>NC_046219.1:0-300000 GCF_011004875.1 Balearica regulorum gibbericeps | reverse complement strand
GCTGACCCAGACTCGACAAAGCGATATTCCCTACCATATAACATCATGCTCCATATATAACTAGGGAAGCTAGTGGAGAGGAGGAACCCCTGGTCGGAAACAGACTGGGCATTGGAGGGGATTTCCACGTGTGGTAAGCAATTGCATTTATGCATCACTTGTTTTATATATTACAACAACGACGACAATAATAATAATAATAATTTTATTATTCCTTTGTTATCCTATTAATCTGTCTTTATCTCAACCCACAAGGCTTTTTTCCATTCTCCTCCCCATCCCCTTGAGGGGGAAGGGTGAGCGAGCAGCTGCATGTTGCTTAGTTACTGGCTGGGGTTAATCCATGACACTGCTGAGCAGTCCTTACACAGCATCAAGGCCTTATCTGCTTCTTACACTGCCCAACCAGCGAGTAGCCTGCGGGTACACAAGAAGTTGGGAGGGGACACAGACAAGACAGCTGACCCCAATCAACTAAAGGGATATTCCATACCATATGACGTCATGCTCAGCAAAAAAAGCTCAGAGGAAGAAGGAGGAAGGGGGGAAATTTGGAGTTAGAGCATTTGTCTTCCCAAGTAACAGTTACACATGATGAAGCCCTGCTTTCCTTTCTTTCTTGTTTGTTCCCATTCTTAAGTTTTAGACACAGCTAGTTTAAAAGCTAAATAGCAAAAAATAAAATAATTCTTTCTACATATTAGCAGTCCTTTCTGGAGACAGCCAACAAGCCCAGTTTTAAATCAACATTTATGAAGCAAAGCTTATTTTAATAATTTGCATACTTCAAAAAAATATACAGTTAAAAAACAAACAAACAATGCGGTTTCCTCCTTTTAATATTGAAAATTATGTAGCAGAACAGCATCCATTTTAGAGATTTTTAGCAACACTATTAAGATTGGTCTGAATAAGGTAGGACTGGAAAAATGCATATAAAAGCATCAGAACAAACAATAAAGCATGGTTTAAAAGAATTGCTTGTTAGATAATCAAGGACTCCTGACACCAGTAAAACAGTTAAACACTGAGGAATGTGTTGTTTACATCACAATAGTCAGACTTCCACTTGTAACCTTTGCAACAAGGTTACAGCACATTGCATGTGCCATGCCTCTTCCTGTTATCACAACAGGAAGAAAAACAGTAGCCATAAAGATACCCAAATGAGGAAATAGACACAACAGACAGCAAGATTTATGAGGATGAAGCAAATAAGGATAGAGAGAGGGAGAAAAAAAAAAAGTCACACTATAAAAACCATTGAACTTCTAAAAGGCATAGAAGACCTGTCCAACTGTTGTCAGTTAAGAGGAAAAATAGCAATATACCAAGGCCTTAAAGTTCTTCAGCCTCCATGTTGAGCCTAAGTAACCCTGGCCAGACCACATGGACAGGTGTCTTTGTTCACATGTAAGTTTTATGGCATGAGCCAATTAAATCTATGAGCGTAGATGCAAGTAGGATGAGTTTTATTTAAAATATCACGTCCTCCTTCCAGAAGGCCTTGCATTGAGCATGGTTAAAATAATTTCCTACACCACTTCAATCATTTGAAGGCAGAGTTTTCAGTAAATTTACTGATGCAAGTTTAGTGAATTTTAGTTTACTTCTTTTAATGCCTAGTTCCAGTATTTCTAAAGAAAATCTCTACCTAAAGGGAGAGGAATTTACTCAGAGAATCTGCATGAATATAATCTTTAGTGAATGGAAGATCTACTGGAATTTCAAAGTATGTAAGAAGTTTATACACAAGTGTGGTGGGTTGACCCTGGCTGGGGGCCAGGTGCCCACCAGAGCCGCTGTATCACTCCCCTCATTCACTAGACAGGGGAGAAAAATTATAACAAAAAGCTTGTGGGTCGAGATAAGGACAGGGAGAGATCACTCACTAATTATCGTCACGAGCAAAACAGACTGAACTTAGAGAGGGAATTCATGTAATTTATTACTAAGCAAAACAGAGTAGAGGAATGAGAAATAAAACCAAATCTTAAAACACTTCCCCCCCACCCCTCCCATCTTCCCGGGCTCAACTTCACTCCCGGCTTCAACCTCCACCCCCCTCAGCAGCACAGGGGGACGGGGAGTGGGGGTTACGGTCAGTTCATCACATGTTTCTGCCGCTTCTTCATCCTCAGGGGGAGGACTCCTCTCATCATTCCCCTGCTCCAGCATGGAGTCCCTCTCATGGGAGACAGTCCTTCACAAACTTCTCCAATGTGACTCTCTCCCACAGGCTACAGTCCTTCACGAACTGCTCCTGTGTGGGTCTCTTCCATGGGGTGCAGACCTTCAGGAGCAAACTGCTCCAGCGTGGATCCCCCACGGGGTCACAAGTCCTGTCAGCAAACCTGCTCTGGCGTGGGCTCCTCTCTCCACGGATCCACAGGTCCTGCCAGGAGCTTGCTCCAGCACGGGCTTCCCGTGGGGCCACAGCCTCCTTCAGGTGCCTCCACCTGCTCCAGCGTGGGGTCCTCCATGGTCTGCAGGTGGAATCTGTACACCCCCTCATCCTTCCTCCATGGGCTGCAGGGGGACAGCCTGCTTCACCATGGTCTTCACCACGGGCTGCAGGGGGATCTCTGCTCCAGCGCCTGGAGCACCTCCTCCCCCTCCTTCTGCACTGACCTTGGTGTCTGCAGAGTTTCTTACATCTTCTCACTCCTCTCTCCAGCTGCAAAAGCTCTCTCTCTAACTTTTTTTTTTTCCTTTCCTTCTTAAATATGTTATCACAGAGGCGCTGATTGGCTCGGCCTTGGCCAGCAGCGGGTCTGTCTTGGAGCCAGCTGGCATTGGCTCTATCAGACACAGGGGAAGCTTCTGGCAGCTTCTCACAGAAGCCACCCCTGTAGCCTCCCCCTCCCCCCGCCCCCCGCTACCAAAACCTTGCCACACAAATCCCACACAACAAGTTTTATACTCAGAAAAGAGTGTCTCAGCATCCAATTTTGTACTGATTAATAAAATGCTAAAAACAAAAAAATAAACTTACCTGAGCTTTTATAGACATAATTCCTACCACAGCTATAAATGCTGCAATTCTAACAGACCCAAAACCTATAATCTGAACAGAAAATGCATAAAACAAATGCCCAGTAGTCCAGAAGCATCACTAGCAAAAAAAAAAAAAATAGTAAAAGAAAATATCTCCTCTTAAAAGAAAATACTGATCCCTGCTTATAACCTGAATTCATGAAGAGAAATATTCATATGTTTGAGAATAACCCTTAACTTTATTATTTGCCAAGAAATCCACACAAGAGAAACAATCCTAAAAAAAGAGCCAGAGAAAGCCACATATCTGGAAATTGAAATTCTCTATCCCCTCCCACAGACAACACTAAATGGGACCAACAGATGCTTAAGATACAGAGCTACAGCAGGGTTCACACTTCCAAGTTTCCAGTTTCATTCAGTTCTTAGCTTAGCAAAGTATCTCAGCCTTTATTTTTTAAAGCTATGCTTTCCCAAAAAGCAGTTTTCTAAGCAGTCTTCATCAAGTCTTAGGGAATCCCTATTTAAACATTCTTATCAAGATATGAAATGACCAACAGTTATATGTTGCAAATATAGAAAAAAGCTAGAGTATTGGCCAGCCTCAAGCAGATAGCAGAAAAACACTGTAATACATCTCAGGAGAACCGTAGAATCTTTTTTAACCTTCCTAAGAGACTGTAAGACAAAGAAGTGAAACAAGAATTAAAACATGAATACAAAGCCTAATGAAACTATAAAGCAAGCAGAAGTTAGAAGGTTTTTTTAAATCTACTTTTACCCATGCATAATAGTAAAAAAAACTGAGGGGGAGGAAATCTTACAAGGAAATAGTTAAGACAAACATTAAGTTAAAACCAGCCATTTTTTCCATAAGATTCCTGATATTTCAGTCTTCTGTAGAGGCTCTCACTTTATTTTTGAAGCTGTAGTTCAGTGTCAAATTTTGAGTGTTCACTGAAAACAGTATCATATATTTAGGGAAATACATACTGTATTGGGTTTGCATGGCAAAGTTTTGGTAGCAGGAGGTGCTCCAGGCACCGGAGCAGAGATTTCCCTGCAGCCTGTGGAGAAGACCATGGTGAGGCAGGCTGTCCCCCTGCAGTCCATGGAGGTTGATGGTGGAGCAGATATCCACCTGCAGCCCTGGAGGACTCCACGTCAGAGCAGATGGAGACACCTGAAGGAGACTGTGACCCTGTGGGAAGCCCACACTGGAGCAGGCTCCTGGCAGGATCTGTGTACCCATGGAGAGAGAGAGAAGCCAATGCTGGAGTTGGTTTGCTGGCAGGACTTGTGACCCCATGGGAGGCACCACACTGTAGCACTCCGTTCCTGAAAGACTGCACCCAGTGGAAAGGACCCATGCTGGAGTAGTTTGTGAAGAACTGCAACCCATGGGAAGGACCGACATTGGAGAAGTTTGTGGAGGACTGTCTCCCGTGAGAGGGACCCCATGCTGGAGCAGAGAAAGAGAGCAAGGAGGAAGGAGCAGCAGAGACAACATGTGATGAGCTGACCACAACCCCCAATAAAGCTGAGCATGGGAAGAAGGGAGGTATGGGAGGAAGATGTTTTAAGATTTGCTTTTATTTCTCATTAACCTACTCTGATTTGATTTTAAATTTAATTTGAAATTAAATTAATTTCCCCATGTTTAGTCTGTTTTGCCTGTGATGGTAATTGGTGAGTGATCTCTTCTTGTCCTTATCTCAACCCATGAGCCTTTTGCCATATTTTTCTCCCCCTGTCCAGTTGAGGAGGGAGAGTGATAGAGTGGCTTGCTGTGCACCTGGCATCCAGCTTGGATCAACTCACCACAAGTATCTTCTAACTTATTTCCATAATAATCTGCCCTGAAAGATGCTATAAAATATTATAGCCTCATTGCTACTCTATATGTTCCTACTGTCAAATTGTGAGAGCATTTCTTAGTGTATATTTCTTATTCTTGTTCACTTTTAATACATACCATTTTGAGTAACAAATAAAATGTGGAAATCAAATTCTTTAGCTGCAATATTTCAAGCATGTCACTCATCTCAATGTTCACAACTAATTCCCAGTGGGTTGAGCTCATTAAGAGCAATTCATTCTCTCCTCTCAAGATATAAACGTATAACACATAAACACAAATAAGTTTCCGAAAGTAAAAGGAATGAAATTAGTATGGAAAAACCTTACATCAGGTTTTGGGGTCTGCAGCAACATAAGAATTCAGCATTTTTTTCTTACCATAAAAAACAAAGTAGGTTAGAAAAATAAAACATTTTCCCTTTGGATTTCTCACCAAAACTTGTTTTCATAGAATCATAGAATGGTTTGGGTTGGAAGTGACCTCAAAGATCATCTAGTTCCAACCCCCCTGCCATGGGCAGGGACACCCTCCACTAGACTAGGTTGCCCAAAGCCCGATCCAACCTGGCCTTGTACACTTCCAGGGAGGAGGCATCCACACCTTCTCTGGGCAACCTTTTCCAGTGTTTCACCACCCTCACAGTAAAGAATTTCTTTCTAACATCTAATCTAAATCGACCCTCTTTTAGTTTAAAACCATTACCCCTTCAAAACCATTACTTTCTTCAAAAACAGCAAGGCATAGGTAATAGCTTGCAGGATCCTGCTGCTGGGGAGCTCATGAAACAAAAGTTGTCTTTACTGCACATAAGCTTAATTTTTACATCCAGATCATTCAACAAAAGTCTGTCCTGAAAGAACAGATCGCTGTGGAGAGGGTCCAATAACTTGATCCTCCTACACTGGGCCATCAGAGCCAAATGTTGCCTAAACTCCTGATTGCCAGTGCCATCCAGCGTGAATGCTTCCTGCTGCCCAGTTGTGTCTTTTTAGAACAGCCCTGTGGAGAAGTGCATGGATAGCATATCACATCTGTAATTGTAAACTAAGTCAATGAAGGAACGGTAGTTGTAGCAGTTGTTATTCAGGCCCATAAGTCTATCTGCCAGTATAACATCCAGCTGACTGAAAAGAGAGGCCAATGGGTAATTCACGAGGCCCATGGCCTGACCATATTTGAGGTTCGACCCATCAACTTTTAAAATCTTGCAGCAAAGACACAGCAGCGTGTTGTTCAGATCTATGTCATCTTTCCCATTCCCAGGAAAGAAAAAGTCCAGAGGTGCAGACTATGCAAAAGCAGAAAGTGGAGGCATCTCAATAAACAGACTTTTATCAATGCTGGTTTGTGTTAGGGACACTTCAAAAAAAATCCAGTTATGATTTGTTACAGTCTTCTGAGCAGCAATAAACAAAAGTCATACCTTTGAAAATATTTTTCTTTTCTAGCTGTAGAATGGGTCCTCTTTCTCTGGTTTTCTGTTTCTTTTGCACCATTCAGCCTGGCTGCTGCTGCTGCTGCTTCTTCTGCTTCTTCTTCTTATTGTTGTTATTATTATTATTATTATTTTACTACTATTATTATTCTAAATCTTCTAAATCTTCTAAATCTTCTTGTTCTTTTTTTTTCTTCTTCTTCTTCCTATTATTATTCTCCCTCTTATTCATCTTAATCTTACTCTTTTTTTCTTCAAAATCTTTTTCTTCCTCTCAATTATTATCCCTTCTTCTCCTTCTTTTTCTTCTTAATTATTTTCTTTCTTCTTTGTCATCACATTATTATCGTTGTTGTTGTTATTATTCTAAATCTTCTAAATCTTTTAACTATTCTAGATCTTCTAAATCTTGTTCTTATTTCTTCTTCTTCTTCATTTTATTCTTCTTAATCTTCTTTTTTTCTTCATTATCTTAATCTTAATCTTCTGGTTTTTCTTCTTAATCTTTTTCTTAATATTATTATTAGTTTTATTATTATTCTGCTTCTGCTTCTTTTTCTTCTTCTCCTTTATTGTTGTTCTAATATTCTAAATATTCTTGTTCTTATTTCTTCCTGTTCTTCTTCTTCTTCTGCTTCTGCTTCTATTAATTCTTATTTTTATTTTCTTTTTATTCCTCTTCATCTCAGTCTTCTCTTTCTTCTTAATTATTATCATTATCATTATCATTATTATTATCTTATTATGATTCTTATTCCTATTCTTATTATGTCTATTCTTATTATTATTATTGTTATTGCTATTATGCTTCTTTTTCTTCTAATTCATATTCATATTCGTATTCTAATTTTTATTTTTATTCTTATTCTTAATATTATTATTCCTATTATTATTATTACTATTATTATGCTGTTGCTTTTTCCTCTCCTTCGTCTTCATCTTATTATTTTTTCATATTATAATTCTCCTTCTTAATTATTTTCTTTCTTTGTTGTTGTATTATTATTGTTATTATTTTTTATTATTATTATAAATATTCTAAATCTTTTAAATATTTCAAATCATATAAATCTTCTTGTTCTTATTATTTCTTCTTCTTCTTCATTATCTTTTTTCTTCTTCTTCTTTGTTGTGTTACTATTATTCTAAATATTCTAAATATTCTTGTTTATTTCTTCTTCTTCATTTTATTCTTCTTTTTAATCTTCTTAATCTTCTTCATCTCCTTTTTCTTCTTCTTTATATTCTTCTTCTTCTTTGTATTCTTCTTTTTCTCCTAATACACTCCACCCCTTGATCTTAATCATGACCATGCCTGCTATCTATTGAAGGATCATTTAATTGTGCATATTAACAAGCTGCTTAGCAATACAAATAATATGTATATACAGGGTAATTCCAATACCAAGCAATGCAGTAGTTGAAAGCAGAGCGATAGGGTGCATGATCAAATGTTAATCAATGCTATCATTAACAATCACTGCTATCATTAATCAGTGTTATCATCATAACAACATTAGCATTGGGACTTATTCCTTTAAAGATATTCCACCACCTAACCTTTGCAACATTATCTAAATTTTTGGGCATCTGTGTAATTTTTTTTACTTTGATGGAACATGGATATTTCAATTTTATCATGTTCATAATTTCCCTGCAATAGGAATTTTAAATTTAATTCTAAATTGTGTGTGGATTGGAAACACCCTTGTCTGGGTTTAGTACACAAAATACAAATTTAACTCAGGGAATTACAAGTATTGCAGGACTAGTTTAATGCTATCATAACTGACTGTGCCTAAGGGGGTACCGATATAGCTGTGGTATCATTTGTCCAGTGCAATATTATAACCATCTTCTACTTGCTATAAGGTCCATATCCTCAGTTCTCCATCACCTTCACAATGCAGGCATAAGCTTTGACCTGGAGCTCCTACCAGCCATTGGGCATGACTCACCATTCCATATCCACTGAAACAATTGCCTTTCAGTTCCTATGAGAGAGTACATCATTTGCCAGGCAAGTGGGGCTTTAAATTTCCATTGTAATTTACAGGTTATTGACAGACATTGCTTTGGGCTAGTGCTATGAGACTTATCAGGTAGGGTATCATTTTTTATTCTGAAAAAAAAGAAAAGTGAAAAAAAAGAAAAGTAAAAAAAAAAAGAATTCGCTATTTAGAATTCACTATTTTCTGTAAATCAAATGCTGTGGAACGTATTTAGGGATATCAGCAGTGTTCCAAGAATTTAAGAATGTAGCACCTGCCCCTTGGGTCAGGATCTCAGCAGGGACCAGTGATCAGAGCATCATCCACACAGTGAAACAATTTATAATGCAGTTGTCCAAATGCTGGGCTACCAGTCCATGGCAAACTGTGGGGCAGTGTAGATACCCTTGGGGAAGAACAGTGAAGTTATACTATTGACCCTCCCATGAGAATGCAAATTATCCTGTGATTCAATAGTAATCAGAATGCTAAAGGAAGCATTAGCTCAATCTAACAGAGTGTCATAGCCCAGCCTCAGATTTGATTTGCTCAAGGAGAGTGACAGCATCAGGCACTATGGCTGCAAGTGGAGGGTCAGCCTTATTTAACAATCAATAGTCAGTTGTTATTCTCCAGGAGAATAACTTTTTTTTTTTTTTCCAATTTTTTTTCTTTTTTTTTCCCCCCCTTCCTGGCCAAATGGGGCTATTGGAGGGGGGAATGAGCTCTCAAAATAATCCCAACCTCCAATAGCTGTTTAATTGTCTGGGTGATCTCTGCATAGATTTTGGGGAGCCTATACTATTTGGATGTACCTGCTTTGGAGGTAGGATCCAATACAACAGTAGCCATAACCACTTTTCCTACAATAATAGTATCAACTGCTCTTATGGTTTAGTGCCAGTAATCAGCTGAGCACCACACGGCCACTTGCTCAACGTCCTCATTCCCCTGGTGAGATGGGGAGGAGAATGGGAAAGACAAAGGGAAAAACTCCTGGGCTGGGATAAAGACAGTTTACTGGGACAGAAAAGGGAGAGGGAAATAACAACAACAGAACTTAACAGAATATACAAAACTGGTGATACACAATGCAGTTTCTCACCCAACGACCCTAAAACTCAGACCGAAAGCTCAGACCCATCCCAAGCATCCTGGACCACGCTGCCCCTCCCTGACTGCCCACTTTTACACTGAGCATAATGTCACATGGTATGGAATATCCCCTTTGGGTAGTTTGGGCCTCCACAACCTCTCTGGGCAACCTGTTCCAGTGGGTTGGAAGGGACCTCAAAGATCATCTAGTTCTAACCCCCCCTGCCATGGGCAGGGACACCCTCCACTAGACCACATTGCCTAAAGCCTCATCCAACCTGGCCTTAAACACTTCCAGGGAGGGGGCCTCCACAACCTCTCTGGGCAACCTGTTCCAGTGCCTCACCACTCTCATCATAAAGAATTTCTTTCTAACATCTCATCTAAATCAACCCTCCTTCAGCTTGAACCCATTACCCCTTGTCCTGTCACTACACTCCCTGATAAACAGTCCCTCACCATCTGTCCTGTAGGCCCCCTTCAGGTACTGGAAGGCCACAATTAGATCTCCCCGGAGCCTTCTTTTCTCCAGGCTGAACAATCCCAACTCTCTGAGCCTGTCCTCAGAGGAGAGGTGCTCCAGCCCTCTGATCAGCTTCGTGGCCCTCCTCTGGACTCCCTCCAACAGCTCCATGTCTCTCTCTTGTACTGGGGACCCCAGAGCTGGACGCAGTACTCCAGGTGGGGTCTCACCAGAGCAGAGTAGAGGGGCAGGATCACCTCCCTCGAACTGCTGGTCACGCCTCTTTTGATGCAGCCCAGGACACGGTTGGCTTTCTGGGCTGCAAACGCACACTGCCGGCTCATGTTGAGCTTCTCATCAATCAATACCCCCAAGTCCTTCTCCTCAGGGCTGCTCTCAATCCATTCCTCGCCCAGCCTACAGTTGTGCTTGGGATTGCGCCAACCCACATGCAGCATCTTCCACTTGGCCTTGTTGAACTTCATGTGGTTCATACGGGCCCACCTCTCCAGCCTGTCAAGGTCCTTCTGGATGGCATCCCTTCCCTCCAGCATGTCGACCACACCACACAGCTTGGTGTCGTCGTCAAACTTGCTGAGGGTGCACTCGATCCCGCTGTCCATGTCGCCGACAAAGATTTTGAACAGTGCCGACCCCTGAGGAACGCCACTCGTCACCGTTCTCCACTTGGACATTGAGATGTTGACCACAACCCTTTGAGTGCGACCATCCAGCCAATTCCTGATCCACCGCGTGGTCCATCCATCGAATACACGTCTCTCCAATTTAGAGACAAGGATGTCATGCGGGACAGCGTCAAATACCTTGCAGAGAAGTAAAACCTCTCACAGTTGCATCTGGTGTTTGCATCATGAGAGAAACCACTTTCACATTATTTCCTTCTCTTGGGTCATCTAAAGCATCATCGTGAAGAGGACTGGGAGAATTGGGATCAAGCAGATACCTCCTCACCATTCGTCATCCTCAGAATACATAGCAGTCATTACTTTAATGAAGTCTATTTGAGTAGACCATAATAGGTGATCGCTACGTATGTGGGCATTGGCTATGATATGGGGCTGCAATTTTGATTCTAAGAACCTATTCTAATTTTCTAGCTGTGTACATCATGTTTTATACATCATGTTACCTTTCTTAAATTGTTTTGTTCTCTGTCTCTAGCATGTTATTCTAACATGTCTCCTAACATCTCCACTACTGATCACAAGCAACTTCCTAACAGCCAGCACAACTCTGCTTTTTCCTTTCCTTTCTTCAAAATTTTAGAACCTTACAATTTCTCAAATTCATCCCAAATATTTATAGGATCAATGCAATGTTGTACTACCCATGAAAAAATCCCATGATGAGATTTGCACAAGGCCAGGTAGATGATGTCAGTTGCTCTTCCCTTGTCCACCAACGCTGTAACCCTGTCATAGAAAGACACCAAATTTGTCAGGCACGATTTGCCCTTAGTGAAGCCATGTTGGCTGTCACCAATCACCTCCTTGTTTTCCATGTGCCTGAGCATAGTCTCCGGGAGGGTCTGCTCCATGATCTTGCCAGGCACGGAGGTGAGACTGACTGGCCTGTAGTTCCCTGGGTCTTCCTTTTTCCCCTTCTTAAAAATGGGGGTTATGTTTACACTTTTCCAGTCAGTGGGAACTTTGCCAGACTGCCAGGACTTCTCAAAAATGATGGAGAATGGCCTGGCCACTTCCTCCGCCAGTTCCCTCAAGACCCACGGATGCAACTCATCAGGTCTCATGGACTTGTGCACCTTCATGTTCCTTAGATATTCTCGAACCTGATCTTCTCCTACAGTGGGCAGTTCTTCATTCTCCCAGTCCCTGCCTTTGCCTTCTGTGACCTGGGCAGTGTGGCTCAAGCACTTGCCAGTGAAGACTGAGGCAAAGAAGTCCTTGAGTACCTCAGCCTTCTCCATATCCTGGGTAACCAGGTCACCCGTTTCATTCTGGAGGGGACCCACTTTTTCCCTTGCCTTCCTTTTATCACTAACATACCTTTGGAAACTTTTCTTGTTGCCCTTGACATCCCTGGCCAGATTTAATTCTATCAGGGCTTTGGCTTTCCCAACCTCATCCCTGGCTGCTCAGACAATTTCTCTGTATTCCTCCCAGGCTACCTGCCCTTGCTTCCACCCTCTGTAGGCTTCCTTTTTTTGGTTGACTTTGCCCAGGAGCTCCTTGTTCATCCATGGGGGCCTCTTGGTGTTTTTGCCTGACTTCCTCTTTGCTGGGATGCATCGCTCCTGAGCTTGGAGGAGGTGACCTTGAATATTAGCCAGCTGTCTTGGGCCCCTCTTCCCTCCAGGGCTCTGTCCCATGGCATTCTACCAAGCAGGTCCCTGAAGAGGCCAAAGTCTGCTCTCCTGAAGTCCAGGGTAATGAGCTTGCTGTGCGCCCTCCACACTGCCCTGAGGCTCCTGAATTCCACCATTTCGTGGTCACTGCAGCCAAGGGTGCCCTTGAGCTTCACATCCCCTACCAGGCCCCTCCTTGTTGGTGAGAACAAGGTCCAGCATGGCCCCTCTCCTTGTGGGCTCCTCTAGCACTTGGAGGAGAAAGTTGTCATCAACGCATTCCAGGAACTTCCTGGATTGCTTGTGCTCTGCTGCGTTGTCCCTCCAGCAGATGTCGGGGTGGTTTAAGTCCCCCATAAGGACCAGGGCTTGTGAACGTGAGGCTGCTCCTATCTGCCTATAGAGGGCTTCATCTGCTCGGTCTCCCTGGTCAGGTGGCCTGTAGCAGACCCCTACTATGATGTCCCCTGCCCCAGCGCTCCCTTTAATCCTGACCCATAGGCTCTCAGTCAGCTCCTCGTCCATCCCCAGGTGGAGTTCCATGCACTCCAGCTGGTCATCGATGTAGAGGGCGACGCCCCCTCCTCGTCTGCCCTGCCTGTCCTTCCTAAAGAGCCTGTACCCTTCCATCCCAACACTCCAGTCATAGGAGCTATCCCACCACGTCTCTGTAATGCCAATAAGGTCATAGCCGTGCAGGTGCGCACACGTCTCCAACTCCTCTTGTTTATTCCCCATGCTACGTGCATTCGCGTAGAGGCATTTCAGTTGTGCCCCCGATGAGGCTGACTTATTGGCTGGGGTGGCTGGGATTCTTTTGATGTATTCTCCCAGTGTTTCCCTGTTGGTTCCCGTTGCGTCTGGAGCCCCCGGCTCATCTCCTCTAGGCTTTGAGCGTGCTGCAGTGCTTCCAGCGTGTCTCTGAGCAATAGGTTGAGGGCCCTCACCAGCACCCCATCCCTCCAACCTGGGCATGTTATCCCACAACATGTCGCAGGCAAGCCTGATGTTATCCCCCTCCCCCTTTAAGCCTAGTTTAAAGCTCTCTCGATGAGCTCCGCTAGTTCCTGGGCAAAGATCCTCTTCCCCCTTTGAGAGAGGTGAATCCCATCAGAGTTCATCAAGCCTGGTGCTGTGTAGGCCATCCCATTGTCAAAGAACCCAAAGTTGTGGCGTTGACACCAGCCACGGAGCCATGTGTTTATGGACTGCATCCGCCTGTTCCACCCAACGTTGCTGCCCTCAACTGGAAGGAGGGAGGAGAATATTACCTGCGCTCCCGAATCCTTCAGTGACTGCCCTAAGAGCCTGAAGTCCCTTTTGATCACTTCTGTGCTACATGTCTCTGCTTCATCCCCACCCACATGGAGGAGCAGTGGTGGATAATAGTCAGAGGGCCATACCAGGTTGGGTAGTTTCCTAGTGATGTCCTTGACATGGGCCCCAGGGAGGCAGCAGACTTCTCTGAGAGGAGGGTCTGCCCTGCATATCGGGCCCTCTGTACCCTTCAGAAGGGAGTCCCCTACAACTATAACTCTCCTTTTCTTCTTTGTTGGGATGGTCACGACACGAGCCATGGGCCTTTTGGGCCTAGGTGCTACCTCTGGAGTAGCTTGACTGTCATCCATATCCTTGCTCGAGTGGCCTTCCACAGCCAGAGCCTTGTACCTGTTGTACAGGGGTACATGGGAAGGCGAGGTGGGCACCTCCCCCAATATCATGCCCAGTAATATATTCAGGTACTCTAGTTACCCACACTTATGCCATAACAGGTGGGTAGGAATCCAATTGTAGTATCAGAGAGATTTCTTCGGCCTTGCCCAAAGGCATTAATTTTCATCCATCTGTTTTTATGATGGCTCCAATGCACTGTCAGGGGAATATAAGGTCTGTTATCTCCCCATGGGGCCTCAACCACCCGTCACACCCTGGGTGGGGGAGATTCAAATCTAGTCAGTCCATACGGGTTTTGTATGTTTTCCAGTGATCCATGATTGGGATTACTTGGTCCAGGCATACTCTCCCTTTCTTCACTAAGGAGGTAGGAGCAGAGGGTGTAATTGGTCTAACCATTGTCCTAATTTAATTTTGTGATCTATTTTTCCATTTCAATTGCTTATAGTTTCCCCATAAATAGGAGGTAGGTTTCCCATCAATTTTGCCTTTTGGGACTCCAGACTGGAGTAAAGTTACGAACATCTCCTTTCGGATAACTTTTTTCTTTTGTAGTGTATCCACAAAGAGTAGTCTCCTCTCTTCCCTTTGCACTTGATATTCTCCTAACTGCCCAAGAGCTAGAATTGCATCACTGACTGCTTTCCCCTGGACAGCTCCCAGGAGTGATATGATGGCCCCTTTAAGATAAAAAGGTGCTCCAGGTAACAGTCTGGATTGCATTCCTGAGGTGAATACCTCTTGAGTTGGGGCTAGTAAAAGTAGGGTTGTAAGTACCCTGTTGAATAGCCAATTGTCTCTAATACTGCCCCCCCCCCCCCCATCTATATACTTCTATGTCGGAGTTCTATCATTCCAATCAAATGGGAGAAACTGTAGCTTTACTGTGCCCTTCAACCATTCTCAAATAGCATACCATGCTTTTTAATCATTGCATCACCATTGGATTTTGGGAAACTGCTCCCAAATGTGTTACTTTTGGGGGGCTCAGTTGTACACTATCCCCTCCTGGGTCTCACGCACACAGTAACCACTGTCCTAATCTCTCCCCGGGCTTCTGCTGATACAAGTCTACCACATTCTGCAGCTCATTCTGAGTATAGTCTCACACCGATATTGTATGGTGTGTCACCCTGGGGGGGGTCCTTTAGCTTTTTTAATAACAAAAGGGTGCACAGAAATTGCCCTACCATTTTTGTCCTTGGACACTTCGGTCCACTCTTTGGCAGGGGAATCCCAGCCATCACCATCCCAATAATCACTGGGGTAAGTGACTGCTTGACCCCTATGCCTCTGTTGCCCAGTGTGGGCACTCTGCCCTTTCCGAACTGTGTGTACTTGGATTTCTGGCATGTCCCCCTGTACCTTGGGCTTCCAGTTTATCCATGTGCAAACAGGTCTCCAGACTTTCCAGTTGTGCTTGCAATTCCCTGGTTTTCTTTCACTCACTTTCTAGGGTCTCCCACAGTTGCCAAAGGCAAGTTAATGATAACCAGCTACTACTTAGATCTCATTGCCATCTGCCTTGTCCTACCCCTTGCTTCTCTAAACAGCTCTTAATATCCTCAGAGGTGGGGCACTGGGGTAATTCCTTGTCAGTTTCCCAGCTCACCAGGAGGGTCACAAGAGCTAAATGCTGTGCAACTGGCCCCCATACCTGTGTGTGGGGCCATCCTAGCACCCATTAGAGCTTTCCCTGTTTTCTGCTAATGGCATTCTTCCAAAATGGCATTTCTTATCAAGAACCTGTCTGTGATGCCAAGTATTCTGCACTGACGAGGGCGGGTGGTGGGGTGAGGTGAGGTGAGATGAGAGAGGTAGTGCATTTGTTTTCCTTATGACAGGGTCATAGACCTCATTAGTACATCAGCAGTGTCATTTAGCCCGTTGTCCATGAGTCGCAAGTTGCTCTTAAGGCAGCAGAAGATAGTCCATAAACTTTGCAATCCAAGAAATAGCAAGTACCACGAGGGAAAGTTAGGAGCCAGTTCATGATTGCTGCCAGTATCTTCTTGCATCCCAGCCTCTCTTGTGTTCTTTTATTGATATTCTATACTTAGTTGTTGCTAATTTGAAATAAAACACAATTTTATATAGCAATAACTTTTTATTTACATACATGACACGCAGCTGTGCTTGTCTCCCTTGCCTGCTGCTTAACAGTAGAGGCATGCAGCTGTGTGTATTCTAAAGAGGTTAGGTGGTCTATTGATTAAAACCATTGAAGAACACTGCTTTAAGGGAAGAAAATTAATATGATGTAGTTTGAGGTTCCCAGCTGTGCTTAATTAGATATTTGACCTTGTATAATTATGTTGATGTATTATTGTGCAACTCTCTAGTGCAACATGCTGCACTGAGTTGAAGCAGAGCATTTGCTGGTGCAAATTTCTCTAATCTAGACAAAGGTCTACTCTTCATGTCAGGCTTCTCAGGAAATGCATGTCAACAGAACTGCATATGCTTAAGTGAAGTAAACAATATGATTGTAAAGTGGAAACACACCATAGAAAACATCACACAGCAAAAGTTCACATTTTTTAATGATTTTGAAATAATTTGTAAGGTTCCTTAATGTTACCCCTGAATGATGCCATTGTCTTTACAGCCTCTTGCACAGGCTTTGCCCATATGGAGCCAATTAGTGCACTGGAGAAAAATACATTCTTAAAGAAAAATTGAATTTCTAATCTTAAAAAAAAAAAAAATCAGAACATTTTGCTGGTTCTAAGAAACCTAAAGCTATTTAGAGTATTAGGTAACCAAAATTTGCAGTGTTCCTATAAAGTCACTTAGTATTACTTCCTTTTTTAGAGATGAGGAGAGTGAGAAACAGAGCTATATTAGTGTTTTTACAAGTTTGTGGTTAGATAAGGCCTAGAAGCTTGGAGCCTTGATTCTAAGTACTCCCTCTGAGAAAAAAATTATTTGTCATCATAATATGTATTCTTGTAGAAAGAAGCATTGTAGTAAGTACATAAAGCTTGTGATTGTTTTAGCCTTTAAAAAATATTTTATTTTGTTGCTTGGAATTGGTTTCATGTGGTGCAGCCAGCAAACAAACAAAAAAAAAAACCATAAGAGCCAAACAGTTGCATGGCAGGGAGTCCTTAACCATGAGAGACATGTAGAAGGACTTTCCAGACAAGAGTTGACATAACTGTATTTTAAAATCATCCATCTTTGAGGCACATACTTATAAACTTTGTAACTTGCATATCAGTGTCCCATTTGGTCTATAGGAGTGATGTGGTTTAGCCCCAGCCAGCAGCTGAGCACCACACAGCTGCTCACTCCCCCCTCCCCCCGGCGGGATGGGGAGGAGAATGGGAAGACAAAGGCAAAACCTCGTGGGTTGGGATAAGGACAGTTTACTGGGACAGCAAAGGGAGAGGGAAACAACAACAACACTACTTAGAATATACACAAAGGTTGATAACACAAGGCAATTTACTGACCCAACAATCCACCGGAAGCTCAGCCCACACTCAGACTTTCCCAGAGCCGCAGGACCCACCCCCTCCCTGGCTAGCCCCCTTTTATGGCAAGCGTGATATCTCATGGTATGGAATAGCCCCCTGGCCAGTTTGGGTCACCTCGCCTGGCTCCTTGTGAAAATTAACTCTATCCTAGCCAAAACCAGGATATTATCCACTCCTTATTCTATATCATCTATGCCATGCCCAGATCATACACAGATATTATTCCCTTAGTCTATGGGTCATCACTCTAAAATGTCCATTGAGTTCATGTAGTCCATGACTTTGGGCTCCATCTGTCAGAATGGTCTCTCAGGGTAGGAGCGATGGTGTGTGCTCTTGGATTGTTGCATGCTGCATCTGGAGTTCACGACTGGTGTATCTGGTGTGGTCCATGCTCGCAGCCTGCACATTGAAGATGTCAATTTTCAAGGAAGTTGCTGGGCGCCAGTTGCTGAAGTCTGTTCTAGTTCCATAATCGCGGCACTTTGCTCAATTATTTCATCAAAGTCCATCCTTCAGTAATTTGGGTGATTCTTACTGTAATACTGTTGATACAGCATATAGCAATGGTAGCAATGATAATACAAAATGATGGGGTTATTAAGCAATTAACATCATACAATTTAGCTTATTGGCTAGTCTCACCCAAAATCGAATCCCCTTGAGGGACACATCAGACTTCCCCCATCCTTTCTCATTACCCACCAAGTGCACCCTGGTCCATCAGCAAAAGCAGTCCCACAGATGGGTTTGCGTTTGCTTGAAGCAAGGTTAACCCAGACTGTCTTCTCCAACATATTCTTCATGCACACTATGGGAACTTTATCCCTTTCTACAGAGCGTGGAAGTTTTAATTGTGCAGGGCCATCTCGACTGGTACACCCCCTAGAGTTAACTAACCAAGTGGTCGTTGCTAAATGTCTATCCCAGTGTTTGAAGGTCCCACTACTCATTGCTCTCAGGGTAGTCTTTAGCAGGTCCATTGTATCATTCGATTTTCCCAGAGGCTGGTGCATGACAGGGGATGCGATACACCCACTCAATGCCATACTCTTTGGCCCAGCTGTCTATGAGGTTGTTCTAGAAATGAGTCTCGTTGTCTGACTCAATTCTTTTGGGGTGCCATGTTGCCAGAGGACTTGCTTTTCGAGGCCCAGGATAGTGTTCCGGCCAGTGGCACAGGGCATGGGATATGTTTCCAGCCATTCGGTGGTTGTTTCCACCATTGTAAGTCCATAGCATTTGCCTTGGTGGGTTTGTGGGAGTGTGATGTAATAAATCCGCCAGGTCTTCTCATATTTATATTTCAGCCATCATCCTCCATACCAGAGAGGCTTTAACTGCTTGGCTTGCTTGATTGCAATAATTCACCCTTATGTTACCAGTCCAAATCCACCTGAGCCACTTCACTCTTAGCAGCCTGATCCACCTGACGGTTCTTTTGGTGTTCCTCAGTGGCCCGACTCTTGGGTACATGGGCATCTACATGATGTACTTTTACAACCAGCTTCTCTAGCCGAGCAGTAATATCTTGCCATAATTCGGCAGCCTAGATGGGTTTGCCTCTGCGCTGCCAGTTGCTCTGCTTCCATTGCTGTAACCACCCCCACGGGGCATTGGCCACCATCCATGAGGCACTACAGAGGCAGAGCACTGGTCACATTTCTCTTTCAGCAATGTCTAGAGCTAGCTGGATGGCTTTCACCCCTGCAAACTGGCTTGATTCACCTTCTCCTTCAGAATCTTCTGCATCTCATCGTGTAGGACTCCATACAGCAGCTTTCCACCTCCGACGCTTTCCACCAATGCGACAGGACCCATCAGTGAACAGGGCATATGGCTTCTCATTTTCTGGTAGTTTATTATAGGCTGGGACCTCTTCCGAAATCTTTGTCTTCTGGCCAGTCCCTGATCACTTCCAAAATTCCTGGGTGACTGGGGTTTCTTATTCGAGCCCGCTGTGTGATCGGTGTGACCGACTTACTCTACGTAGCATCAGTTGCATGGTGTGCAGAGGGAGCCCTCTTTAACATCCAGCCCAGCACCAGCAGTTTGGTTCCAGGAGGAGCTGTGCTTCAGTACCAATCACCCCTGAAACAGATCGAACCCTTTCATATGCTGCCAATATCTCTTTTTCCGTTGGAGTGTAGCGGGCCTCGGATCCTCTGTATCCCCGACTCCAAAACCCCAGGGGTTGACCGCAAGTCTCCCCTGGTGCTTCCTGTCAGAGACTCCAGGTAGGGCCATTCTCCCTGGCTGCAGGGTAGAGCACATTTTTAAGATCTGGTCCTGCCTAGACTGACCCAAGGGCTACCACATGAACTATTTCCTGTTTAATTTGTTCAAAAGCTTGTTGTTGTTCAGGGTCCAATTTGAAATCAGTCTTCTTCTGAGTTATGTGGCAGAGAGGGCTTACAATGAGACTATAATTTGGAATGTGCATTCGCCAGTGTGTTGAGTTTGCATAGCAAGGTTTTGATACCTGGGAGGGGCTACAGGGGTGGCTTCTGTGAGAAGCTGCTAGAAGCTTCCCCTGTGTCTGACAGAGCCAATGCCAGCCGGCTCCAAGACGGACCCGCCGCTGGCCAAGGCCGAGCCAATCAGCGCCTCTGTGATAACATATTTAAGAAAGAGAAAAACAGTTAGAGAGCGCTTTTGCAGCCGGAGAGAGGAGTGAGAAGATGTAAGAACATCTGCAGACACCAAGGTCAGTGAAGAAGGAGGGGGAGGAGGTGCTCCAGGCGCCGGAGCAAGATTCCCCTGCAGCCCGTGGTGAAGACCATGGTGAAGGAGGCTGTCCCACTGCAGCCCATGGAGGGGGGATGAGGGGGTGTAGCGATTCCACCTGCAGCCCGTGGAGAACCCCACGCTGGAGCAGGTGGAGGCACCTGAAGGAGGCTGTGGCCCCACAGGAAGCCTGCGCTGGAGCAAGCTCCTGGCAGGACCTGTGGATCCGTGGAGAGATGAGCCCATGCCAGAGCAGGTTTTCTGGCAGGACTTGTGACCCCATGGGGGACCCACGCTGGAGCAGTTTGCTCCCGAAGGTCTGCACCCCGTGGGAGAGACTCACATTGGAGAAGTTCTTGAAGGACTGTCTCCCGTGAGAGGGACTCCATGTTGGAGCAGGGGAATGATGAGAGGAGTCCTCCCCCTGAGGATGAAGAAGCAGCAGAAACAACGTGTGGTGAACTGACCGTAACCCCCATTCCCTGTCCCCCTGTGCCGCTGAGGGAGGGCGGAGGTTGAAGCCGGGAGTGAAGTTGAGCCCGGGAAGATGGGAGGGGTGGGGGGAGGTGTTTTAAGATTTGGTTTTATTTCTCATTCCTCTACTCTGTTTTGCTTAGTAATAAATTAGATTAATTTCCTCATCTGACGGTAATTAGTGAATGATCTCTCCCTGTCCTTATCTTGACCCATAAGCTTTTCGTTATACCTTTTCTCCCCTGTCTAGTGAATGAGGGGAGTGATAGAGTGGCTCTGGTGGGCACCCGGCCCCTAGCCAGGGTCAACCCACCACAGCCAGAAACCCACAATGTATAAAAAGCATGTATTTCCTTTTTGTTAGTCTGATGTGTGGCTGAGGGAGGCCCTCCCGTTGAGTCACGAGGTTCAGAAAGGACCCCCTTGCTTTCTAAACTCCTTCTCAGAGAGGAGCCTAGGTGCGGCTAGGTCCAGTCTTAGTCCCAGACTTGGTCAACGGTTCATGTCTAAAGGATTATGTGTGTAGCCACTTATCAGAGTCAACGTTTGCCTGTCAGAGCCCCACTAAGGACTTTCACTGAAACAGTTTTGCAAAGTTGAAAAGAGGTAATTTATTGAGGCGACAGATTTAAAAAGTTCGGAATTGTCGTTGATAAATACACTTACTGCATCAATTTTGAGCTCAAGTTAATAGTTCAGCGCTTTTGTTAATGATAGTTTTCCCGGGGTAACATCCGACATAATCGGAGGCGCAAGTCTTACCAAAGAGGCGTCCCTGCTTGGGGAGGAGAGAGGTCCAGGACCATTGACCCATCCGGATAGTTGGAGTTCTCGTCCTCAAAAAAGAGGATTCTAAATGCCAGATTTATCCTTTTGGCGAGGTGGGACTAAGTCAGGTATTGTGCGCTGATTGGCCCTTAACAAGGCTTGTTGTGCAGTTGATCGGGGCTGGGGGGGGGGAAGTGGCGGAGAACAAAGGCGTTCAGTACAGAGGAGCGGTGGTCTGTTTAGTTTTACCAAAGTAACGTCAAGCTGTGAAGGCTCCCCTCACCCCAGGCATCACTTAGTTGATTGAGGAGTAGACCCGTCAGGCGCTGCATCTTGTTAAGATGGATAAATTGTTCATCTCCTGCCCCTGTTCAGGTCCAGTGCTTATCAGTACAAGATAAGCAAGTTGCTCAATCCCTGCTCTCACCCAAGCCGGACTCCCCCAGGGCCCCTTCTGCTGGGTCATAATGGCCCTGTATTCGGCACCAACAAGCCTGGACAAGTCCGGCATCCCACACCACCCATTGGGGCAGTCGGTTCCAGGTGTACTGGACGCCCCTCCAAGTGAAGGCAAACAGTGACCTGCACTCTTCTGCCAAAGGGATTGAGAAAAATGCATTAGCAATATCACTTGTGGTGTACCACTTCGGTGCCTTTGACTCCAGTTCATATTGAAGTTCCAGCATATCCGACACAGCAGCACTCATTGGCGATGTGATTTCATTGAGGCCACGATAGTCTACTGTCAGCCTCCACTCTCCATTGGACTTCCACACTGGCCATATGGGACTGTTAAAGGGTGAGCGGGTACTGCTGATCACTCTCTGACTCTCCACTTGATGAATCAGCTTATGGATGGGTATCTGGTCATCTCGGTTGGTGCAGTATTGCCGCCAGGGCAGCACTGTGGTAGCGATTGGCACCTGTTGTTCTTCAACCCTCAGCAAGCCCATAACAGAGGGGTCCTCTGAGAGACTGGGCAAACTAGACAATGGTTCAATTTCCTCCGTCTCCAAGGCAGCTATACCAAAAGCCCACCAGTACCCTTTTGGGTCCTTGAAATACCCTCTCCGGAGGTAGTCTATGCCCAGGATGCACGGAGATTCACTTCAGCCTCCAACAGAGTCAATTGTTGGGATCCCCCTGTTACTCCAGAAATCTAGATGGTTTCCACCCCTTCATGGCTTGATGGCATTAGAATACACTGGTGTCCACTAGATCCTTATGCTCTTGTGGATCTGATGTGCCAGGCCATCGGATCCACACAGTCCAATAAACCCAGTTGTCCCTTTCCTCCACCTGGCTGGAGGCAGGGCCCATCTAATCCTGGTCATCATATTTGCTACTCACTTCTTGCAAAAATGACTTAGAGGTCCCTTCAAGAGGATCATAAGTATGAGTAGGCCTTCCACCGTGTCTAGGGGACTGCCCACTGGAAACTGGAGTGGCTTTTTTCCTGGAAGAATCCCCTTTTCTGAATGTCATGTCTTGCAACTCATGTACTCATGACCGTAGGATCGAGGTAGGCTTTCCATCCCACTTCCTCATGTCTTCTCCATGGTCATGCAGGTAAAACCACAAGGTGCCTCTTGGTATGTACCCTCTATATCCTCTCTCTTGAACGGAGGAATGTCTACGGGTCTGTACAGGTGGGGAGTAGGACAAATTCTCCTCAAGTTGCTGGAGTTTCCGGGACAGTTTCTCCACAGCCAAGATGAGGGAGGAAGAGAAATGTTTTTCATATTGCCAGAGTTGGCCAGCTACTTCATCCACTGTTGATGCCTCTTCGCTTTTCCAGTCCATTACTGCCAGTGAGTTGGCGTACAATGATGGTGCGCTCCCTACTAACTTCCGCCACATGAGTCGGGTACATTGGACTTCATCTGGATCTGTGGGAAACTGCACATTGTCTGGATCATAATAAACCATCTCCCGCACAGCTAATTCCCTCAGGTACTAGATACTTATTTCTGTGGTGGTTCACTTGCCTGGCCGACATACATCATCTTCACTGAAGGGATTCCTCTCCCTCACGCTTGAAAGAAGTCGCCTCCAGAGGCTGAGGGCTTGTGTCTTTTTCCCAATTGCCTTGTCAATGTCCCCTTCCTTAGACAGGGATCCCAGCTGCTTGGCCTCTTTGGAATAGCCACAGCATTTTCCTTTCAAATATTCTATCACTTCATCAGAGTCCTGTCATTCTTTGGGAGTGAAGTTCCAAACCATTGGGGGTGAGAAGGTCTCTAGATACCTGCCCATATTCTCCCACATGCCATGCCAGCCCTGACTGTTCAGGCTCGGGGCAGATCTCTGTGTGATATTCTTAAAACACTTTTTTGTAACCGTGAACAAGACTTGAAATACATTCAGGAAACATAACAATAGGAACATGCTGGCTTGAACATTCCAAGGATATTCAGACTTCTCAAAAGCTGTTGTAACCATTCAAGAGGGAAAAGGGGAGGTGAAAGAGTGGGAGGAGGTATCCCCATCATCTTCCCCATAGATTGGGTTCAATTATTAATCAATTCAAAAAGATGTCATCCAAGGTACAGGCATGACAGCAAGGCTCATTACAAATACCAACTTAAGCTCATGATCATTGATGTTATCATATCATAAGTCGATATCCGACAGTACAGCAAAATGAGAATCCGGACTCCTCTCCCAGAGGTGATAAACAGCATCGCAAGGAATACGTACAGCAAGTAAGGGTTTAGATACCACAGCCATGTGACCAAACAAAACATCATTGTGACCAGCAGCTGCTTAAAATAATGCAATAAATACTTATATAAACTTTATTTTAACACACTCGGGTCAGATCTGTTGTTATCTCAACCCTTCGTGCCTCACATTGGGCACCAAAAAGGACTACCGTGTTTTAGCCCCAGCTGGCAGCTGAGCATCACGTGGCCACTGTCTCACCCATCCCCCTCTGGCAGGATGAGGAGGAGAATGGGAAGGAAAAGGCAATAGCCTCGTGGGTTGGGATAAGGACAGTTTACTGAGACAGCAAAGGGAGAGGGAAATAACAACAACAGTACTTTACTTAACAGAATATACAAAACTGGTGATACACAATGCAGTTTCTCACCCAATGACCATACAACTCAGACTGCATGCTCAGACCCCTCCCGAAGTCGGACCGTCCCCGAGCCACATGTCCTGGTGCTGCGCTGCCCCTCCCCAACTAGCCCCCCTTTTATACTGAGCATGATGTCACATGGTATGAAATATCCCCTTTGGCTAGTTTGGGTCACCTGTCCTGGCTGTGTCCCATCCCAGCATCTGGTGAAAATTAACTCTACTATACAGTAAGGCAAGCAAGCCCCATGGCAAGCACAGAAGCCTGCTGATTAATAGTTAAACAGTAATAACAGCTATAAATTCAATCTAGCACATTCCAATCAAATCTATCATTATCTTGAACCCTTCAGGTCCCATGTTGGGTGCCAAAAAAGACTGTCGTGGTTTAACCCCAGCCGGCAACTAAGCACCACACAGCTGCTCATTCAGTCCCCTCGCAGTGGGATGGGGGAGAGAATCAGAAGATTGAAAGTGAGAAAACTTGTGGGTTGAGATAAAGACAGTTTAATAGGTAAAGCAAAAGCCACACACACAAGCAAAGCAAAACAAGGAATGCATTCACCACTTCCCAGAGGCAGGCAGGTGTTCAGCCATCTCCAGGAAAGCAGGGCTCCATCACATGTAGCAGTTACTTGGGAAGACAAACGCCATCACTCCAAACATTCCCCTCTTCCTTCTTCTTCCCCCAGCTTTACATGCTGAGCATGATATCATATGGTATGGAATAGCCCTTTGGTCAGTTTGGGTCACCTGTCCCAGCTGTGTCCCCTCCCAACTTCTTGTGCACCCCCAGCCTACAGCTGGCAGGGCGGTGCAAGAAGCAGAAAAGGCCTTGACTCTGTGTAAGCACTGCTCAACAACAACAGATCTATATAACAAAAACATCTCTATATTATCAGCACTGTTTTCAGCACAAATCCAAAACATAGCCCCATACTAGCTACTATGAAGAAAATTAACTCTATCCTAGCCAAAACAAGCAAAATGTTCAATCTATGCCTGCTTTTAATGATCTTGTGGCTGCATTGTCTCTCATTTGTCAATGCATGATGGACACCTGGGGGCAGCAGTAGTTTGGTTGTATATGGTAACAAATACATATTCTTCTTTTCTTAAGCATTACACTGGTATTAATTACACACCCCACCCTACCCTTTTCCGCCAGCTTAAATATACACATACATGACTATAATTTACATTATTTAACCAAAGGGCTTTAGAAGAGACTTGGACATATATTAATAGGATGAGATTGTGTCAGTCTCTATTTCTACGCATATCTTGACTCCTGCACTAAGACTGTTAAGATAAGCCTATTTTGAGGATAATTTTCTACTGTGAACAGAAGATAAACAATCGAGTATGTTTCATATAATGGTTTGCATTATAAAACTAAAAACTTGTGATCACTGCTAACGCAGGCAATTTAGACATAATGCAGGAAAGCAGGAGCAGACGTCTGTGTATTCTATTACAGCTCCCCTGATCTAGCTAGTTTCCAATAAGTTAGCATTCTGTTTTAAAAAAAAAAAAGTAAGTTTTTTTTGGATGGAGGTAACTCATGGTTTACGCGATTGATTGGTTTTGAATGTTTGAAGAAACTGCATGAAGGGAGGATATTCTAGCAAAATTGCTAAATTCCCACCTCCAGATCCTCAAATCATTTAAAATCTTATTACTGCCTTCAGAAATTCAGCTGCAGGTAAATTAATTTTTTCCCTGGAAAAATTGTGAAGTCATAAAATAAGCAAAATAATCTCTTGTGTGTTTGTATTTTGATATTGTCTATAATTTCATGGTTGCCTACTGTTTTTTTGGTTTGTTTTTTTCTTTTCTTTGCTTGTTTCAGTGCACAGTATAGACACTGTTCATCTCATGGAAAAAATGATAAATACCATTGCACAAGATTGTAATGACAACCATTCAGGTTATCAGTATACTTGGAATCTCAGCATTCTCTGCACAGACCTCTGTAATTGAATAAGTGTCTGACATTTTGCCAGCTTCTATTTGGATAAGCCCTAAACAAAGATGAGATGCTCCTGTATTTTTTGGCACCAAATAAATACCAAAGTTTGGGAACCTTGAGTTACACTGAGGTGTATTCTTCCTCTTCACAGCTGGGCTAGAAACTCAAAAGGTGAGGAAAGGGGAGATTAAGAGCACAGAAGAGATGTAACCGGGACAAGAATTTCTCTGGTTCCAATCTGTTCTCTGGAAATCCACAAAGGAACAGATTGACATGGTGAACATTGATGCATATGAGCTTGGAACACCAATCATGCGAATAACACATGAATAGCAGATGACTTTTCCAAGACTCATTTATCAAGGAACAAAGTTGTGGGTACAAGGAGTCTCATGCATACCTTTTCCATCTCATAATTTGACTACAAGCCAATCACTTTATTCCATAAGACAGCCTAAGTGAGCCGCCTTTGAGCTCTCCCTGCTAAGCAGCTGGCTGCATGGCAGTGATCTCAATTTGAGCTGGGACACCTCTCAAGGTTGCTCCCCGAGGCAGAGACACCTCTTACCAACTGCAGATCTTTGGTAAGTGACCGATATCACACATAACCTTGTATTATAGTGCACTAAGATTCTGCATTGGTAACTTTGATTTTTGTCTTGGTAATTTTGATTCTGTCTTAGTAGTTTTGAATAATTGTTATATCCTTTGTGCAGTAAGTAATAGAGTGAACCTTGCCATTGAACTTTGTTAAGTTGCACTTTTACTACATCATATTTCAATAAAACCACTTTTGCTGATACCTTTGACAGTGGTTCTTTAAGCAGTCTAAATCGCCCACTCACAACAAATTGGCTTAGTCAGCAGGATCCTAAATCAGGATTTGTGACAAATTGGCGTAGTCGGCAGGATGGCAAGTAGTATCAATGATTACTTATGGAAGCATGGAATAAGTCCGAGTCCCAAATTCTCAGAAGAATGGGCTCATGACCACTGGCATGACTGGGGTGCTATCAAAGAACAATTAAAATTATCAAGAGGAAATACTAAAGATGGTAAAGGAAAAGGAACTATTTGTAAGATGTTAGGTAGGCACCTGCCTAGAAGCCGCCTGTCAGGATAGGAAAAACCATAATAGAGAGAGTCAAGATCTGAGAGAAGAAATAGAAAGCAGGAAGGCAGATGAGTTATTAATGTCCCTGCAAATCAAACAGCTACAGAAGTAGCTACAGGAAGAAAAGGAGAAAAAAAAAAGTTGGAAGAAAAGATCGAGATGATGCTCATGCAGGCCCCACATCCCCCCTAACCCTGTGCAAATTAGGAAACTAATAGCGTCCCCAGAGGACCGGGATGGTGATATTTGGGTGATCCTGATGACAGTGATGAGGGAAGTGATGACTCCCTGTTCCCCTCAAATTCCTCTGAATATGAGGCTAGACTCATCATTAAAACTGAATACTCTGAAGGACCTTGGGGTGGTACTCCGCCAGGTGAAACTGAAACTGAATATTTGCGGCGTGTCTGCCTCAGTGGTGCCAACTGAATAATATTGAGTGGAGATGAAGCAAACGGTTATTGGTGTCCAGGAGTTTTCTTAAACCAAGGACTTGACCCGGTGAATGAAGCCCATTCTATCACCCGTATGGTAGCTTATTGGGCTAGGGGAATAGATGCCTTGGAATGAGGTGAACCTTGCATAATTCCCAGCCATTCCCTAAGCGAGCTCTCCACTGCTGTCATGAAAGCCACCTGCATACAAGTTATGCACACACAGGGAGAATCCTGTGATACCTCAATATCCGCCATGGTAGATTATACAATATTAAAGCCACTAAATGAAAGAAGCATTTACATCCTGATTCCAGTTGGTCCTCAATGACAACTGTTGAATTTCTAATAGATACAGGAGAACAAATTTCAGTAGTAACACAACAGGATGCCGAGTAGCTGGGTGTGCGACCCGGATGGCAAAGAGTTAAAGTCACCAGTATAAACAGAGCAAGTGTCATTTGTCAAACCATGAAAATTAATTTATGGCTCCCGGACAAGAAGCACATGTCATCTACTCACGTTACAGTTAAAAAGCACAATGAAAATATTTTGGGGTTCGATGTTTTGACTGGATGAAACTGGTGCTTGCCAGATGGCAGCATGTGGTCCTTCAGTTCAAGTACCAACCCTAACCCCAGTAGAAATTGAGAGGCTACAGTATGTGCATTCCGTGCAGCCTCTGCACTCCCTGATTCAAAATTACTAATGTACTACAGTAAATGATTTCTGCTGCTGCACGAAATAAAATTTCTGATGTAATAATAGACTTGGAAAAATGGCACATTATTTCCTGAACCCACTCCCCATACAATTCACCTGTCTGGTCAGTCGAAAAGCTGGATGGGAGATGGCACCTGATTATTGATTATTGGCACCTAAATGCCAACACAACTCCACTAATGGCTGCAGTACCTAATATTGCAACTATAACAGCCATGCTACAAGAAGCCACTCATCCATGGATGGCAGTGCTAGATGTCAGAGAGATGTTCTTTATGGTCCTCTTGCAGGAGGAGGATAAAGAGAAATTTGCTTTTACTTGGGAAGGTATTCAATATACCTTTAACAGACTCCCACAGGGGTATAAACATTCGCCTATGATTGCTCATGCTGCACTTGCTGAAATTTTACAGTTTCACTTCCTCAGGATGTGAAACTGTACCAATATATAGATGATATTCTGACTGGAGGGAAGCGGCAGCAGCTCACATTGTGTTTTCAGCACAAATCCAAAACATAGCCCCATACTAGCTACAATGAAGACATTAACTCTATCCCAGCCAAAACCAACATACACCTGGGCCAAAGAGCATGACATTGAGTGGGTATATCAAATCCCCTATCATGCACCAGTGTAAGGCTCTGATAACAAGTGAATGTCACAAACACCCATCTTGAATGAGGGAATGTTGACCAAGGACAGAACCTGCGAGACAGAGTGCCGTCTTGGGACCCCATCCCCCTATTCCTGAAACATGTGGACAAATACCATCTGTCTTCTGCGCGTGCGTGCCTGTGAGGGGTCATCGCTCAGTCGGCCCCAAAGGGAGGGGGACAGTGAGACCCCCAAGACCCCCACAACCCACCGACTCATTTCTAGAATATTCCTGAACATTCCTGAACACATATTGTGCCTGCTCAGTGGTGACAAAACCCCACCTATGGGAGGGGGGCACATTGGGTTATAAAAAGGGGAAGCATAATTTTTCGGTGCACACCCACCAACTAAAGGATTACAACTATGAGCAGAGAACACCGCTGGCTCCAAGGGTGGTGATATCTTTTTCTTTTCTTCTCTTTCTTTCTTTCTTTCTTTTTCTTTCTCTCTTTCTCTCTTTCTCTTCTTCTCTCTTTCTCTTTCTCTCCACCACTCTCTTTGACTTCATTTTTGGCACATTAGGGTAATATCGTTATAAGTGTTGCTAAGACGTTATCTTTCGCGGTTCCACTGAGTTTTAAGTATTGTTATAACTTTTGCCAAGCCATTATCTTTTGTAGTTCCGATGAGTTTACTTAAAACTTGTGATTTGTTTGAACCTCTCGAGCAATTGTCATTACTCCTGCCTACTGCGCAGAGAATTAAAAAGTTAACCTCACCCTCACCCACCAAGTGGGACAAGCAGCCTCTGGGAAAATCTAACAATACAATGGACTGTTAAAGACTACACTGAGAGCAATGGGTGGTGGGACCTTCAAACATTGGGATGCACATTTAGCAAAGACCATCGGGTTAGTCAACATTAGAGGATCTACCAATCGAGATGGCCCTGCCTGATCAAAACTTTTACACACTATAGAAGGGGATAAAGTCCCTGTAGTGCATGTAAAGAATATGTCAGGGTAAGACAGTCTGGGTTTCTCCTGCCTTGGGCAAAGGCAAAACTAACCGTGGGATTGCTTTGCTCAAGGACCTGGGTGCACTTGGTGGGTAATGCAGAAGGACGGGGAAGTCTGATGTGTACCTCAAGGGGATTTGATTTTGGGTGAGAATAGCCAATAAATTAAATTGTATGATGTCAATTGCTACATAATACTGCATGCCATTCACTCCTATGATTGCTATATGCCATAACAATGGTATTATAATAAGAATCAGTCAGACTAATGGTGAATGAACTTTGAGAAACCCAGCAAGGTGCAGAGGTGATAAAAACAGAACTGGCTTCAGTAACCAGCACCCAGCAACTTCCTTGAGATTGACATCTTCAACTTGCAGACTGTGAGCATGGACCGTGCCAGGTACATCAGCTACAAGCTCCAGATGCAGCATGCAACAATCCAATATCACACACTATCTCCCCTGCCCAGAGAAACTGTAATGACAGATGGAGCCCAAAGTCATGTACGCAATAAAGGAACTCAGTGGACATTTTGTGGACATTATAAAGACATTTCACAGGGATGGTCCATAGACAAAGGGAAGAGGGGGGCGGACATTCAGAGTGATGGTGTTTGTCTTCCAAAGTAACCTTTATGCATGATGGAGCCATGCTTTCCTGAGATGGCTGAACACCTGCCTGCAATGGGAAGTAGTGAATGAATTCCTTGTTTGGCTTTGTGACATGGTTTAGGCCCAGCCGGCAGCTGAGTGCCACGCGCCGTTCGCTCACTCCTCCCCCGGCGGGATGGGGAGGAGAACGGAAAAACAACGGCAAAGCCTCGAGGGTTGGGATAAGGGCAGTTTACTGGGACAACAAGGGAGAGGGAAAAACAATCAACAACAGTACTGATAACAGATATTCACAATGGATGATAACAGAGAACGATTTACCAATCCCACGACCTGACACTCAGCCCGTCCAGTCCCTGAGCCACACCGAGCCTGCCCCTGCCTGACTAGCCCCCTTTTATGGTGAGCATGACGTCACACTGTATGGAATAGCTGCCGGCCAGCTTGGCTCACCTGTCCTGGCTCCTTGTGAAAATAACTCTATCCTTGCCAGAACCAGGACACTTTGCTTGCATGCGTGGCTTTTGCTTTACTTCTTAAACTGTCTTTGTCTCAACCTGCAACTTTTCTCACTTTTACTTTTCCTATTCTGTCCCGCATCCCAACAGGGGGGAAGTGAATGAGCAGCTGCATGGTGTTTAGATGCAGGCTGGGGCAAAACCACCACAAGGTGTCTATGAGGTTGTTCTGGAAATGAGTCCCATTGTCTGACTTGGTTCTTTCTGGGGTGCCATGTTGCCATGGCACTTGTTTTTCAAGTCCCAGGATAGTGTTCTGGGTGGTGACATGGGGCACGGGATATGTTTTCAGTCATCCGGTAGTTGCTTCCACCATTGTATGTACATAGCACTTGCCTTGGTGGGTTTGTGGGAGTGTGATGTAATCAATGTCAGGTGTCCCCATATCTGTATTTTAGCCATCGTGCTCCATATCAGAGAGACTTTAAATGCTTGACTTGATTGCAGCTCATGATTCACATTCATGGATAACCTGTGCAACAGTGTCCAGGGTTAAGTCTACCCCTCGATCATGAGCCCATCTATATGTTGCATCTCTTCCTTGATGGCCTGAAGGTGTCATGGGCCCAACAAGCTATAGATAGTTCACCCTTATGTTGCCAGTCCAGATCCAGCTGAGTCACTTCAGTCTCAGCAGCCTGATCCACCTGCTGGTTGTTTTGATGTTCTTCAGTGGCCCAACTCTTGGGTACATGGGCATCTACGTGATGTACTTTCACAACTAGCTTCTCTAGCTGGGCAGCAATATCTTTCCAGAATGCAACAGCCCAGATGGGTTTGCCTCTGCGCTGCCAGTTGCTCTGCTTCCACTGCTGTAACCACCCCCACAGGGCATTTCTCATCATCCATGAATCAGTATAGAGGTAGAGTGTTGGCCACTTTTCTCATTCAGCAAGATCTAAAGCCAGCTGGATGGCTTTCACCTCTGCAAACTGGCTCGATTCACCTTCTCCTTTAGCAGCTCCTGTGACTTGTCATGTAGGACTCCATACAGCAGCCATCCATCTCCGATGCTTTCCCCCGATGCGACAGGACCCATCAGTGAACAGGGCATACTGCTTCTCATCTTCGGTTAGTTTATTATATGGTGGGGCCTCTTCAGTGCACGTCACCTCCTCCTCTGGCGACATTCCGAAATCTTCTGGACTTCTGGCCAGTCCGTGATCACTTCCAGAATTCCTGGACGATTGGAGTTTCCTATTTGAGCCCACTGTGTGATCAGTGCGACCCCCTTACTCCACGTAGCATCAGTTGCATGGTGTGCAGAGGGAGTCCTCTCTTTGAACATCCAACCCAGCACTGGCAGTCGGGGTGCCAAGAGGAGCTGTGCTTCAGTACCAATCACTTCCAAAGCAGCTCCAACCCCTTCATATGCTGTCACTATCTCTTTTTCCGTTGGAGTGTAGTGGGCCTCGGATCCTCTGTATCCCCGACTCCAAAACCCCAGGGGTCGACCTCGAGTCTCCCCTGGTGCTTTCTGCCAGAGGCTCCAGATAGGGCCTTTCTCACTGGCTGCGGTGTACAGCACATTCTTTACATCTGGTCTTGCCTGGATTGGCCCAAGGGCTACTGCATGAACTATTTCTTGTTTAATTTGTTCAATGGCTTGTCATTGCTCAGGGCCCCATTTGAAATCATTCTTCTTCCGGGTCACTTGATAGAGAGGGCTTACAATCAGACTGTAATTCGGGATATGCATTCTCCGAAAGCCCACAATGTCTAAGAACACCTGTGTTTCCTTTTTGTTGGTTGGTGGAGACATAGCTGCTATTTTGTTGATCACATCCATTGGGATCTGACAATTCCTGTCTTGCCATTTTATTCCTACAAACCGGATCTCCTGTGCAGGTCCCTTGACCTTACTTCGTTTTATGGAATAAATGGCTTTCAGAAGGATTTGGATAGATTTTTTTTGTGTGTGTATTTCTTCTTCTTTACAGGGGCAACTGATACTGGCACAGGTTGGTTCTCTGGTTCAACTGCAGTGCCTGTCATCGTGGTTGGAGTAGCCACAGTGCCTGTTGTCAGGGTTGGAATAGCTGCAGTGCCTGTTGATTTGTTTTCCCTTTCTTCTCCCTGAGGGTACTGCCCAATATCAAGGAGTGTTTGGTAGATACTGGCCAGGGTCTAGCACAGTGCAGTAAACCGTGCATCTTTGGAATAGCTACAGGATTTTCCTTTCAAATAATTTATCACTTTATCAGGGTCCTGTAGTTGTTCGGGAGTAAAGTTCCAAACCACTGAAGGTGCGGATCTGCCCATACTCTCCCACATGCCATGCCACCCATGACTATCCAGCTTCAGGGCAGATCTCTGGGTGGTATTCTTAAATAGTTGTTTAACTCTAAACAAGACCTGAAAAAACATTCAGGAGGCATAACAATAAGAGCATGCTGGTTTGAACACCACAAGGATATTCAAAATTCTCAAGAGCTGTTGTAACTAGCCTTAAGGAGAAAGGGAAGGCAATATGAAAGTATTCCCTCCTTTCTCCCCCATAGACTGGTTCTCCAAGTAAAAAAGATAGAGAGTGTGATTATTAATAATTACCAGGAGATAGCGCCCGAGATACAGAAATTACAGCAATGCTGAATACACAGACCAAATCATTCTCATGGTCAATAATGTTATCTTATCATAAGCAAGTAGTACACAGTGCAGCAAAAGGAACATTCTCATCCAGCTCCCAGAGAAGATAAACAGCACTGTAGGGAATACATAATGCAAGTAAGGAATTACTTTATGCAACCATGCGAACAAATCATACAACATTGTGAGCAGCAGCTATTAAACGAATATAATGAATGCTTACAATGAATTTATTTTAATACGCTCTGGTCAGATCTGTCATTATCTGAACCCTTCGTGCCCTATGTTGGGTGTCAAAAAGGACTGTCGTGGTTTAACCCCAGCAGGCAGCTAAAACAACCACAGAGCCATTCGCTCACCCCTCCAGTGGGATGGGAGAGAGAATTGAAAAAAAACAAAAAAAAGGTAAAACTTGTGAGTTGAGATAATAAGACAGAAAAGGAAGATAATAATAATAACAACAACAACAATAATACAAGTGATGCACAAATGCAATTGAGAAAGGAAAAGAAAACAATCTGATGCCCAGTCTGTTTCTGAGCAGCAAATCTGCCTCCTGGCTAGCTTCCTCTGTTATATATGGAGCATGACTTTATATGGTAGGGAATATCCCTTTAGCCAGTCTGGGTCAGCTGTCCTGGCTATGCTCTCTTAGCTTCTTGTGTACCTGGCAGGGCGTGAGAAGCTGAAAAGTCCTTGACTCAGTGTAAGCCTACAACTACCTAGCAACAACTAAAAACTTCAGTGTGTTATCAACATTATTCTCATACTAAATCCAAAACACAGCACTATACCAGCTACTAGAAAGAAAAATTAACTCTATCTCAGCCAAAACCAGGACAGCTATTCAGTTATTTCCCCTTTATAAAATGTCACCTGCAACACTGGATTGTGCTAACAGGCAGAGGAAAAAACTGCAGTCTTGTTAGCTACTGGTAAATCCACTATGGGTCCTGGTATCCCTCTGAGAGAAAATTTTTCTGCCTTCCAGAAGCCTCATATAAGAAAAGACTGTTCCCTACAAATCCAGAATTGAATTTTCCTTTTCCTTATGTTTCTTTACAGAAGGGCATGACCAAAATTACAGCTTTTCCACTTGATCATGAGCAGTAGTTCTCTAGTACTTGCAGAGTTTGGATGGAGGATGTCTGGATAGCAATGTATTATAATGTAACTCATTCTCCATGCTAATTGTTGTATCCAGATGTTTCACCTAAAAATTGATCTCCAGTTTGTCTGTAAGAGGTGATTCTCCACGATGAGGAAAGGCTAAAAGAACAGCAAAACATTCAGCAGCATGCTCAGCGATTGCTTTCTATTATGCAACAGTTTAAAGGAATGTCTAAGTCTTCTGAAAGCCTAAGTCGTGTGACCAAGATCATAGAAAAGAAACCAAACCTAAGAAAACAAGATTGGTCTTTACAGACAGTTTTTCTGTTCACAGTTGCAAGCTGTGAGAGCAAAGCTGTTGCCTACAATGCAGAGACTGCAGAGAAGCTAAGAATAGAATTTTAGCTTCATATAGAAAGGCCCAGATATGTATCACACTGAAATAACTTGGTAGCAGGTCAAAATTTTGTTTCTTTTGTGGATAGCAGTTGTCGCATGTTATTTTTTCACACTTGACTTGAGGAGTACAGTCATTTCAGTGATCTGCTTTTCTGTATTAAGGCATGTCTCCTTTTCACATTTAAATAGTCTACTTTATATCATCAGTTGTCAAGCTAGCCAACTCCCCATTGTTTTAAATCTGTCCTTAAAAATTTAATGGTGTGGTGTACCCCTATACTGTAAAAATATATTTTAGCAGGCAATTGTCAATTTTTGTAAAGGGGAAGTTATGTCATGTTTATTAATTAAATATTTTTATTGTTGTAATTTTTTTATATGTGTATTTTACAGTAGCATTTAAAAGAGATATGGACCAGGACCTGACTGTGGTAGAGGTTGTACAAAAATAGAACAAAAAGAGAGTGGCAGAAAGACAGTGAGGAACTTTCCTGGGCAGTGACAGATTAGGAACTAGGAACATGGAGATCAAATCTCCAAAAGATTGTGTCTTCTTGCTTCAGGCTGTGTTGTGTGAAAGGCAAGATGCTAACTGCAATATGACTTGCTTAGAAGAATGAACACTACGTGAGGGTATGAGCTTTTACCTTAGGATCTATATGACCCGAAGACCCAACCTAAGCCAGCTCTCACTGGCTGAGAACCTCCCATATCGACAATAAAACAATAGATTTCTCTTTCAAAAAACCCAGGCATATAACCACAGCCAGAACAGCAATTGACCAAAATCCAGTATAACCCCACCACCACCTGCACAGGACATCAGTTTAGAACAATGAAGATTAACACACCATTGACCATACGTCCATGCCATCTCCATGGGACAATCACATACTGATTACATGAGCAATAGTAACTGATTAGCCCACCCCTTAACATGAGTAATTTGATTGGTCTACACAACTGTATTGTAATATATATAAACCCTGCTTTCCTTTGCATTGGGGTCCTCTATGCAGTAGACTGGGGCACTGCTATGCATATAGCTAAAATAAGAGAATAAATTTCTTATGCTAAGCGTCCTTACCTCCCTCCTCTGCCAATGAAGAACTGACTTTTACAGTTGGCACCCCAGATGGGACACTGCTGACTTGCCTGATTCACCATGTTGCTATGTTCCCCTTTGATTCAATGTCCCGCTGCCAACAAGAAGGTGAGTTCACCTGGGAACTTGAATATAGGGGCTAGCGAGTGGAAGAATCCTTTTTGGGCATTAAAAGAGATGCATTAATGATGGGAAGAGGACTTAGTATGGTGAAAGGGTCAACCTTAGAAGTTCTAAAGGATTGGCTGAAAACAGATGGAACTCATGGCCTCGAGAGAAACAAAGGGCATTATGGTAATGCCAATTAAACTGCCCTGAGGTGACTTTTGTTGGAACTGCAGACCAACAGTGGCCCAAGATGGGCAATCTGGATGAGGATAGACAGCAGTTTTTGCATCTACAGTTAGAGAATCAATTCTCGGGACAAATGGATTATTGGTATATTTGGAATAATTACAAGTGGCAAAAGAAGCATCCCCCTCTGCTCAACTGTAAAGGTCAGGCAAATGGGGAGTTTTTCCAAACTAAACCCTCTTGATTTCCCCCCAGTCCTAAGGACTCTGAATTTCCTAGTGCACCTTTAAAACGCCTTTAAAAACAAGTTGAAATAGGACTGTTGTGGTTTAGCCCCAGCTGGCAGCTGAGCACCACGCTTGCTCACCCCTCCCCTGGTGGGATGGGGAGGAGAATGGGAAAGACAAAGGCAAAAACTGGTGGTTTGGGATAAGGACAGTTTACTGGGACAGCAAGGGAGAGGGAAATAACAACAACAGTACTGATAACGGAATATACACAACGGGTGATAACAGAAAGCAATTTACCGATCCCACTACTGGCCCACACTCAGACCTTCCTGGAGCCATGCTGAGCCACCCATCCCCAACTAGCCCCTTTTTATGGTGAGCATGATGTCACATGGTATGGAATAGCCCCCTGGCCAGCTTGGCTCACTTGTTCTGGCTCTTTGTGAAAATTAACTCTATCCTCGCCAAAACCAGGACAAGGACCCAGGCAGGTTACCGAACATTTGACTTTTGGAACTGTTCATGTTCCTTGTAGTGCTAATGATTTAGTCTTATGGCAACAGCAGATGCCCAGGCTCAGAGATGACCCAGAAAAAGTAGTCCAGACCATTCGGAGTATCCTCAGAGCATATGATCCAACTTGGACAGACACCCAACAGTTATTTGAATCAGTGTTTACCTCAGATGAGTGTATACGAATCTGGGAGCATAATCAGAGATAGGGTGAAGAAGCCACTGGGAGAACACCATGGCCTATGGCCAACCCAGGATGGGATCTGTGGTGAGTTGACCCTGGCTGGAGGCCAGGTGCCTGCCAAAGTCACTCTATCACTCCCCCTCCTCAGCTGGACAGGGAGGAGAAAATATAACAAAAGGCTCATGGGTCAAGATAAGGACAGGGAGAGGTGTTTGACCATCCTCTCAGTAAAGAAATGCTTACTAATGTCTAGTCTAAACCTCCTCTGATGCAGCTTTGGATCATTCCCACATATCCTGTCACTGGATACCAGGGAGAAGAGATCAGCAGCACCTCCCTCTCCACTTCCCCTCCTCAGGAAGCTGTAGAGAGCAATGAGGTCACCCCTCAGCCTCCTTCTCTCCAAACTAGACAAACGCAGAGTCCTTAGCCACTCCTCACAGGACATGCCTTCCATGCCTCTCACTAGCTTTGTTGCCCTCCTCTGGACACATTCAAGGACCTTAACATCCTTCTGTGGTGGGTTGACCCTGGCTGAGGGCCAGGTGCCCACCAAAGCCGCTCTATCACTCCCCTCTTTCATTAGACAGGGGAGAAAAGGTACAATGGAAAAAAAACTTACGGGTCGAGATAAGGACAGGGAGAGATCATTCTCTAATTATCATCACGAGCAAAACAGACTGAACTTAGAGAGGGAATTCATCTTATTTATTACTAAGCAAAACAGAGTAGAGGAATGAGAAATAAAACCAAATCTTAAAAAACACCTCCCCCCACCCCTCCCATCTTCCCGGGCTCAACTTCACTCCCGGCTTCAACCTCCGCCCCCCCCAGCAGCACAGGGGGACAGGGAGTGGGGGTTACGGTCAGTTCCTCACGCGGTGTTTCTGCCGCTTCTTCATCCTCAGGGGGAGGACTCATTGTTCCCCCGCTCCAGCGTGGGGTCCCTCTCACGGGAGACAGTCCTTCACGGCCTTCTCCAACGTGAGTCTCCTCCACGGGGTGCAGACCTTCAGGAGCAAACTGCTCCAGCGTGGGTCCCCCATGGGGTCACAAGTCCTGTCAGCAAACCTGCTCTGGCGTGGGCTCCTCTCTCCACGGATCCACAGGTCCTGCCAGGAGCTTGCTCCAGCGCGGGCTTCCCACGGGGTCACAGCCTCCTTCAGGTGTCTCCACCTGCTCCGGCGTGGGGTCCTCCACGGGCTGCAGGTGGAATCGCTACACCCCCTCATCCTCCCTCCATGGGCTGCAGGGGGACAGCCTGCCTCACCATGGTCTTCACCACGGGCTGCAGGGGAATCTTGCTCCGGCGCCTGGAGCACCTCCTCCCCCTCCTTCTTCACTGACCTTGGTGTCTGCAGATGTTCTTACATCTTCCCACTCCTCTCTCCGGCTGCAAAAGCGCTCTCTAACTGTTTTTGTCTTTCTTAAATATGTTATCACAGAGGCGCTGATTGGCTTGGCCTTGGCCAGCGGCGGGTCCGTCTTGGAGCCGGCTGGCATTGGCTCTGTCAGACACAGGGGAAGCTTCTAGCAGCTTCTCACAGAAGCCACCCCTGTAGCCCCCCCACTACCAAAACCTTGCCACGCAAAACCAACACACCTTCTTAAATTGTGGGGCCCAGAGCTGCACACAGCACTCAAGGTGAAGCCTCACCAATGAAAGATACAGAGGGATAATCACTTCTTTTGACTGGCTGGTTATGGTGTGTTTGATGCACTCCAGGATGCGTTTTTCCCTCTTGGCTGCCAGGGCACACTGCTGACTCATATTGAGCTTGCTGTCAACCAGCACTGCCAGATCCCTTTCTACAGGGCTGCTCTCCAGCTGCTCCTCTCCCAATTTATACTTGTGCCCAGTGTTACTCTGTCCCAGGTGCAGAATTCAGCATTTTTCTTGCTAAATTCCATGTCACTACTGATTGCCAAATGCTCCAATCCATCTAGATCCCTCTGCAAGTCCTCTCATCCCTTGAGAGAGTCAACAGCACCTCCCAGTTTAGTATCCTCAGCAAATTTGTTAATGGTGCATTCAACTTCTGCATCCATTTCATCATAGCCCCATTCACTACAACCCTTTGAGCCCTGCCGTTCATCCAGTTCTTCACCCAGCACACCATGTACCTGCTCATCTCACAGTTGGACAACTTTTCTAGAAGGATGCTATGAGGGACAGTATCAAAAGCCTTACTAAAATCCAGAAAAACTACATCTACCGCCTTCCCTTCATCCACTAGGCAGGTGACCTTATCATAGAAGGATATCAAATTAGCTAAACAGGACTTTCCCTTTGTGAACCTGTGCTGACTGTGTCTGACAATAAACCTTTCACCTTATACATACATGAAAGAGAAGGAAGCACCTCCGGGGTACTAACACAAGAATGGCAGGGGGCAACCAAGGCCTGTGGCGTATTAATCTATGCAATTAGTTCCAGTCATATGAGGATTTATCCCTTGCATGCATGCTGTGGCTGCTGCCACTAATTTAACAGACAAAGTGAAAAATATAGTCCTAGTACACCCCCTAGAAGTTCAAGTATGCCACGAAGTTGAAACAATCTTGACAAATCAGGACTCAAGCCTTGTCCCCTCAACACCTTCATAAATATGAAGCAACACTCTTAACAGCTGACAACATTACACTGAAACATTACAACACTTTAAATATAGCTCCCTTTTACTTCATTATATACCTTTTCCCCAAAGGATAAAGGTATATAAACAAAAAAATGCTTTGTCTCCAAAATGGAAAGAACTCTATCTTGTATTACTAACCTCTTTTTCTGTAATAAAAGTAGAGGATAGAGATTTCTGTATTCATCACTCCCATGTAAAAAAGAGATTCATTCACTACTTCCCATCAGCAGGCAGATGTTGAGCCATTTCCAGGAAAGCAGGGCCTCACCACACGTAACTGCTACTTGGGAAGACAAACTCCATAACTACAAATGCCTCTCCTTCCTCCTTCTTTCCCCCAGCTTTTATTGGGGGCTGGGATGGAGTTAATTTTCTTCATGGAGCCTTACTTTCCTGGAAATGGCTGAAAACCTGCCTACTAATTGAATTATTATGCTTTGCTTGCGCATACAGCTTTTGCTTTACCTATTAAACTGTCTTTATCTCAACCCAAGAGTTTTCTCATTTTTACCCTTCTGATTCTCTCCCCCATCCCACTGTGGGGGGGAGTGAGCGAGCAGCTGTGTGGTGCTTACCTGCTGGCCAGGGTTAAACTACAACAATAGCTAAGGATTTAACCTAACATATTACATATAAATTACTACTGTGTTTCTTAATTTCTCTGATGATGATGATATGTATCTGAAATATCAGCCACCAGATGGATGGTCAAGACTCCTTAAGTCAACGTCATTAGAATCAAAATAACCATGTAGCAAGGAATTTTGGTTTATATTTAAACCCAAAATCTCTTACTGGCTATTCCACATTCCTTTGGCTTTCAGATTTCTTTTATGTTGCTCCAACAACATTGTTTTCACATCAATTCATTGTATTAGAGCCACGTGACAGCATTCTCAGCCCAGGAGAGGAGGTTTTCAGGTAGTGATTTATCACTAGGCTGTTTCACAGCTTTCCTATGGACTTGGCTGATCACTGGCATCATTGTTAAAGTGCCCATGTGGGCCATATAAATCTGTGCCAGTTTGTCCCTACTTATCTAGGGAAGGCAGCATTACCCAGCGTTCCCACAAAGTCACTTATTTCTGATGCCCTTTCAAATTTCCCTGTCTGTATTAACCATATACAGCATTCCCCCAAAAAGCTAGGACACAATAATCATTCGCATAACTCACACCATGGGAAATCAGCTGTAGCAGGATTTATGAAGCTCATTACATGACTCCAAGCTTCATATTCACAAAAAAAAGGCATGGTAATGTAGACCCCGTTCTCAAACCAAACTGGAACTTAGGGTTTTTTTCCAAACCCAGATCCAACATGTTAAGAACTTCAATAATTTGGATATAATAAAAAATAAGAGATAAGGACAATTAGGTCTATTAGAGCTAATTTGAGAAAATAAAAATCTATGTTAACATTCTTCCTCAACGGACTATGTGTATATAGCAAGGAATTAGAAATCGCTGTGATGGGAGTGCATAGAAGATTGATACATCAGACCAGTTTTAAACTTCAAAAAAAATCTATACTAGACTGACATTCACTAACAATACACATTGCCAATGTGTATTGTAATTGTCCTAAATTAGCTATAAGTAAGGAGTTGATGCCATGTTATTAGTATTGATGGCTTGAATTTCTGATCAGCCACTTGGGTCAAAAGGTCACTGTGGTTAGAATTGCCATACATTTTCAGTTCTTGAGCAAGTAACATTTTCCTTTTACAGTCACACATTTTGTCTGAGATTACATTCTACATATCATAGAATCATAGAATGGTTTGGGTTGGAAGGGACCTCAAAGATCATCTAGTTCCAACACCCCTCCCATGGGCAGGGACCCCCTCCACTAGACCACATTGCCCAAAGCCTCATCCAACCTGGCCTTGAACACTTCCAGGGAGGGGGCCTCCACAACCTCTCTGGGCAACTTGGTCCAGTGCCTCACCACCCTCACAGTAAAGAATTTCTTTCTAACATCTCATCTAAATCGACCCTCCTTCAGCTTAAACCCATTACCCCTTGTCCTGTCACTACACTCCCTGATAAACAGTCCCTCACCATCTTTCCTGTAGGCTCCCTTCAGGTACTGGAAGGCTGCAATTAGATGTCCCCAGAGCCTTCTTTTCTCCAGGCTGAACAATCCCAACTCTCTCAGCCTGTCCTCAGAGGAGAGGTGCTCCAGCCCTCTGATCAGCTTCGTGGCCCTCCTCTGGACTCGCTCCAACAGCTCCATGTCTCTCCTGTACTGGGGCCCCCAGAGCTGGATGCAGTACTCCAGGTGGGGTCTCACCAGAGCGGAGTAGAGGGGCAGGATCTCCTCCCTCGACCTGCTGGTCACGCCTCTTTTGATGCAGCCCAGGACACGGTTGGCTTTCTGGGCTGCAAGTGCGCATTGCTGGCTCATGTTGAGCTTCTCATCAATCAACATCCCCAAGTCCTTCTCCTCGGGGCTGCTTTCAATCCATTCCTCGCCCAGCCTGTAGTCATGCTTGGGATTGTGCCGACCCATGTGCAGGACCTTGCACTTGGCCTTGTTGAATTTTATGAGTTTCACATGGGCCCACCTCTCCAGCCTGTCAAGGTCCCTCTGGATGACATCCCTTCCCTCCAGTGTGTTGACCCCACCACACAGCTTGGTGTTGTCAGCAAACTTGCTGAGGGAGCACTCAATCCCACTGTCCATGTCACCGACAAAGATGTTGAACAGTGCCGGTCCCAGTACCGACCCCTGAGGAACGCCACTTGTCACTGTTCTCCACTTGGACATTGAGCTGCTGACCACAACTCTTTGAGTGCGACCATCCAGCCAATTCCTGATCCACCGAGTGGTCCATCCATCGAATCCATGCCTCTCCAATTTAGAGACAAGGATGTCATGCGGGACAGTGTCAAATGCCTTGCACAAGGCCAGGTAGATGACGTCAGTTGCCCTTCCCTTATCCACAGACGCTGTAACCCTGTCATAGAAGGCCACCAAGTTTGTCAGGTCAGAAGAGTCTGACCCCTTCCTCTAGACATCCACCCTCTAGATATTTATAAGCATTGATGAGATCCCCTCTCAGTCTTCTCTTCTCCAGGCTCAACAGACCCAGCTCTCTCAGCCTTTCCTCATAAGGGGGATGCTCCAGTCCCCTAATCATCTTTGTAGCCCTCTGCTGGACTCTCTCCAGTAGTTCCCTGTCCTTCTTGAACTGCAGAGCCCAGAACTGGACACAGTACTCCAGATGTGGCCTCACCAGGGCAGAGTAGAGGGGGAGGATGACCTCCCTCGACTTGCTGGCCACGATCATCTTAATGCGCCCCAGGCTACCATTGGCCTTCTTGGTCACCAGGGCACATTGCTGGCTCATGGTTAACTTGTTGTCCACCAGGACTTCCAGGTCCTTCTCCGCAGAGCTGCTTCCCAGCAGGTCAACCCCTAACCTGTACTGGTGCTTGGGGTTATTCTTCCCTAGGTGCAGGACCCTACACTTGCCCTCGTTGAATTTCATATGGTTCCTCTTTGCCTAGTTCTCTAACCTGTCCAGGTCTCGCTGAATGGCAGCGCAGCCTTCTGGTGTGTCAGCCACTCCTCCCAGCTTAATATCATCAGCAAATTTGCAGAGGGTACACTCTGTCCCCTCGTCCACGTCATTGCTGAATATGTTGAATAAGACAAGGCCAAGCACTGTCCCTTGGGGAACACCACTAGCTACAGGCCTCCAACTAGACTCTGCACTGCTTATCACAATCCTCTGGGCTCTGCCATTCAGTCAGTTCTCAACCCACCTGACTGTCCATTCATCCAACCCACACTTCCTAAGCTTGCTAACGAGGATGTTATGAGAGACGGTGTCAAAAGACTTGCTGAAGTCAAGGTAGACAACATCCACTGCTCTCCCCTCATCCACACAGTATGTCATGTCATAGAAGGCTATCAGATTGGTCAGGCATGATTTCCCCTTGGTGAATCCATGTTGAACACTCCCAATAACCACCTTCTCCTCCTCGTGCTTATTCATAGCCCCCAGAATAAGTTGTTCCATCATCTTTCTAGGGATGGAGATGAGGCTGACTAGCCTGTAGTTTCCTGGGTCCTCCTTCTTGCCCTTTTTGAAGACCGGAGTGACATTGGCTTTCCTGCAGTCCTCAGGCACCTCTCCTGTTCTCCATGACCTTTCAAAGATGATTGAGAGTGGCCTAGCAATAATATCTGCCAGCTCCCTGAGCACTTCGTACTTTCATGTTTAATTTTTAAGACTTAAATTCTGACACTGAAGAAGCATAGGGGTAGGAAAAAACCTGTTGTGTGGAAGTAACTTTGACTCCACTTAACCACATCATTTTGGAAGCAAATATACTCTTGGGTGCCTGTTGGCAATTATATTAATTTATATTTTTTCCTTTAAAAATTGATATTTTTCATACTTTTACTGTAATGAGACACAGTCTTTACTGTCACAGGATTGATAGCTGTTATATATAAAGAAGCTGTTCCACTGAGCCATGCTGATTGCTCACACTGCACACTTGTTTTTCCCTGCCATATTCTCCTGGTCTTCTTTTATAAACCTGGATTGTTTCTATGTCCAGGAAGTGAGAATGGCATATTTATGATATAGCTTTGTCTGTATCCCTCATTTTTTTCAACTTTTCTTCCTTTCATTCTCCAGCATCCTCTTCCAAAATTTGTGGTTTATCAGTGTGATAATCTCATACCACACAAAAAGCATATAATTTTTGATAGGGCATAGTGGTCTCCGGCTTACTTTCTAAGCACCACAGATCTTATAAAAGTCACACACACTTACTAAGTGCAAATAGTGAAAGAGATGAGAAAAATATAAAAATGGAAATGAAAAAATAACAAATCCATCCATCTATTCAAGACACTATTAACCTCTGTGAGTTAGGAACCAGGCTTGTTTAATAAGCATTTTTTACTTCTGTTTAGGTTTTTCCTTATAACTAATAGATGCAACTTGTGAAATAATTTTTCAGCTAAGAAATGACTACTACTAACACGATCTTCTTGTTTAAAGAAAATCTACCAGATGTGAGTTACCCTAGGTTTGCTTTATTGCAGCGCTGGATGCACGGGGGAAACAGCTCCACCAAACGTGCATACCAGGTGATCACCAACACACAGGTTATATAGAATCAAAATATACATATTCATTATTTTTCCAAGAAAAGGCAGTCCTATGATAATAATTTCTTGGAATCCATTTCCATATTCTCCTCCCCGTCACGCATGCTCAGTGATTTGAGTTGGTGGTCTTCAAGGGGTCTCTGGTGGTCGTCAGTGGTCTCGCACCCGTGTTCGCCGGATGACCCTCTTCATCCAGGCATGAGCAGTATCCTTGCTGTGGATACACTTGTCCATAACAACTTGCTTCATAAGATTAATATTCCTGGGCCTATTGTCCGGTTGGGTAGGGACTGTACAAGGAATGTAGCAGCATTGTACATTGCCATGGTCAGTTAGCTTCATTACCTGTTACCTTGATTAGAAACCCCTTTCCCACGATTATAGGCTTTAAAACAGTTCTAGGCCTTAAGCAGCTTTCTAGTAAATGTAAGTTTTGTTCTAGCTAAGCTTCTATATTCTTTAATTCTTCTATATTCTTCTATATTCTTCTATATTCTTTATATTCTAAGCTTCTATATTTTTTACAATTCCCTCCTTTTGTTTTCATTGCATTCCTGCAATTATTTATATCTCCAAGCTCCTTGCAATTTTGCTATTATACTAGAAAAACAGGTTATGCAACATTGAAAATCACTATTATACATACAATCCCTATGATCACTAAGGCTGCTACAGCAAGCGCCTTTTTGAGCCACACAGATAAATCAGGAGCCCAGGAAGTCAACCACGACACAGTACCAGTAAAACCCCAAGATGTATCGTCTTTTTGTACTTGTCGCATTTGAGAACTATTCTCCCAGATTTTATGTACATCAGTCAATAATTCCCCTGAATGATCTACATACATGCAACAACTCATATTTAGCATTGTACAAACTCCGCCTTGTGATGCTAACATCATATCTAAGGCCATATGATTTTGTAGGGTAATTTTTGAAAGTTCTGCAATTTCAATTTGCAAAGTTGTTAACCCATGAGTGGTATAATTTGCCAATTTTTCAATTTCTCCTGATATGTTTAAAATCGCTTTTTCCAGTTCACTCACCCCTAAAGATGGCATGAACCATCAGAGAAAAGAGTGAAATCCTGAGGGTTTGTCTGTTAGTGGGTTATTGGTCCTTTTAACACGAGTTAAAAAGGTGAAATGCCAGATTGGAACATTTATAGTTTTAGGGAGAATTTGTAACTCCACAGTTACCAATCCTAGAGTGCAAATTCCTCCCCAGCGTGGTGGGAGTACTTTATAAGCTTTGTCACCACATAACCAAAATACTCCTAGTGCCTTTGGTGCCCTCCAAGCCCAGCTTAAGCGAGATTTAATATGATTAGTTGTGCTACATTTAGTCCAATTTCCCACAAAAGTGTGGTTAAGACAAAACTGCTGAGTCCAGTTCTCTGGGGGATAACATCTCTCTACACAGAGGATGTTATGATATTCGTCTAAAGGAGGAATTCTGATGGTTAATATTTGCTCCTCATATTTAGTCGTTATAGAGGTATTTCTCCAAAACTTTTCCCAAACTGAATCCTTTGGAACTGGAATACCAATTAAATCAAACCCTCGACCTACAGATTTTGGTAAAGATGCACAAAGTCAACATTCAGTATAATTCAGATTCTTCGCAAAGGACTTCATTAAGGAAACGTGAGTGTTATTTAACCAAAAAGTTTCCTCTTCATTTCCAACTAAACTTCATTTACTTAATCTAGATTTGGTCATTATTTTGTCAGTATTAAAAATGCCAGTTTGAAAACCCCATGGAAATTCATAATCATGTGCTACCGGAAAATTCCTAAACCCATCTTTGATAATGTAATACATTACAGAAAAGAATGGACTTGTCAGATTCAAATTGATACAACACCAATCATTGTGTTTACCCTCTGTCATTACCCATACGTGATGGTTGACACACCAGGTTCCTGTTTGCGGCTCATATATATATATGTGTGATATGGATACATATTCCATGTATAACTTCTTGATGATTCCGTTCCATTCTCAGGATCTCCCATCACAAATCTAACACAAAATTCTAGAAAAATGTTAGGATTAAAAAAAGGATTCCATACAATCTCAGTATTTCTACCCGCTACAATATTTTCCCCTTTTGCATTCTTAGTTCCCCAAACTTTACAAAAGGTTTGCTCCCAGAGACTAGTATTACTATATTGTATTATGGTTCCTTTTGTAATTGCATCTCGGTATCGTAGGATGAACTTTGTCCAAAAGGTATCAGTCTTACTCAAGAGAAAACAAATCAGCAAATACAGCAGTGCGCTGATTTTCATTCTGTCGCGGAATCTTTAAGCACATGTGAGTGATGGATCCATGTCTCTTTTCCTTGTACCTTTACAGCATAAAAGGAGGTTAATAACACCATGTAAGGTCCTTCCCATTTGGGCTCAAATCTATTTTTCCGTTTAAAATTCTTTATATACACTTTATCCCCTGGTTGAATATTGTGTACCTGAATTTCAGGTGTTATCCCTTGATACCAATAAGCATGATTTCGTAATTGCATAAAAGAATTTTGCAAGTACAATAAATATTGAGTTACCTGTTCATCTCCATCCAAAAGGCTTGTTTTTGCTGGAATATAAGTTCCAGATACTGCTAAAATTCTCCCAAATAAAACTTCTGCTGGGGATACACCTACTGGTTGCCTTGGTGTATTTCTAATGTCCCAAAGTACTAAATTTAATGGTTCTGGCCACTTCAAGCCAGTTTGTTTACAGATTTTAACTAATTTGTCTTTGATCGTCCTATTCATCCTTTCTACTTGTCCTGACGATTGTGGATGATAAGGTGTGTGCAATTGCATCTTGATATTTAATGAATGAGAAATTTGCACTAAAATAGCGGCAGAGAAATGTGCTCCCCTGTCCGAGTCAATTATTTCAGGAACTCCGTACCTAGGTATTACCTCTTTCAGCAGAGCTTTAACCACTGCTTTTGAGTCGTTCTTTCGAGTTGGGAAAGCCTCCACCCAGCCCGAAAGCTGATCAATGATCACAAGTAAATAAGCATATCCCATAGCCCTAGGCATCTCCGCGTAGTCAATTTGTAGTTTTTGAAAAGGATATGTTGCTGGAGGTCGCTTTCCTGCTGGTGCCTTGATTTTTAAAGAGGCATACTGTTTGCACAGTCGACACCCTTCGCAAACTCTCTTAATAGCAGCGTAAATCCCTGGTGCCGCCTATAGTCTCTGTACTCTCAAAGCTATATTCTCAGGTCCACCATGGGTTTTCTCATGGTGCCATCGCACGATCGGTATTAAATACCTTTTTGGGAGTAATGGTTTCCCCCCTAGAGTCCATTGTCCATTCTGCTGTTCAGCTCCCAGCTTCTCCCAGAGCTGTCTTTCTTCCTCAGGAAGTTCCTCATACAGCTTCTGCATGTCTCGCAATTCCCGGTCGAGCTCTCCTTGATGGGTCAGTGTCATTGCAAAGATGACTTGTTGGGCTGCCGCTTTTGCAGCCTGGTCCGCGAGCTCATTCCCTTTTGCCAATTGATTCTCTTGGTTGGTGTGTGCTTTAATATATATCACTGCTAGTTCAGATGGTAATTGGATCGCCTCCAAAAGTTCTTTAATCTGTTGTCCATGGGTGATGTGAGAAATCCCCTTTCTTTCCACAGCATTCCTGTAGCATGACAAACTCCGAACGCATACTTAGAGTCAGTATACAAATTAACCCGTATTCCGATCGCATATTGTGCAGCTTTCGTGAGGGCGACGATCTCTGCGCCTTGAGCACCTAGAGTGGGAGGCAAAGGTCCTGCTAACAATACCTTAGTTTCCGTGGTAACAGCAAACCCAGTACATTTCCATCCTTCTTCATAATAGGAGGAGCCATCGGTAAACAAGTTCCTATCTGGGTTATCCAAAGGTTGATCTCGCAAGTCGTCTCGTGGTTTGCTCGTCATTTTGATCACCTGTTCACAATCATGTTCATCCTTTTCTCCATCCGTGGGCAGTGGCATTAAGGTGGCAGGATTCAAAGTGTTACATCTTTCCAATCTTAAATTGTCAGCAAGCAAAAGTATTAGTTGATATTTATGTGCTCTTTGTGGAGAAAGTGCTTTCTCGGCATATTGTTTCAATAATATTTCAACTTCATGTGGCACACAGACTACTAGGGGATGTCCCAAGACTATGTTCCGGCTTTTTTCTACTAACTCAGCAGCAGTAGCCACAGCTCTTATGCAAAACGGAGTTCCTCTTGCTACTGAATCTAATGTGCAAGAATAATAGGCTATAGGTCTTTCATGTGGCCCTAAAGTTTGAACTAAAACTCCATTTGCTGTTCCTTTGTTTTCTGTGCAATAAAGTTTAAAGGGTTTAGAATAGTCTGGAAGCCCCAAAGCTGGAGCTTGCATTAATGCTCCCTTTAATGCACAAAAAGCTTTTTCTCGTTCAGGACCCCAAGCTATTGGTTCCACTTCCTCATTTTTCGTTGCCTCATTAAGAGGTTTCGCTATTTCACTGAATCCAGGAATCCATGGCCTACAATATCCTACTTGTCCTAAAAATCCCCTTAATTGTTTCTTTGTTACTGGTCTGGGAATTTCTTGTATAGCTCTTACCCGTTCTGGATCTACTTCTCTCCTCCCTGGTTTAAGAATAAACCCCAGATCCTTTACCTGTTGTTGACAGAGTTGCAGTTTGGATAGAGATGCACGGTGACCCTTTTTTGCAAGTTGGATGCACAAATATTCAGTATCCCGCATACAATCTTCAGCCGTATGGCTCGCTAGTAACAAATCATCAACATATTGAATCAAAACAGAACCCCCAGGAAATTTTAAGTCTCTTAGATTGTTTCTGAGAATTTGAGAAAAGATGGTTGGTGAACTAGTAAACCCTTGTGGCAAGCGTGTCCAAGTCAACTGTTTCCCTTGCCAAGTGAAGGCAAAAATCAATTGACTTTCTTCAGCAATAGGTATACTGAAAAATGCTCCTGTGAAATCCAAAACAGTAAAATATTGTGCCCATACAGGTATTTGGGTAAGAATTAATTTTGGGTCAGGGACAACAGGGTGTGGGGAAATTACATGCTCATTTACTGCACGGAGATCTTGAACAAATCTATATTCTGGATCCCCATCCTTATCTAATCGATGTTTACTTACTGGCAAGATTGGAGTATTATATGGACTTTGACATTCCTTGAGTATTCCTTTTTCTAAGAAAACTGCAATCTGTTTTTGAATACTTGGGATAGCCTCATCTGCAATCGGGTACTGTTTAATTGATGGAGGTGACCCTCCTTTTGTTTTAATTATTACCGGTTCTGCAGATAACAATAATCCTATATCATCACCAGAGCTGCTCCATAGTTCCCGGGGAACTGCTTCAAGTCCTTTTGGAATTTTAAAAGCCGATTCTTCTTCTTGTGGAATTTGCACAATTTCTGATCCCATGATTATTAACTTGATTCCAGCCGGAGCAAGGAGTATTTGAGTACCAAATTCCTGCAAAAGATCACGTCCTAGCAAAGACACAGGTGAATTTGGAGATATCACAAATCTTCCCCATACCATTTTCTCTGCAATGATAATTGGAAGTGGGGTTGAACTATATTTTATTTCTTGTCCAACAACCCCTCTTATAAGTACCTTCTCTTTAGAAATCAATGTTTGTGGGAGTGCATAATTCAAAAGGGACAAAGTTGCTCCTGTGTCTACTAAAAATTCAACAAAAAGTCCGTTTACCTTTGCAGTAATTTGTCCATACTCATTTACCTTCACTCCTTCATTCGACATTTTCGCAGTCCTTCGGTAAGCATGGAATTCAGCTCATTAATTTTCTATTGTGAATGAGGGCACGGTGGATATGGTGGATTTGATCCTTGTCCAGCACTTACTGGGCGGAGTGGGCGCTCCCGCTGGATATGTCCTATATTCCCACAATAAAAACACTCTAAAGTATTAGGATTAGATTGGTTAAGAGAAGAAAGAAAGGGAGCCCTTCCCCCACGTCCCCTTCCTCTTGGCGTTCCCCTTGAAATTCCTCTGCCCCTTCCTCTTGATTGATAATTCTGTGTAATTGCTGCAGCCAACAAACTAATTTCTCTCTCTTTTTCCTGTCGCTCTCATTTTCTTTCCTGTTTATTTCTCTCGTTCTCTCTCTTTTGTTTTTCTTCATCTCTACCATCAAAAACAAACGCAGCAATACTCAGTATTTTAGTCAGGGTTTCCCCTTGCCACCCAGGCATGTGCTTTTTAAAATACTTATTTATATCAGGAGAAGACTGCTCCACAAATACACTAATAGCCAATGGTTCTTGAAAATTTTCTCTAGTCGTTCCCCCGTATTTCAACAAGGTAGTTTTCAATCTTATCCAATAATCGCTGGGGTGTTCATCAGGTTTTTGTCTGCATTCAAGGACCTTTGTCCAATTTGTAACTCTTTCGCCACATTGCCGTATGGCCTCCAATAATTGTCCGATGGCTGCCCGATAAGCTTGCATTCCATCGGTTGTGGCTAAATTCCAATTAGGGTCCTCAGTGGGCCAGGGATTTAATCCTTGACCTCTCTGAGCAATTTCTCGGTCCTTTTGAAAAATTTTATCTTGCTCATCCATCTGGAATAGTTCTCTTAACAAAGTTTTCATGTCACTCCAATTAGGTGTATAATCAGTGACTATTCCAGATAGCATTTGCACACATTTTTCTGCATCATCTCTTAATCTTGGCATTTTGCTTTGCCACATAATCAAATCACCTTGTTTCCAAGGTTCGTGGCGCATCACAGCAGTCACTGCAGGAACTTCAGGAGGAGCTCCTGGTCCTGCTCTGGGATTTGGGATGTAATCCAATTTCATGGGAAACATCCCTGCTTGGGGAAGGTCACTTTCCTCGGCCTCAGGGGCAGAGGGAAGTGGGCTTACCCGTGGTTTAGATGGCTTACGTCTTTGACAAGACCAATCATACCAAATATACCAATAATCAATATTTTGACTTGCAGTATCTTCTAAAATAGTCCTTAAAAACTTTAACTTATGGGGCTTAAAAGTTCCTTTGGGAGGCCAAATATCCATAGGTCCTCCCCCTCGAGATCGAGTTAGGAATGGCCATTCCTCCTGACACAACACAATCAGTCTTTTCTTTTGCAAAGTCTGTGCCCCATAAACCTTATTCCAACTTTCCAAAACCTCAGCAAGGGGCGTCCCCCTTTCAATGCTGGGTGTATTTCCCATTTCTTACTTCTCTTCCTCTTACCAAATCTTTTAGCAAGTTTAAACACAAGAGTACTCCCAGTATCGTCTGGAAAGACCCGTGTCCAAGTCTCTTAGGTGAACTCACCTATTTTGCCGGCAATGAGCGTTGGTCACGGGTTTGTCCAGAGAATTAACTGGTGCTTCTTCCTCTTGCATCCTAGGGTCCCATCTGGGTCGCCATCTGTTAAAGAAAATCTACCAAACGTGAGTTACCCTAGGTATGCTTTATTGCAGCGCTGGATGCATGGGGGAAACAACTCCACCAAACATGCATGCCAGGTGATCACCAACACACAGGTTATATAGAATCAAAATATACATATTCATTATTTTTCCAAGAAAAGGCAGTCCTATGATAATAATTTCTTGGAATCCATTTCCATATTCTCCTCCCCGTCACGCATGCTCAGTGATTTGAGTTGGTGGTCTTCAAGGGTCTCTGGTGGTCGTCAGTGGTCTCGCACCTGTGTTCGCCGGATGACCCTCTTCTTCCAGGCATGCGCAGTATCCTCACTGTGGATACACTTGTCCATAACAACTTGCTTCATAAGATTAATATTCCTGGGCCTATTGTCCGGTTGGGTAGGGACTGTACAAGGAATGTAGCAGCATTGTACATTGCCATGGTCAGTTAGCTTCATTACCTGTTACCTTGATTAGAAACCCCTTTCCCACGATTATAGGCTTTAAAACAGTTCTAGGCCTTAAGCAGCTTTCTAGTAAATGTAAGTTTTCTTATAGCTAAGCTTCTATATTTTTTACACTTCTCATAGATGTAAACAAAAGAGAAACTTTTAGACTACTCTTGAATTTGGACAGTTCCTTGCATACTAATAATCAATTAGCCAAATTTAGTTTAACAACTTCTAGAATATGTTATACTTTTTAATGAATGCTTATTAATTCTGTATGAGATCATGAACCTGTTGTGTGCGTATGCTCATCATTGTTGTATGCACTACTTGGGAAATGCATCTGATTTTCCGTTCTTCCTTTCTTTTATGTTTCCAGGTTGTGCTGGTACTCAAGGGAGTAAAGACCCAGGGTAACAATAAAGAATCATTAAATAAGATGATTCTCTACTGCAAGAAGGATACTCTTAAGTGTCAGCTATCCTCTAGCTGGGACAACTGGTTTATCAGTGAAAGATCACCTAGCAACCAAGACACCAGGCAAGCAGTGATGCCAATCAAGTCATCCAAGCGCACTGTGGGGAGCTGTTACAGATGTCAGATAAAATGAGGGCAGTATGGAGTTCTCAGGTGTCTCTTCACTACACACTCAAGAAGGAATGTGAGCCAAAGTGAGGAACTCTTCAGATTACCGTCTGTTTTATAAGTAATCTATATTTAATTGTAATCTTGTAAGTAAAAGGCAATTGTCTTTGTAAAGCTTTGTAAAGCCTATTCCTGTTTTGGGATCTATGACTGTGATATGCTCCTGAAAAGATCAGAGTAGAAATCACAAGGTTTATACTTACAGAAAAATACTAAGATGGGAGAAAAATGCTATGGGAGAGAGCACTACCATCAAACAAATGGGTTAACTGTTGTTTCATACTAATTCTGCACTTGAAGTGTCTACTAAGTGGTCTAAACAAAGCCAAGACTTGATATGAGAATGCTGTCTAGCTCTACCAAGGTGAAAGCATACTGTATTTGACTTGAGAGTATCTAACAAGGAAAAAAAAAAAATCAAACAAAATGTTCCTGTTCTAGCATTTCTATGCTGGTGCCTGTATTCCCATTGTATTACTTAGGAAGTTTGCCACAGTGGAATTGAAATTTCATTTTTCCTGGTTTATGTGCCTTATATATGGATATTCATGCTTCCATCTCATTAGTCTCCTATCTTACTGCTTGACAAGACAGTGGATCTGGTCACCTTTTCTTCCTAATATTTCCTGGATCATTAGGAATTCTTGGGATTGAAGGAATCTGGAATCATTCCAGGAACTTAAATTCTCCTCTTAACCAAAGACTAAAGAACTTATTTTAAGGAATAGTAAATAATCTTAAATACAAATCACAGTATCACAGAATGGATGACGTTGGAAGGGGTGTCTGGAGGTCATCTGGTTCAATACATCTGCTCATGCAGGGCCAGCTTGAGCTGGTGGCCCAGGACCATGTCAATACACGGTCTGAATATCTCCTGGGAGGGAGACTCCACCACCTCTCTGGGCAACCTGTTCCAGTGCTCAGTCACCCTCACAGTAAAAAAAGTGTTTCCTGATGTTCAGATGGAACGTCCTGTGTTTCACTGTGTGCCCATTGCCTCTTGTCCTGTCACTGGGCATGACTGAAAAGAGCCTGGTTCCATCCTCTTTGCACCTACTCTTTAGGTATTAATATACATTAATAAGATTCCCCCGAGCCTTCTCTACGCTAAACATTCCCAGCTCTCTCAGCCTTTCCTCAGATGTGAGATGCTCTAGTCCCTTATATCAACTTCATGGCCCTTCACTTGGACTCTCTCCAGTATGTCCATGTCCTTGTATTGTGGAGCCCAGAACTGGACATGGTAGTCCAGGTGTGACCTCACCAGTGCTGAATATAAGGGAAGGATCACCTCCCTCAACCTGCTAACAACGCCTTGCCTAATACAGCCTGGGATACCGTTAGCCGCCTTTTCACAAGACCACATTACTGGCTCACGTTTGACTTGGTGTCCGCCAGGACCCCGGGTCCTTTTCTGCAAAGCTCCTTTCCAGATGGGTGTCCCCCAGAATGCACTGGTGCAAGGGGTTATTCCTCCCTATGTGTGGGAATTGCCATTTCCCCTTGTTGAACTGCATGAGGTTCCTGTCAGCCCTTTTCTCCAGCCCGTCCAGGTTCATAGAATCATAGAATGATTTGTGTTGGAAGTGACCTCAAAGATCATCTAGTTCCAAGACCCCTCCCATGGGCAGGGACCCCCTCCACTAGATCACGTTGCTCAAAGCCTCATCCAACCTGGCCTTAAACACTTCCAGGGAGGGGGCATCCACAACCTCTCTGGGCAACTTGGTCCAGTGTCTCATCACCCTCACAGTAAAGAATTTCTTCCTAATATCTAATCTAAATCTACTCTCTTTCAGTTTAAAGCCATTACCCCTTGACCTGTCACTACACTCCCTGATAAACAATCCCTCACCAGCTTTCCTGAAGGCCCCCTTCAGGTACTGGAAGGCCACAATTAGGTCTCCCCGGAGCCTTCTCCTCTCCAGGCTGAACAATCCCAGCTCTCTCAGCCTGTCCTCAGAGGAGAGGTGCTCCAGCCCTCTGATCAGCTTCGTGGCCCTCCTCTGGACTTGCTTCAACTGCTTCATGTCCTTCTTATGCTGGAGGCTCCAGAGCTGGATGCAGTACTCCAGGTGGGGTCTCATGAGAGCAGAGGGGCAGAATCACCTCCCTGGTCATGCTTCTTTTGATGCAGCCCAGGACACGGTTGGCTTTCTGGGCTGCAAGTGCGCATTGCTGGCTCATGTTGAGCTTCTCATCAGTCAACATCCCCAAGTCCTTCTCCTGAGGACTGCTCTCAATCCATTCCTTGCCCAGCCTGTAGTCATGCTTGGGATTGGCCTGACCCACATGGAGGACCTTGCACTTGGCCTTGTTGAATTGTATGAGTTTCACACGGGCCCACCTCTCCAGCCTGTCAAGGTCCCTCTGGATGGCATCCCTTCCCTCCAGGGTGTCGACCACACCACGCAGCTTGGTGTCGTCAGCAAACTTGCTGAGGGAGCACTCAATCCCACTGTCCATGTCACCGACAAAGATGTTGAACATTGCTGGTCCCAATACTGACCCCTGAGGAATGTCACTCGTCACCGTTCTCCACTTGGACATCAAGATGTTGACCACAACTCTTTGAGTGCGACCATCCAGCCAAGTCCTGATCCACCAAGTGGTCTCTCCATCGAATCCATGACTCCCCAATTTAGAGACAAGGATGTCATGTGGGACAGTGTCAAATGCTTTGCACAAGTCCAGGTAGATGACGTCAGTTGCCCTTCCCTTATCCACAGACGCTGTAACCCCATCATAGAAGGCCACCAAGTTTGTCGGGCACGGTTCGCCCTTAGTGAAGCCATATTGGCTGTCACCAATCACCTCCTTGTTTTCCATGTGCCTGAGCATAGTCTTCAGGAGGAAAAAATTGTTTGGAAAAAAACCCACATTGTTCTGTCTGCTTTCCTGATTCAGCTCTGATTATTCTGTCTGTTACCCTGCTCCCAGTATCAGGAAACTAACAGATGAGCTTCCAGCTTCTGGCCCAGGGATTTTCAATTACTTGTCCCAAGTGGCTGAAATTTCTTGGAATTAATATTAGTGAAAGCCCTAGTATATCATTAATAGTAAATGAGAAATATTCTTTCTTTTCTCATTGACATGGGAGCCTCAATATCAATGATTAAAGCTGAGGATGCCCCTGGATTAGTAAAGAAAACTTGAGAAAGGATCTGTATAAGAGGGATTGTGGGGAAAAGACAAGAGCTTCCTGTGGCCAGGATAAAATTGATTTTGCTCAATGGAAGAATACTGACACTTATAGTGGCAGTAGGACCCTTAAGTATATTAGGTATGAATATAGTAAAATCCCAGACTATTAAGATTCCTTTAGGCACTTTGGTGCCAAAACATCAAACTCAGAATTCTGTAATCTCTATGGATGGAATACCAGTTGAAGGGTCCAGCACTTCTCTATTACATGCTGTGCTCAAATTAGTTAAAAGTGCCTTAACTCATGTATGACAATATCGTATTAGCCCTGAAGCTTCGCAACTGCTCTTATTCAGGATTTAGAATAAAGGTGTATTCAGAAAACTCATTCCCCATGTAACTCCCCCATGTAAGCCTAATGGTACCTGGTGTTTAACAGTAGATTATTGTAAATAGAATGAAAATACTGGACACTTACATGCTGCTGTCCTTTCCATTACAAATCTTTTTGGTTTGCTTTAGAACAAACCAAAGATGGCTGTTTTGGATATAAAGGATATGTTTTTCATTGCCCCATTGCAACCTGAATATCAAGAGAGCTTTGCCTTTACCTGGGGTGGAATACAGTGCACTTTTACATGTTTACTTCAAGGATTCAAACATAGCCCTACATTGCCAGTTCAGGCTTTAGCTAAGGGATTAGAACAAGTCCCACAGGAACCAGGGATATCAATATATAGATGACATTCTAGTTGGAGGGGATTCCCCCAATAATGTCCAAATAATGAGTGATTACATTCTAGACCATCTGGAAAACAAGGAGATTATTATTCCTGAAGCAAAATGACAAGCACCTAGCCAAAAAGTTCAATTTTTAGGCATAACCTGGTAAGGTGGCAGACAGTGTATTCCCTCTGATACCTTACAGCAAATATCTGAAGAAGGAGCTCTGACAAGTCTTAGGAACTTTAGGATTCTGGCGAGCACATATTCCAGAATTTAGTATAATTGCTCAACCCTTATATAATTTGTTTAAAAAATGTGCTACCTGGGAATGGACAGTTATTCATGAAGAAGCATTTTGTTTATTAATATGCAACGTTTCAGAACATCATGCTATGGGCCCAGTAATACTGGGAGTCCCTTTTAGTCTACATATAGAACTCTCAGAAAAAGAATATCAATGAGGATTGTGTCAACGAGTTCCTGATAAAGCCCAATTAACTCCTATATGATTTGAATCAAAGGGGTAGCAAGGTTCCCAAGTGCAATATTCACCTTGGGAAAAATCATTACTGGCTACTTACACAGCCCTGTTAGATACTGAATCCATTACATTAGACACACCCTTAGAAATTCAAACCCCGTTCCCTATTCTTAAAGAAATTAGAGAATCTACTCCTGTTCCACAGGGAATTACACACTCCAGTACAATTCAGAAAATGGTAATGTACATAGCACATCATGACTGGGTTGAGTGGAAACCTGGTCTTACAGGGAAATTAACAATGGCAAGGGGATGCTGAACAACCCCTTGATATGCCACCCTCAGATATCCATTCAAGATATACCACCCCTACCTGATTTACACAAAGATCTGAGGGTTGATCTGATGTTTGGTTCACAGATGAATCAGCACAAAGCTTTAAAGGGAAATGGAATGGCAGAGCTGCCCTCTTGCCACATTCCGAGAGACCATCTGAAATACAGGAAACAGAGGGGTCAGCTCAGTTGGCTGAGCTCCAGGCAGCAGTGCTACCTGCCGAGCAGGGTGCCGGCACAATATATACTGGTTTCTATGTCATATGGGCTGGGGCCGTTCAGTGGCTCCTATACTGGGAAGCTGAAGGATGGAAAGCTAAAGAAAAAGAAGTTTGAGGAAAGGAACCATGGGGAACAAACTATATCTAATAGCTCAAGCAAAACCAGATAATGGGAATCCATTTAAACTAGGGCATGTATCAGCACTAGGGTACAGATTTAGGATCCAGACGGAATTCTGAAGCAGATATTTTATCTGAAGATCCTAAGAAAGGCAATTATATTGATCTTTTAAAAATATTTTTTTTTCTCTCCACTTCTGTATTGGGTTTACATGGCAAGATTTTGGTAGCGGGGTGGGGGGGGAGGGCTGCAGGGGTGGCTTCTGTGAGAAGATGCCAGAAGCTGCTCCCATGTCGTACGGAGCCAGTTGCAGCTGGCTCCAAGATGGACCCACCACTGGCCAAAGCTGAGCCAATCATCAGCAATGTTCGTAGTGCCTCTGTGTTTATTTAAGAAAGGGCAAAAAACAATGTGCAACAGCAGCTGCAAGAGAGGAGTAAGAATATGTGAGAGAACCAACTATGCAGATACCAAGGTCAGTGAAGGAGGAGCCGGAGCAAAAATTCCTGTGCAGCCCGTAGTGAAGACCATGGTGAGGCAGATTGTCCCCCTGCAGCCCATGGAGGGCCACAGGGGAGCAGATATCCACCCTGCAGCCCATGGAGGGCCCCACAATGGAGCAAGTGGATGTGCACTGAAGGAAGCTGTGACACCATGGCAAGTCTGCCCTGGAGCAGTCTCCTGGCAGGATCTATGGCCCATGAAGAGGAGCCCACACAGGACCAGGATTTCTGGCAGGACTTGTGACTCTGTTGGGGAGCCATGCTAGAGCAGTCCATTCCTGAAGGACTGCACCCTGTGGAAAGGACCCATGCTGGAGTAGTTCTTAAAGAACTGCAGCTTGTGGGAAGGACTGTATCTCATGAGAGGGACCCCATGCTGGAGCAGGGGAAGAGCATGAGGAGGAAGGAGCAGCAGAGAGAAAGTTTTATGTACTGTCACTGGACACCACTGAAAAGAGTCTGGCTCCATCTTTGTTCAGCAATTTTCCTCTTTTAACTAGTTGTGGTGGGTTGACCCTGGCTGAGGGCCAGGTGCCCACCAAAGCCACTCTATCACTCCCCTCTTTCATTAGACAGGGGAGAAAAGGTACAATGAAAAAAAAAACTTACGGGTCGAGATAAGGACAGGGAGAGATCATTCTCTAATTATCATCACGAGCAAAACAGACCGAACTTAGAGAGGGAATTCATCTTATTTATTACTAAGCAAAACAGAGTAGAGGAATGAGAAATAAAACCAAGTCTTAAAAACACCTCCCCCCACCCCTCCCATCTTCCCGGGCTCAACTTCACTCCCGGCTTCAACCTCCGCCCCCCTCAGCGGCACAGGGGGATGGGGAGTGGGGGTTACGGTCAGTTCATCACACGGTGTTTCTGCCGCTTCGTCATCCTCAGGGGGAGGACTCCTCTCATCATTCCCCTGCTCCAGCATGGAGTCCCTCTCACGGGAGACAGTCCTTCACGGCCTTCTCCAACGTGAGTCTCCTCCACGGGGTGCAGACCTTCAGGAGCAAACTGCTCCAGCGTGGGTCCCCCACGGGGTCACAAGTCCTGTCAGCAAACCTGCTCTGGCGTGGGCTCCTCTCTCCACAGGTCCACAGGTCCTGCCAGGAGCTTGCTCCAGCGCGGGCTTCCCACGGGGTCACAGCCTCCTTCAGGTGTCTCCACCTGCTCCGGCGTGGGGTCCTCCACGGGCTGCAGGTGGAATCGCTACACCCCCTCATCCTCCCTCCATGGGCTGCAGGGGAACAGCCTGCTTCACCATGGTCTTCACCACGGGCTGCAGGGGGATCTTGCTCCGGCGCCTGGAGCACCTCCTCCCCCTCCTTCTGCACCGACCTTGGTGTCTGCAGATGTTCTTACATCTTCTCACTCCTCTCTCTGGCTGCAAAAGCACTCTCTAACTGTTTTTCTCTTTCTTAAATATGTTATCACAGAGGCGCTGATTGGCTTGGCCTTGGCCAGCGGCGGGTCCGTCTTGGAGCCGGCTGGCATTGGCTCTGTCAGACACAGGGGAAGCTTCTAGCAGCTTCTCACAGAAGCCACCCCTGTAGCCCCCCCGCTGCCAAAACCTTGCCACACAAAACCAACACACTAGTCCACCTTTATGGTCCTCAAATCAACTGCTAAGCAAAGTGGACCACCACTGATGAAGGTGTCCAGTATCTGAGGGAATTAGCAGTGGTGGAGGTGGTCTACAGTGACCTGGACAACAACCAGGACTCCAATGATCCAGAAGACATCCAGTGCATGTGGTCTATGTGGTGGAAGTCTGTATGGAGCTCACTGTCATACCCCAACACCCTGGCGATAGCGGACTGGGCAGATATCAAGGCACCAACCATGAATAGACTGGCCTGACAGCTCTGACAATTCAAGGACAATCTCTCCCCTCTGCTCCTGCTATGGGCCTCTCAGCTGTGGAGAGACTGTCCCGCCAGTTACAGCAACTTAAAGAGAATGTGGAGAATATCTCTTCATCCATGCCCCTACAGGCCAGCATCTCAGCTATCAAGAGTGCCATATAGAGTTGGCCTTTCCCTGATCAAAGGAAAGGGAACTGTGGGCACATGCCACATACCACCATGTGGTTCTATCTGTGCAACCCTGAGGAGGACATGAGGAGGTGGGATGGTGCACCTACCTCGGACCTGGAAGACAATATATGTGAATTGTGAAGAAAAACAGATTAAAAATGGTCCATCCAGAAAGATTACTGCTCCAATTGCTATTGAGCTGGAACTCCAATATGAACTGGAGTCAAAGACAACCAAGTGGTATGCTACAATTGACATTGCCAATGCATTTTTCTCAATTCTTTTGCCAGTAGAGTGCAGGCCACAGTTTGCTTTCATGTGGAAGGCTGTCCAATACACCTGGAAACAACTGCCCCAGGGGTGGAAGCACAGTCCTACCATTTTCTATGGACTGATACAGACTGCACTGGAACAAGGCGAAGCCCCTGAATACCGGCAATACATTAATGACATCATTGTGTGTGGCAACACAGCATAGGAAGTCTTTGAGAAGGGAAAAAGGATAACTCAGATCCTTCTGAAAGCTGGTTTTGCCATTAAAACAAAAGCAAGGTCAAAGGACCTGCACAAAAGATCCAGTTCTTGGGAATAAAATGGCAAGGTGGGTGTCATCACACCCCTATGGATGTGATCAATAAGATAACAGCCATGTCCCCATGAGCTAACAAAAACAAAACACAAGCTTTTCTAGGCATTGTGGGATTCTGGAGAATGCATATTCCAGGTTACAGTTAGCTTGTGAGCCCTCTCTATTGAGTGACCCAAAAGAAGAACTATTTCAAGTTGGGTCCTGACCAGTGACAAGTCTTTGAACAGATCAAACAGGAGAGAGTTTGCGTGGTAGCCCTTGGGCCCATCTGTACAGGACCATCTGTGCAAAATGTGCTCTACGTTGCAGCCAGGGAGCATGGTCTCACCTGGAGCCTCTGGCAGAAAACATCTGGAGAGACTCAAAATCAACCTCTAGGGCTTTGGAGCTGGGAGTATAGAGGATCTGAGGCCTGCTACACTCTGACTGAAAAAAGAGTAGCAGCATATGAGGCGGTTCAAGCCACTTCAGAAGTTGTTGGTAGAGAAGCACAGCTCCTCTTGGCACCTTGATTGCCTGTGCTGCACTGGATGTTCAAAGGAAGGATCCTCTCTATTCATCATGCAACCAGAACTACATGGAGTAAGAGGGTAGTGTTGATCACACAACAGGCTCAAATGGGGAACCCCAATCGCCCAGGAGTCCTAGAAAAGATTATAGACTGGCCAGAAGGTAGAGATTTCAGAGTATCACCCGAGGAGATGACTCATGCCTGTCCCGATCCAATGTCAGGGAGGTTTCGATACGATCCCAAGAGCGAGATTAAGACACAAACAAGGTCAAATGCCGTATACCAGAAACAATTTTCTTATGAAAAGAGTAAAAAAAGAAAAGATAAAGGTAACCGATAAGAGCAATAGGACAGGGCAGAAAAGAAAGGCAGAAAACAAAGCAAGACTCCAGGATAGAACCGCAAGAATAGTCACCGCCACAGATCCATGGTGTCTCGGGGGGGGGGGGCAAATCTCTTGTTCTGTGACGGTGGACAAAGACGTGGGTCCACAGCATCTCGTGGACGAAGGCACCGGTCCACAGTGTCCCGTGGGCAAAGGTGTGGGTCGACAGCGTCTCGGGGGCCCATCTTGGGAGAGTCCAAATCTCTTGTTCTGCGGCAGTGGGCGAAGGTGCACCACCCTCATCTTGGCAGTCCCCTTTTATACTGGTGGCCATCTTCACAATGGCACGTATGACACGGCTCCACGTTCCTGCACATGCGTACACACTTCTTGCAGTTCCAGCCCCGTTCTTCACGTGACTGTTATCTGACTCGGTGGCTCATGACCCCGCAAGGTTGAAAGTCTCTACGACCCGACCCGGCAATAGTCCTTATGACCTGGCAATTGTCCTTACCACCTGCAATCACCCTTATCGTCCTTATCGCACTCAGTAGCTGGAGGGGTTTCCTGCTTGAGCAAAGCAATCTTTGAGACAAAAGTTCTTACAGACCCATTTCTCACAATGCCCAAGAGGCCCCACTGTATAAGAAGTTACCAGTAAATGAGAAAAAATATGCTCTGTTTACTGATGGGCCCTGTCATATTGTGGGAAACTGTTGGAGGTGGAAAACTGCTGTGTGGAGTCCCACAAGACAAATCGCAGAAACTGTTGGAGGAAAAGGCAAATTGAATTAGTTTGCAGAACTGAAAGCCATCCATCTCACCCAAGATATCGCAGTATGAGAAAAGTGGCCAGTTCTCTATCTCTATACTGACTCATGGATGGTGGTGAATACCTTGTGGGGGTGGGTACAGCAATGGAAAAAGGACCAATTGGCAACACAGAGGTAAACCCATCTGGGCTGCTGCACTGTGGCAAGGCATTGCTGCCCAAGTAGGAAACCATTTTTGTAAAGGTCCGCCATGCAGATGCTCACATGTCTAAGAGTCGTGCCACTGAAGAACATCAAAACAATTAGCAAGTAGACCAGGCTGCCAGAAATTAAGTGGCTCAGGTGGACCTGGACTGGGAATGTAAGGATTCATAGCTTGGTGAGCCCAAGAAATATTGGGACATCTAGAGATAGATACAACATACTGATGAGCTCATGATTGAGGGATGGACTTGACTATCCACATCATCACACAGATTATTCATGAATGCAAAACATGCCATAAGCAAGCCAAGTGGATAAAGCCTCTCTGGCATGGAAGATGGTGGCTGCGATATCAATATGAGAAGGATTGGCAGATCAATTATATCACACTGCTGCAAACCCACCAAGGCAAGTGTCATGTGCTTACCAGGGTGAAGGTGACCACTGGATGATTGGAAACATAACCTGGAAGTAATACCAACACCCAAAACAATATCCTGGGCATTGAAAACCAAGTTTGGTGGTGGGACAGTACCCCAGAAAGAACTGAGTCAGACAATGGGACTAATTTCCAAAACAACCTATAGACACATGGGCCAAGGAGCATGGAATTGACTGGGTGTACCACACGCCCTATAATTTACCAGCATCTAGGAAGATTGAACGATGTATTGGACTGTTAAAAAACATACTGAGAGAAATGTGCTGGGACATTCAAGCACTGGGAAGCAAATTTAGCAGAAGCTGCTTGGCTGGTTAATACTAGAGGCTCTGCTAACCCACCTGGCCTTGTCCAAACAGAACCCCTACATGCTGTAGAAGGAGATAAGGTCCGCATATTACACATAAAGAACTGTCTGGGAAAGACAGTCTCGATTATTCCTTCCTCGGGAAAAGGCAAACTCATTTGTGGGATTGCTTTCACTCAAGGACCTGGGTGTACTTGGTGGGTAATGCAGGAGGATGGGGAAATCCCATGTGTACCTCAGGGAGATTTAACCTTGAGGGAAAATAACCCATGATTTGAGTTATGTATTCTAGGAATTACTACAGCGGGAATCACCTGAACAAATGGAGGATTAGCCTCTCAAGAAGCTGGAAAAGTGCAGCAGTGATCTAACCTGAGCTGGCTTTGGCATTGGCACCCAGTAACTCAGCACAACATGCTGCCTCTCCTGTCCTGAGCGACCACCATAACAGATGGACTAAATGAACTCAATGGACATTTGATGGACATTTTATGGATGTTTTACAGGGGTGCCCATAGACTAAGGGAATGATATCTGTGTATAAGTCAAAGGACTGCAAGGAGGATGGCAGTTAATGAAGATGTATTAGATAGTGTAGGACCTGGGCATGACGCAAATGGTATGGAATAAGGGGCGGAGGCTATACTACGTCTGGCTGGGATGGAGTTAATTTTCTTCATCGCCTATATGGTACTGTGCTTCGTATTTGTGACTAAAACACCGGTGCTATTTTATTCTTGTCTTCAAAGGAAAGAGTAATCTTATCCCAAAATTTGGTCAACAATTCAAAAGAGGGAGTATTTGAATTTAAGTCTCTCTCTTCTTCATATTCCAGAATGCTGGAAAAGATGAGATGCAATTTACAAGTTGAAGATCCTAAAGTACATAGACAGCCTTCTATCTGTGCCCAGTAGGACCTCTTCCACTATTTTGCGCAAAGTAATTTTCCAGAAGACTCTTAACTCTGAAAACAGGCTGCTCCAGGGATGGATCTGGGACAAAGCCACAGGAACAGATTAATGCAAATGGGACACAGTGAAGAGACAGAAAGTCAGGCTCAGGATGCAAGGACCCGAAAGCTCTATAGGGCAGATTTGCTGTCAGCATATATAGGGAGTTAAGCTTTAAAGAAGCCTCAAACCCTAAGTTTTCAATACTCACAGTGAAACCACATCACAATCTGCATCTCAGATTAGCTGTGGCACAAATTCTTCTTCTAAAATGGATTTTTACCTGCTTGAAAACAAATAATAGACTTTGAATGGGATAGGACTCCCCAAGTACCACTGAGCGTTGAGATGAAGCCTTCCTTACATGTTGTTAATCACCTTGCAAAAAGGAAGCTACACATGGGACAGGACCAACCATAATCTGGCCCAGGGATTAAAGGATTATTGCTTCACAACTGAGCATTAATCTCTCCTTATAGCTATGGCAGAGAGCCTAGTAAAAAGCCATCAGTTAATTCATTTGCCATTATACCTTACTGGAGGCTGCTTTCTCACTGCTATCCCAATAGTGAGAAAGATCAAATAGTTTTTTGACATTTATTTCTGCTCATTTATCCTGTCAAGTAGCCATTCAAGATTAATGGCTAATCTCAGTCACCAAAAAACACAAATAAGATAGTTAAAAAAAATAAACTTGAAATCACATTGATTATTTCTAAAATGTTTATCAGAGATATAATCAGATAGCTTATGGAAAAGTGGAAATATATTTGAAAGCAGAATCCATGGGATTCAAATTTCTTTCTTTGTCAGCACTGTGCAGACTTTCCCTTGTTCATTATTGATCTCAGTGGAAAAAAGTCATCAGCACCATTTTGCTTTGCAGTTTGGATCCAGTACTGAATGCAGAGGTTTTTACTCTATAGAGCAACATCTCAACATAAAGTGGGAAGTGAAAGATATTTGAGGGAGATGACTGAATGCATCACAAATTTCCTACAGTGCATTTTTTAGCACTTATCATGAATTTTCCTTCCTTCCTTCCACACTACTATATTCTATAAATCTCAGGCAATTCAGATGTCCCTTTTCACACTCTTTCAGATTATCTGTAAGAGTGTAACTAACATTATTTTTGAACTGTAAAAATTCTGAAATTGGAGCACATGAGGTTAATTTAGGCCATTTGCCTACATAATTAGATTATTTTTTAAATATGAGACGTTCCATGTGTCAAACTAATTCTATGGAAGCCAAAATACTATGCATCTTCCTCCATATACACTCCTGTTTTTTTTAATATGAAATTAAGGACCAGCAGAATGTTGTTTGGATTTATAGCAGTAGAGATCATTGTTCATCCCAGGCAATAATTTGTTAAGGGCAGCCACAGCCTCCAGTAACTCCAGCCCAGGACTTCCTCCTTCCCAGTCACTGGGGCCCAGCCTGGTTCACCTGGGTTCTCTGCCCAAGCTGAGGGACATGACTGCTGCTTTCCCATTTGCAGGTTCAATCAGTAGCAAAGATGAACGCATATCCCAGAGGACACTGACACAGCCGGTTACACAGACTGCCACAGCCAAGGCACTGTCTTCAACAGCACCTACATACAGGACCCACATAAACCAAACATAGATAGCCAAGTCCCTTTCCTCCTCTTCGGCTGGTAGAGGTAGAAGGTCACTAGTGAAGGCACACACACAACACTCTATAGATTCACAAACGCATGCACATTCACAGATCCCTTGAGTATGGCACAACCCTCTCTGTCCATCCACTATCCTTGCCCAGATCCCAGGCCCTCTTCTGTTACCTACCTCACAGGTTCCTATTAAATGGCTAGTCCACCTTGAAGTTTGCTAGGGAATTACACACACCCACACACATCAGGTTTGGGGAAGATACACTCGACTCACACAGGCTCTGACTCACAGTCCTGCTCCAGCTGCTGGTGCTGAGCCCCTCATTCACCTCACTCATGCTGATCCTTCATAATGGCTGGTTTTTGGGGGACATCCCCCCCCCATTCCCACCCCAGTGACTGGAGATTAAAGACCCTCACTCACTCCAGTAGCTGGCCTTGAGACATTCACTCACTCCAGTAACTGGCACCACAGGCCAGGGGTGTCTACACCATGGCCTGACTCCAGTAGCTGGCATCCAGTCCACTTACACCAGTTGCCAAAGTAGTTGGCACCCCAGGTGCAAAGTCTGCAAGACCCTCCCAAGATCCAGAAAGCTATGGCCCATCAACTACTGATGCTAGGACCCTCACTTACTCCAGTAGCTGACACCACAGGTTGCAGGGGGCCTACATGCCCAGTCTGACTCCAGTAGCTGGCACAAAATTCCACTCACACACACAGAGGTCTCACCAGTAGCCGGCACTTAGTCCTTGCAGCACACATACACACAAGATAGAGAGTGAGATTGCACAGAGGGATAGTTAAGAAAAGATTTAATAAGATATAAGAAGATAGGACAGACTGCGGAGATCAGGCGCAGGGCTCAGCCAGATAAGCATGCTGACAGGCCCCACTTTACATGAGACCAGCCCCTTTTATACTCCTTTCTGTCTAGTCCCCCTTTGTTCCTGCTTGCTCCCCCTTTCCCCTGCATATTGCTTCATGGGTTTGTAGATTCCTGCACCCCTTCCCACCTGGATGTCCGGGATCCCCCCGATTTACAATATTATCAGTTGCAAAGTCCAGGTTGATCTTCTTGGAAATGGTACCTGTGGTTTCTTGGTAGGCCATCAATTAGTGTGACTGGTGAGGTTTGTTTCTTGTCATTGTCTCCATATTTGTTTTGTCAGGTCTGTGTCTCTGCATATTTTGTTTCTGATTTCCCCCTTTTTCTCTTAGGTTCCCAACTGAGAAGGTCCCCAATAAGATAACCTTAATGGAATAAACATTCTTACACTCTCACATGCCCTCATCAATTTTTGTGCCTGACCAGGTTTGGTTCTCATCACTGCCTCCCTTATCATTTGTCCTCAGGTTTCCATCCCTGGTATGTTCTTGTTTATGGCTTTCTCCTTTTCTTATTATTCCTTTTTGCATTGAAAAAGGTCACTGACCAGATACCCTTAAAGCAGACATTCCCTTCCACATAACCTTATATTATTAATCTTAGATTTTATTCTCTTTGGTAAAGTCTAAAGGCCTGTTTCTATTATGTAGTTAGCATTTCTTTCATTCTCTTGGAATTAGCTCTCATTCTCAGTTCCCAATTCAGTTGTTATTGGATCTATATATGTTTGTTTTCCTACCATCAGAAATTCTGAATCAACCAAGTTAGCTTTTCCATCTCAGTTTCTCAAAAAACTACATGATAATTCTCACTTTCTGTTTTATTCTTTCAACATGTCAGTAGACAATAAACTGAGCCTCTCTAACAAGAGAACTTTGAATGAGGCAGAGTGAATATTTTTTGAAAGCAGCAAATTTAGAATGGGTGTACAAAACCTGAGATTTGTGAGGATCCCCAGGAAGACAGTTTCATCTTTCTCCAATGAAATGTGTGGTAACGTAGCAAAAATAGTCACTTGCATAACTTGCTGTTGCCATCCTTCTTAACACTTTTGAGAATGATCTCTGAATCATATCATAGATTTGTTTTGTACTGCTTCTGCTATTAACATTGTTTGCTGTTATAGCTTAAAAGGTTGCTTTGTTTTCTAATTCATTAAATTCATAAGAATTTGTTAGATACCTGCTTTTCTAAGTTCAAAATGGCTAGAAGTCAGTACTGTAAACCCCAATTAATTAGAACTTCTATGGAAAACACAGCAAATCATTCCCAGCACATGATTCCATTTGTAGATCAAAATGTTCATAAGGATAATTTAAGAAGACATCCCACAGTCCAGTTCAAAGATGAGTATATACCACACGTAGATAGTTCCGCAGAACTAAAAATCAGCAGTCCAAACTCTTCTTGTGCAAAATGCATAAGGATCTTCTATTTCCTTTTATATATTTAAAGGATTAGATGCCCTTTCAGAGCTGTCTTCCACACAAATGTTATTAGACATTGTAAAAAATAAAACAGTCCTCTCCCCTCCCAAAATAGTGGCTGTCTATGTAAACTTCCATTGATTTAACTTGAATGTGCATTTAAAGTAGCGTAAAGTGTGCTTTAAGTTGTGGTGATTATCTTAATTTATTAACAAAAATATGCCTCTCAAATGTCAGGTCTAGGTGGAGCACAATAAAGAAAAAAACAAAAGAAGGTTGCTCAAATTGAAGTGCATAGATGTCAGTATTCATTACCAGAGTCGGCTTTGAACAGGGTAGTCTGGTGTAGAGACCTGAGTAACAGTGTGGCACCAGAAAGCATGGAGATGTTCAAAAAAGGACTTGTATTCAACAGAGTTGGACTTTCACAAGTAAATTTAAGGATTAATTGGAGAAAAAAAAAGCCAAAATATATAGGTATTTTAACTGGCAGACTACAAAAGCCGTTTACATTTTTTGTACAACTGAAGTTATGTAAATCATGACAATGATTTAAGAAAAGGGACATGCAGCAGTAATTAACATCCAAATAGAATAATAAAGTGTTACATATATACCAGCTTATTGATACTGGTGGGACCTCAGCTACATTATGTTGTACATATATTGCTGCTGTACTCCAAATTTGGAAGAAGAATTGAGGAATTCAGAGCAGTAAAATAGTAAAATGGGAAGAGTAAAGCCTGAAAGCTTAGAAGCCTGATAATTTTTTCCAGGTTGCCCTTCCTTAAAAACCACAGAATGGTTGAGGTTGGAAGGAACCATTTGGAAGTCATCTAGTCCACACACTCACCACCCCCCCACGCAGGGTCATCTGGAGCTGGTTGCCCAGGACCATGTCCAGACAGCTTTCCAAGGAGGGAGACTCCACAACCTCTCTGGGCAACCTGTTCCAGTGCTCAAGTCACCCTCACAGTAAAAAAAGGGTTTCTTGATGTTGAGCCAGAAACTCCTGTGTTTCACTTAGTGCTCATTGGCTTTTGACCTGTCACTGGACACTACTGAGAAGAGCCTGGCTCCCTCTTCTTCATTCTCTCCCATGAAGTATTTGTACATATTGATGAGAAACCCCTTCAAGTCTTCTCTTCCTCAGGCTAAACAGTCCCAACTCTTCTCAGTGTGACCAGTACCCCTTGCTCCTGACCCCTGGTAACATGGTTAGCACAACTAATGACATTTTATAAGGTAAACAGCCATTCTCTGTGACTGAGCTGGTCATGTATCAGTCCCCTTTCCCCTCCTCATCAGGCCTTGAAGGTCCTGCACACCAGGCTGATTTCTTCTCCCCTTCCCTATTGGCCTCCAGGTTTCTGGGCACCAGGCAGACTTCTTCCCTCCTTACTGGCCTTGAAGGTCCCAGGCACCTGGCCAACCAGGTTGTGATGATCCTAACACAGAACAGTATACCAGCACACAGAGCACTATCTATAAAATCAAGCAGTTACAAGTTAAGTCCCAAGTGGGACTTGGACTGGAACTGCTGATGGACAGCAAAACCTGTGATCCTCTGGTGATCAGGGATGCCTCCACTGTCATCTGCTTCTTCCGAGGATTGAGTGACTCATATTCTTTTACATATTTCAAGTCTAGATTATGATTGTTATATTGATATGGCAAGTCATGTATTAAGATTTGACCTGAACTGCAGAGAGTGCAGGTAATTAGAAACCATAAGCTAAGTTGTGCAATAAAATTCTATGCTATGCTACTTATAAAATTGTGCTACACTGATTCTGCTTATTAAAAATCCTGTGCTACTCTGATCATAAGATCCTATGCTAATCATAAAATTCTGCTAAAAAAATAAAGCTTTAATTGTAACTACAACTTAGTGTCATCATCATTCTGCCAAGGATCCCCAAAAGAACCTATCTGTCCCCATAGAGCCAGGTGACAGCCTCTCCTCATAGGAGAGAAGCTCCAGTCCTTTAATCATCTTCTTGGCCCTTCACTAGACTGTCTCCAGTATGTCCATGTCTCTCTTGTACTGGAGAGCCTAGAACTGGACATGGTACTTCAGATGCAGCCTCATCAATGCTGAATAAAGGGGAAGGATCACCTCTCTTGTCCTTCTGGCAACAATATCCTAATGCAGCCCAGGATACTGTTAGTCGCCTTTGCCACAAGGGCACATTTCTGGCTCATGTTCAGCCTGACATCCACCAGGACACCCTCCATTCCATCAGTCCTTTTCTGCAGAGCTACTTTCCAGCCAGTCAGCCCCCATCATGTACTGGTGCATGGGGTTGTTCCTTTGAACTTCCCCTTGTTGAACTTCATGAAGTTCCTATCAGTCCATTTCTCCAGCCTGTTGAGGTCCTTCTGGATTGCAGCAAAACCTTCTGGTGTATCAGCCACTCCTCCCAGTTTTGCATCATTTGTGAACTTGCTGAGGGTGCAGTCCTTTCCACTGTCCAGGGATGTTGGTAACTTGGTGCCAAAAATATATTTTGGGGTACCCATATAAGGTTTTCCCCTCTATAATCAGGGAAAAGGGAAGAATAAGGAAAATCTCATCATTTCAATATTCAAAGTCAGGCTTGGTAATTTACCTTTAACGACATAAAATAATTAAGTATTCATGCATTAGTATGAAGAACTTATGTGTCTTAAGGAAATTCACAGCATTGTGGTATTATTCTCTTCACTGCTCATCACCTCTAGGTTTAGATAAATTCTACTTATCTTTTTTTTTAATTTAGTAAGTAAAATAACATTCAAATTTTAGTTAAGCACATTAATTCAAAGCAGACAAATGTATCAACTAAACACTGACAAACACTTCTACTTTTCCCCTCTGCTGAACTACTGCTAACAGTGTGAGCTATAGCGTGTTCTGGAAATAAGAGGCTCCCTCATAGCATTGCATAAACCCCTGAGGAGGAATTTTTCTGCTTTTGGTGAAATACAATTTAAGCATTATGCTTTACCTCAGTCAAATTCCATCTTATTGACATTCTTTCTTACTTGGCAAGAAAAAGAAAAAAAGTTTTAACTTCACAAGCAAACTTATTTCATAGGGGAAAGTATTATACCAGCATACATGGCTCAACTTTAAAATACTAAGTCCTTTTTAATTAAAATACTGAAGAAACTGCTTCTTCACAGTCTGAAGTCACATCACTACATTTTGCTCATGAGAATAAAATTTACAGTCATGAATTGCACATAAAGGATTTATTTTAAATGTTTTAAGGATAGAGTTACATCATAATTATAAAAATTACTTACAGAATTAAGTAACAGATTTAAAGTGTTCATACTTCTAAATGCAGAGAAATAAAATAAAAATAATGAAATCGAGCTCTAAAGATGAAGTCATTACCTAATTTTAAAATGTGATCACGAAGACCTTTGAACTATACACATACCAAGAACCATCCAAATTGCACTAATGATGTAAAATACAAAAACCACAACATTTTCAAGGAACCAGAAACTGCTTTTACCATAATTCTTTTTCCCTGAAGCAACTGTAATCCATTTTATCTGAAGATAAGCCTCCATTTTTAAATAATTCATTTAAAGAAGGCTTATACCTATTGCAATAAATAGGTATAATAAATTTTCCCCAAAGTATTTCAGTCGTTATGTAGTCCAACTTAGTTTAAAGTTTGGCACTCAAAAGAAAAAAAAATGTAGTGTTTTACTTATCGATTCTGATTTTATTTATTCTTGAACAGAATACGTGGTCCCTTCAAATGCTGTATGACACATACAACTGGAAAATTACCTTCCGTTGGCACTATGTTCGCCTCACCAGTGCATTTAATCCTACTACCAACCATTCAAACAGCACAATAAGCAAATTCACAAAAAACTGAACACAAAATAAAAACAGAATGAAACCCAAACCTAAACATTATATCATGCAACTTCATTTTGTTACATTGAACATTCTAACCTTCTAAGCATGCAAAAAAGGATGGTCTGCATTTAAGTTTGTTTTTTTTTCTTTTTTTCCTTTTTAAAGGTTTTACATGGCAGCCTGACATCATGCACACACACAATATACAACAATACTACAGCAGGTAAATGAGAGAGGCCAATAACTTTTATACAAAGATCCATGGCTTGTGCCATCACACGCCCAATGATAAATTTGGAAAGCAATGTTGAACCCCTAGAACAAGGGACCAACATGTAGTTACTAGGGTAATGCAAGCACTGCATGCAGATCTGAAACATGAGCCTAAAACAAAGCCCAAAGCAGATGACAGGGAGTGGAATTAGTCTCAAGTCTCAAAAAGGTGGTTTAAGCTATTAAAAAAAACAATCACAAAACCACCCCTCCCCAATCTTAAGAAAAAAGATGAAAAGAAAAAACCCATGCAACAGACAACGGGGACATCTAAAAACAACCATCAATTTGACAATGTAGAGATTATATTCTAATTAGCAAAATATGTGGTGTTTTGAGTGGCTTGCATAAAACCCACAAATGCAAACCTAATGCTAAAAATGTTCCAGTAGACCTAAACCTCAAATATTTCAAAACAAATCTTGAATTCCTTAGATGTAAAGCCGCAAATTCATGTATTTTGTGTGTAATCAATACACTCATTCTTGTGCCACAAATATCAACTTGGGCTCATGGAGCCAGGCTCAGCTTTGAGATTTACATGCAGGACTCTTAAGAGTCAGTAGAAAGCACATAACAGATCTGCAGGATGAAAGCACTGTGTTGCAAATCTGCTCACTTTGTTCAAAACACAATGAAAATTTATTGACTCAGGTACTTAGTGCTTAAAGACTGGATTGAGAAACTGTGAACTGAAAGACAATAGCCTGCCTTTGGTTGCCAATGATGAAATACAGGACATAATGCAATATAGTAGCAAGGGACAAAGAATTAAGATACCATATTTATACAGTATTACCATTTAACAACATAATGAGGCACAAGCCTTAAGGCTAAAATATGAAATCAGGTCAAAACAAATGGACAGAAAGGGGCTTAAACCACTGAGTCTTTGATATCAAGAATACTCACAATAGAGGTCAGACCTCTGATCTCTGATTAACAGTACCTCTCCTGCATCCTTCCACTAACAGCATAAGGTTGGATATCTATGTATTCCTTCTTTCTATCTATCAATAGTGTTGACTATATTCACATTCTTCACATACTGTATTTCTGTGAAGCAGTGCTTTGAAGCTTGTAGCTCTGCTTTAACATGACAATTTTGTTGCTGTGCTGATCCTTGTTACAATTCTGATGCTTTTAAAAGTTGCTACACTTAAAAAACAACAAATACCCTAACCTTGATTTACAACTATCTTGCAAGATTAAAACTGTGAAAGGATTCTGCTGTTGTGGGCTGCTATTTACATCCACAATCTAATGCAGATGACTGAACCACTGAGACTGTCTATAGCTCCCATTAGATAGTACACCACTGGCATGCAGAACTCTAGTGTTCATAGAATGAAATTCATGTTAACAGCATACCTCAAAGCAAGAACACCACAAAAGGCAACAACAGGTTTAAACTGTAGATTTGTCTGGACACTCCTTACGTGGAAAAGCCAGAAAAAGAATACATTGAGAAGATGCCTTCTTGAACCAAAATGGTTAAAAACAATAGCAAAAACCAAAACAAAGCAAAGGAATACAGCAGACTGAGCAGAAGGCAACAAATGCTTCTCCTTGTCTAAAGGAGGTCTTCAGTGTAAAAGGACCCCCCACCTCCTTAAGATTGTATTTACCGTGTAAAAGATTAACTACTATTAGGTTTCTAAGTCCACACACAAACATCCAGGTTGCTAGGTTCTGATATTAAATGAGAGACTACTGATTGCCAATGTGTAGTCTAAAGTCTTCTTAAGTAGCATATATACTGTTAAACTTGTGGCACCAAGCACTTAGGTTCTGCTAAGAAATGTGTATAACAAAACAGAGTACAACATTTAGGATTAAAGGCAGCTTTGTTGTGTGTATTTTACTGGTTCCTACAACTTGCAAACACAGGTCCTTAACCTGCATTTTCTAATTAATTGGTTATACAGATTAAATATATTTTTATAGTTTAAAGCCTTTTCACTGAAAGGTGCATAAGTCAAACACTTGATATCCTACTGCCCTGTGACTAGTAAAAATGCAGAAGTGTTTCCATATACTGCAAGTTCTTAAAAAGCTTAATTTGAAATAAAGTGTAGAAACAGTAGATTGATGTTACTTGCATTAGGCACTCCTTACTGCTGCACAAACTGTTTAAACTTTTCAGAAGAGTCACCTCTGTCCCAACCCAGAAAACAAGGACTGTCAGTAGCCAAGAAATTAAATTTAATGTTACAAAAGAAGGCATATCTAAAATAGCAAACAATACTTGCATGTAGCAATTGAACAGGTGAGTGCAAGGTTGAAGAAAAAGTTAAAATCTATGAAAAAATCTAGATTACAATACTAGATTGACTTCACACAGCTTGAATTTGTAGCTGTTCTTTGCTTTTAACTCCCTCCCGCCCAAATATAACAACTTCCTTCAAGAAAAGGAGTTGTCTTATGCAAAATGTGTCACATTCACATAAATTTGTATTATTCAGAACAAAACAGTTTTGCTGGCAGAGATTGTGGGTTCGCAGGGACATTTAAGCTTTCATTTAACTGAAAAACAGTCAAGTCTTTGTGTCTACAAATTTTACATTTAATAGTTCCACAAATTTGGCAGAAGTTCATGATGACGTCTAGGATGTCTTCACCAAATCATAGACATAAATATGGAAATCATCATCAAACTTGATGAAATAGACAGATGGTTTGGCTTCAACTTGATGAATGACCATGCCAGTCCGTTTTGAGCCATCTTCTTTGGCATATTCCACTTGTTTGCCTACCAGGCTGTCCACAACTTCACCTGGTTCCCGTTCTGCAGGAGGTGAATCATCTGTAATATGAAAATACAATGTACTTTGGTCAGTATTTATGGATTTTTTTTCCAATATAAAAAACTGCAGAGCCTTCTTTAAAAGTTAAGAAACAATCACAAGTTTAAAATGCAGAATATGTCTAAAACAAATGGAGTTGTTCAGACAAGCACCTAACTATTGCCATGCTTCTAGAAAGTACAGTCAGAGAATTATTTTTTTTTTTTTTTGGTAATACTATCTTCAATTTTATGAAGTAAAAAATAGCACTTCAATTGGTTAGAAAAGTAAATCTTTTGACATGAAGGTTTATACACCAGTTACAGAACATGTTTGTAGACAATTCAAATTAAGCCCCCAGCAGAACAAGGCACTGAGTCTCTTTAACAGAAAGGCATGTGTGCTAGAACTCCCTCTCCCCATGTGCTTTATCCAAAATGTCAATGCAAACATGTCATTGCATCAAAACCACATCTTCCAAGCTAAGTGTAACCTCCTTAATCAATAATGCTGTTAAAAAGGGCTTTTGATTTCACACTAGAATGGATATTGTTGGGAAGTCTAACTATATTCTTTGCTTTTCTAGCAAAATCTACCCAGAAGTATCCTTAAGGACACAATTCACATTGTCTGTAAAAGAACCAGATTCAGGAAAGGTAGCTCATAGTTCAGAGTGTCTTAGAAACAGAGGTAAGTAGTAGATGGTCTCAGGAAAAAAAGAATGCATTAAAAACTTAATTCTTAAATATGGAAAGCATAAGCCTTTTAGCTTATTTTTCTAAGATGGAAGAAAGCAAAGCAGAATTTAAAAAGGAATTACAAGGTATTTGGAGGTGTCAACTCTGAAAGAACTTATTTTGTTTCTTTAGAAATAGGAAGGTCACTTTTTCCATGAACATTTGTGGCTCATTCTCTTCAAGCCACAGATATGTTGCTTTTTGTTAAGCTGGAAAAAATCTAAAAACATAGGATTACTACAGAGGTTATGCAAATAAGTGCCACTTGTTTACTCAGCCATCAGACTATTTGTTATCAGTGCTAGATCTGAAGAAAGACAGTCTCAGAAATTCAATGAATGAATTTTAAATAATATTTATGTAGTGCATTGCATAGCCAAACACTAGTTATCTAATTAATAATTTACTTTAAAGCCAAAATTGCCTCTCTGTCAGAGAAGGGCTTTTGAGGTGCAGGAGAGAAATGAGAGTACAATATTCTTGACAAATGTTTTTCTTTTTTTGTACTGGCTATCCAAATCTCTTGAACAATACTGATTCTGTGAAAATCCTTCTATATTTATAGGAAAAAACCCAATAACTTTCACTTCAAGAAAGGAAGAAAAAATATCCCTCCTAACCTATTGAAATTTTTTTCCTGCTTATGTGTTTAAACATGAGAGAAAATGAGTTTTCAAAAGATTAGTGCTTCTTTCCTCCAAGAAACTAATCAAAAGCTTTCCAAGCTGAAGATGCCTACCCAAACTAAATTAACCTATTTTAGTTAGCCCCAAAACATTATTCTTATAAGAACTGCTTCAGAAATACAGCTCCTTGAGATAGCTATTGATTTGTGACACTTCTTTAAGAAAATAACAGTGGAAGGCTTCTAGTTTGTCAGTTTCTGTTAAAAAAGTCTAAGTGTAATCTCTTCCACAATAGTATGTATATCTTTATCAGAATTAGGAATTATTGCAGAAAAGGATTTTCCCATATTTATTGCATATTTCACCACTGATTCAAGTAAAATATTTCAGAAGCTGTTTAATATAGATGTATTTTCTGTTGTACTGTAACTTTTGTTAGTTTTGATACTTAAAAAGATTGTTGTTTGTCAGCTCTCTTTTCCATACATAAACCATAAGCCGAACAATAAAACAAAGAGAGATTCCGCTTTCCAGAAGAAAAATGTAACTGGCCTACTTACTGGAATCAGGCATAATGCGAAGATCACCTTCTTTATAGTCATCTAAGAGTTGGTACATGTACAAGACAGGATCTTTCTCGTAGGTAATATAAAACCATGTGTTCATAATAGGAGCTCGAGCCAATATCATCCCCCTCCATTCATCTTTTGAGCCATCCTCTGTCTCAAACATGTGTTCCACAGCTTTGCCAATCATTGTATCTGCCAGGTGGGCATCGCTAATTCGAGATGAAGCTGAAATGGTAGCAGTTCATAAGTATGTCCATTCAAAAGTACAGAAATAAGTCTTTGTAAAAAATAATCTTTATCCAGATTCATGAATAAATTTGTTTGAAAGTTAGTCATTCACATACAAAACAAATACTATCCATTCCAGAGAGTTGAAGATCAAAGAACTGCAGAACTTGAAGAATTATTTTAACATGTTAACACTCTTATTGACATTTTCCATCATTGTACACCCCCCCCCAATTAATGAAACTATCATAATGCAAGGTAAAGGGAGACCAATATAGGCCACAGCAAAGAATAGTGTCTGTATTTTAAATATCTGTATTGTGGGGGGAGGGGAGGAAGAGAGGTTAAATCACAGAGCAGCTGTACAAAGTTATTAATGAAGGTGTTTGGTTTGGTTGCTCCTAACCCTGTTCTAGAGACTGCTACTGATCTCTTTGCAGTCAGGAAAACCAAGAACTTATTCCATTCAGAAATAAGTAATTACTAGGGTAAACTTTGAACTTTACAGTTTGGAAAAACCTGCAGTTTAACAATTCAGTGCTAATTATGAAAACCAATAAAGTCTTGTTACTAGTCAAGTTATTTCACTTAGAAAATGCTTTTTTTCCCCTCCATTTGTATTAATACCTAGGGAAAGTACATGAAAAAAACTCCAACTAAACAATTACTGTCAAACACACACAAGACAACATAGCCAGGACGTTTCTCAGCTGGCTCAGAGATTAAATTTTAATAGAAATATCAATGTTACATGTACATAAGCTTGTTAGGGATAAAACTCTAAACAAGAAAAAATACAGAATTTACTGCATACCATTTAAAGACAAAAAACAGCACTATGCTCTCTGGTATCATCAAATCTTTGTGAAATCAAGAAAAATTAAACAGAGCATTTAGATTATCTACCATATGATGAAAAGTAATTTAATAAAATTTAAATGTTTTGACAATACATGCGCATATAGGAAAAAACTTCTTACCAACTCTGTCTGGAAGGACTTCAAGTGCTGAAACTCTTTCATCTTTGTGCAGTTCTAGTCCATACACACAATCAAATCCATCATACTTTATAAGATAGAGGGAGGGATTTACAGGAACTTGATCAAGAACTGTGCCCTTCCACTGTGTTACAGGTCCGCTCCCTTCTTTCCAGCCATGCTGTATTCTGCAGCCTACAATGTTTCTTCGTGGCTGAGAAATAGGTTTGCTTGGTCCAACATTGTTTCTATGCTTTCTGTACACAGATACAAACATAACATTAAACAAGTACATACTCAAAATTCTACTTCAGACAAGAGTTGTATGCTTTAAGAAGGCAATATATTATTATATATTAATAAAGATACATTAAATTCTAACATGTACAGCTTAGTGCACCTTATTCAAATTAGAGTGTAAAGCATATTACATAGCACTGGAAAAAGAAAAAAAAAACACACTGAAAAGTAGTGGAACACTTTCAACATTTTGTATAAGGTTGCTTTCAGTTTCTAAAACTAGTTTGCTTAAGCCAAAATAACTATTTTAGCCATTGCTACATTGAACATCAAAAGTAAAACGCTTGTTAAAACCCTAAATCGGGTCTCAAAGAGCAATGTTACCTAACAGTATTATACTTTTGCTACTTTGTTGCTCTCTGCAGAACAGTAAACATAATTGGAAACATTAGTAGTGGTTAATTAAAATTCTTCAAAGCATTTGTTTTCCCTAACCTGTGTTGTCACCTGAAGGAAATTTCGCTTCCCTCAGCACTTACAGGTATCTTTGATTTCAAATGTTTTTAATGACACATGGTAGCGACAATATTCTTCTAACATTCCTTTTTAGTACAACACAAGAAAAATTATATGCAAAGGTCACAGCAATAGAAGAGAGACTCTTTAAAGCAAATAGATTAAATATACTTTTTACCCTTCCTCAGTTTTTTAATCCAACTTGCACTGTGAATATCAGTCATGTAGGCTATTTGACAGTTTCAACCCACTAAAACAGTTACACAACTTGTGAATACAGGTGAAGAAACATATGAACATTACAACAGTACGTTGATAATAAATGTATATTATCTTTATTTTAGCATGTTACAATATACATGTTCATTCCTAAAATGATATTTAGAAAGTTGTCTGATTAAAATTCTCATGAATGTTAGCTAATTTAAAAATAAATTTCTAGATTAGCTACCAGTTATAGTACACTTCATTTAAATGGCAATAAAATATACATATCACTAGCATGCTTAAAAACAACATGTAAAAAAAAAAAAAAAGAAAAATCAATTGCAGAAAACAACATCCATCCTTAGATTAGTGACACTGACCAAAGAGAAATGTCTCCAGGAACGATGAAAGCTCACAGAGCAACCCATGTATTTTAAAAAATATGATGGAAAACCCCTACATAATGAAGTTCAAATTGGTAACTACCTTTTAAAATGCAAAAAGCATTATAAATGCTGTTACACATCAAGCAGAAGCTAGGTATACTTGCAGTTCAAGTATTTCTTTGTCTGAAGGCTGTACTACTGGACTGCCACTCATTCTCATTTGTAGTGGTTCATATAGCAAGAAATATGATTTGCAAAAAAATAAATTGTGAAATAAAAACTATTTTTGCTTGCATCTGAACATGTAATAAGAAAAAACCCATAGGTTTCTAACTGACTACAAATAATAGTATCATAGAATGGTCAGCCTTTAAAGATCATCTAGTTCCAACCCTTCTACTGTGGGCAGGGACATCTTTCCTTAGACCAGATTGCTCAAAGCCCCATCCAACCTAACCTTGAACACTTCTCAATAATGGGGCATCCACAACTTCTCTGGGCAACCTGTTCCAGTGTTTCACCACCCTCATCATAAAAAATTTCTTCCTTATGTCCACTTTAAATCTACTCTCTTTCAGTTTAAAACCATTGCCCCATGTCCTATCACTACAGGCCCTGGTAAAAAGACTCTCTGTCTTTCTTATAAGCCCCCTTTATATATTAAAAAGCCGCAATAAGGTCTCCCCAGAGCCTTCTTTTCTCCAGGCTGAATAACCCCAAGTCTGTCAGCCTTTCTTCATAGGAGAGGTGCTCCAGCCCTCTGATCATTTTTGTGGCTTTCCTCTGGACCCACTCCAACAGGTCCATGTCTCTCCTGTACTGGGGGCCCCAAAAATGGACATAGGACTCCAGGTGGGGTCTCGCGAGAGCAGAGCAGAGGGGGAAAAATCACCTCCCTTGACCTGCTGGCCACACTTCCTTTTATGCAACCCAGGATACAATTTGCTTTCTGGGATACTAGCGCACATTGCTGGCTCATGTCCAATTTTTCATCAACCAGTATGCCCAAGTCCTTCTCTTCAGGGCTGCTCTCAATCCATTCATCCCCCAGTCTGTATTGATACCAGTGATTGCCCTGACGCAGGTGCAGGACCTTGTACTTGGCCTTGTTGAACTTCACGAGGCTCACATGCGCCCACTCCTCAAGCCTGTCAAGGTCCCTCTGAATGGCATCCCATCCCTCAGACGTGTCAGTCATACCACTCAGCTTGGTGTTGTCTGCAAAATTGCTGAGGGTGCACTCAATCCCACTATGTTGTTGATGAAGATATTGAACAGTAATGGTCCCAGTACAGACCCTTGAGGGACACCACTCATTACTGGTTTCCATTTGGAAATTGAGCCGTTGACTGAATGCAGCCATTAGCCAACTCTTTATTCATCTAACAGTTCATCTATGAAACCAGTCTCCAATTTAGAGGTAAGAATGTTGTGGGGGACCATATCAAAGGCCTTACAGAAGTCCAGGTAGATGACATTAGTAGCTCTTCCCTTATCCACTGATGCAGTCACTCCATCGTAGAAGGCTACTAAATTAGTCAGGCACAATTTACCCTTGGTGAAGCCATGTGGGCTGTGTCTAATTACCTCCCTGCCTTCCATATGTTTCGACATGTCTTCCCGGAGGATCTGCTCCATGATCTTACTGGGCACGGAGGTGAGGTTGACTGGTTGGTAGTTATGAGGTCCTCCTTATTACCCTTTATCAAAATGGATGTGATAATATAAAAATGGGTGTGTAATAATAGCTACCAGTATACTTTCATATAAGATAATTTCTTAAACCTCTTTTTATCTCAATAGTATGTTGTTTCTGTGATAAGCAGAGTAACACATAGGTACATAACCTTATGAGATGCTATAATGAGAAAGACCAAAATGTTTTGCTTCTGTTTTATTAGAATTATCTTTAAAAATCCACAAAATTTTGTTCTTAAAGGCTGGGATAACATTTCAATCCCCTAGACATTCAATATTTCAATTTCACTACATATATAAAACACACAGAGCCAGGAAAACCAGATAACACCAAGACCTAAAAATAGCTCCTGATACATCGGTATGCCCTTATTGTAAATAGCCCTTCAACTGCAGTAAGTTTCAGATCCTCTCATTTCACAGAAATAATAGAATCATTTAGGTTGGAAAAGACCTTTAAGACCATTGAGTCCAACCATAAACCTAACACTGCCAAGTCCACCACTAAACCATGTTCCTAAGCGCCACATCTACACGTCTTTTAAATATCTCCAGGGATGGTGACTCAACCACTTCCCTGGACAGCCTGTTCCAATGATTGATAATCCTTTTGGTAAAGAAATTTTTCCTAACATCCAATCTAAACCTTGGCGCAACTTGAGGCCGTTTCCTCTCGTCCTATCACTTCTTACCTGGGAAAAGAGACTGACACCCAAGTTGCAACAACCTCCTTTCAGGTAGTTGTAGAGAGCGATCAGCTCTCCCCTCAGTCTCCTTTTCCCCAAACTAAGCAACCGCAGTTCCCTCAGCCACTCCTCATAAGACTTGTTCTCTAGACCCTTCACCAGCTTTGTTGCCCTTCTTTGGACATACTCCAGCACCTCAATGTCTGTCTTGTAGTGAGGGGCCCAAAACAGAACACAGTATTTGAGGTGCAGCCTCACCAGCGCCGAGTACAGGAGGACAATCACTTCCCTAGTCCTGCTGGCCACACTATTCCTGATACAAGCCAGGATGCCATTGGCCTTCTTGGCCACCTGGGCACACTGCTGGCTCATATTCACCTGGATGTCAACCAACATCCCCTGGTCCTTTTCTGCCAGGCAGCCTTCCAGCTACTCTTCCCCAAGCCAGCATTTAGACTTGTCGAATCTCATACAGTTGGCCTCGGCCCATCGATCCAGCCTGTCCAGATCCCTCTGCAGAGCCTTTCTACCCTCAAGCAGATCAACACTCTCACAACACTTGGTGTGATCTGCAAACTTACTGAGGGCGTACTCAATCCCCTCTTCCAGATCATTGATAAAGATATTAAACAGAACTGGCCCCAATACTGAGCCCTGGGGAACACTGCTTGTGACTGGTCGCCAGCTGGATTTAACTGCATTCACCACAACTCTTTGGACCCGGCCATCCAGACAGTTTTTTACCCAGCAAAGAGTACACCCATCCAAGCCATGAGCAGCCAGTTTCTCCAGGAGAATGATGTGGGAAATGGTGTCAAAGGCTTTACCGAAGTCTAGGTAGGCAACATCCACAGCCTTTCCCTCATCCACTAAGCGGGTCACCTTGTCACAGAAGGAGATCAGGTTAGTCAAGCAGGACCTACTGTCCATAAACCCATGCTGACTGGGCCTGATCACCTGAGTGTCCTGTACGTGTTGCGTTATGGCACTCAAGATGATCTGCTCCATAACCTTCCCCGGCACCGAGGTCAGACTGACAGGCCTGTAGTTCCCCAGATCCTCCTTCCGGTCCTTCTTGTAGATGGGTGTTCCATTTGCTAACCTCCAGTCAACTGTACCCTCAGTACCCTTGGGTGGATCCCATCTGGCTCCATAGACCTGTGCGTGTCTCAGTTGTGTAGCAGGTTGCTAACCATTTCCCCTTGGATTATGGGGGCTTCATTCTGCTCCCTGTCTCTGTCTTCCAGCTCAGGGGGCTTGGCTCAGGGGGCATCCAATAAAGGATGGGGATTCTCCTTAGCCCTCCTTCTGTTGTTAATGTATTTATAGAAACATTTCTTATTGTCTTTTATGGCAGTAGCCAGGTTAAGTTCTAGTTGGGCTTTGGCCCTTCTAATTTTCTCCCTGCATAAGCTCACAACATCTTTGTAGTCCTCCTGAGTTGCCTGCCCCTTCTTCCAAAGACCATAAACTCTTTTTTTTCCTGAGTTCCAGCCAAAGCACTCTCTTCAGCCAGGCCAGTCGTCTTCCCCGCCGGCTCGTCTTTCAGCACATAGGGATGGCCTGCTCCTGAACCTTTAAGATTTCCTTCTTGAACAATGTCCAGCCTTCCTGGACTCCTTTGCCCTTCAGGACTGCCTCCCAAGGGACTCTGTCAACCAGGCCCCCAAACAGACCCAAGTCTGCCCTCCGGAAGTCCAAGGTAGCACTTCTGCTGACCACCCTCCTTACTTCCTTGAGAATCGAAAACTATCATTTTGTGATCGCTATGCCCAAGACAGCCTCCAATCATCACATCACCCACAAGTCCTTCTCTGTTTGCAAACAACAAGTCCAGCGGGGTGCCTTCCCTAGTTGGCTCACTCACCAGCTGTCTCAGGAAGTTATCTTCCACACACTCCAGGAATCGCCTAGACTGTTTCCTCTCCGCTGTATTGTATTTCCAGCAGATATCTGGTAAGTTGAAGTCCCCCATGAGAACAAGGGGGAGTTAGCGATCGTGAGATTTCTCCCAGCTGCTTATAGAATATTTCATCTGCCTCTTCATCCTGGTTGGGTGGTCTATAACAGACTCCCGCCACGATATCTGCCTTGTTGGTCTTTCCCCTGATTCTTACCCATAAACACTCAACCCTTTCATCACCATCATCAAGCTCTAAACAGTCAAAACACTCCCTAACATACAGGGCTACCCCACCGCCTCTCCTTCCTTGTCTATCCCTTCTGAAGAGTTTATAGCCGTCCATTGCAGCACTCCAGTTGTGTGAGTTGTCCCACCACGTTTCTGTGATGGCAACTATATCATAGTTTTCCAGCTGCACAATGGCTTCCAACTCCTCCTGTTTGTTGCCCATGTTGTGTACATTGGTGTAGATGCACTTCAGTTGGGCCATTGATCCTTCCACCTTTTTGGGTGGAGAAGCCCTAATTCCTATGTGACTGTTCTCAGGCGCTTCTGTGGTTTCTAACACATCAACAACCCTTGCGTCTTTGCTGCTGCATGGATCTCCATCCCTACCTCTACTGAGATCGCTAGGGTGCTGCGTGCATTAGTACAGGGAGATTTCAAATGTGCTCCAGTGAACTCAGCACATTGTGGAGTGGACCGAAGGACCTCGATAGCACACCGTCCCTCAAACATCGGCGTGCTGTCCTCAGGCTTATCTCTAGCGAGCCTGGTTTTATCCCTTTCCCCCTTCAAATCTAGTTTAAAGATCTTTCAATGAGCCCTGCTAACTCCTGTGCAAAGATCCTTTTCCCCCTTTGAGACAGGTGTACCCCATCTGTCGCCAGCAGGCCTGGTGTCATGTAGATTGACCCATGATCAAAAAAGCCAAAATTCTACCAGTGACACCAGGCTCGGAGCCAGGTATTGATCAGCTGGGTCTGCCTGTTTCTTCCCTCATCATTCTCTGCAACTGGAAGGATAGAGGAAAACACTACTTGTGCTCCTGATCTCTTAACCAGTCATCCCAAGGCCCTGAAGTCTCTCGATTGCCCTCGGACTTCTTGTTACAACTTCATTGCTGCCTACCTGAAAAATCAATAATGGATAATAATCCAAGGACCGTACCAGGGTAGGAAACTTTCTCTTCATATATTTTACCCAGGCCCCAGGGAGGCAGAAGACTTCCCTAAGAAGTGGGTCTGGTCTGCATATTGGGCCTTCTGTTCTCTTCAGAAGGGAGTCTCCTGTGACAATAACTCATCTTTTTTTCTTCATGGAGGTGGTTTTGACACAGTATATCAGCCAACTTAACCTTAGCGACACCTCCAACCTGGATGAACCGTCGTCCTCGTCATTGTTCAGTTCAACTTGCAGAGCCTCATAACTATTGTGCAAGGGCACCTGGGAAGGTGAGGTAGTCACAGAGGAGATGTGCCTGCTGCGCCAGGCAGGAACTTGTTGCCATTGCCCCCTATCCCTTAAGTCACCATGTTCAGCCAGGTGGAGAGAGGATAGGGAATCCTCCATATCGTGTCCTGTCTGCCTGAGAGGTCTCTCCCAGGGAAGGTAGGGCGCGGTTCCAGTAGTCTATCTCTCTCGCACTCCCTGATACTCCTCAACCTACTCATCTTTTCCCAGAGCTCTGTCACTAAACAGAGGAGTTCCTCTACCTGGGTGCACCTCCCACAGGTGTGCTCACTACTGCCATCCTGTACTGGCATAAGAGTAGAGCACACCCTGCAGCCTGATACCTGGATGTCAGCATGTTCCCATCAGAGCTCTGTCTGAGAAGTTGTGTCAGTCATCGTGGGTGCAGAGTTTAGAGTGCACATAGACTTCTGACGGGTGTATACCACTGTGTCCTGGTTGGGTCGGCAGTTACAGTGCCCTTCCTGCACATCCTTCTTGCGCTACGCCCTTGCTGATGCGCCATGCCATGTTTGCCCACCCTGGTCTCTAGCGCTCCCTAGGGGCTTCTTTTATAGGGGGGGTGGGGGCTTGGCCGGCATTGCTTCTGGCCCTGCCCAGGTCCTGTCAGTTGCTGTCCTGCAAGCTGCAGGCTCCTGGCGGCTCCCCCTGACGTTCCCCTGCTTCAGGAAACCCCGGCTGCGGATCATGCCGGCACCAGAGCCACTCGCCTTGGCAGCTGAGTGCTAGTTTCGGTTACACCATGTTTAAATCTCCTGCCATTGCTTCTGGCCCTGCCCAGGTCTCATCAGCTGCTGTCGTGGGAGCTGCAGGCTCCTGGCGGCTCTCGCGGCTCCCCAAGGCTCCCCTGGTTCAGGAACACCCCCTGTACACCTCAGCTGAGAGCTCTGCTGTGGATCGTGCCAGCACTGGAGCTGCTCGCCTCGGCGACTGAGTATTTATCTGGAAGGCATTAAGCTGATAAGTAAAATCTTGTTACATGAAAAAGTTTTATTAGCAGAACCAGATCATGGAAAGTTCAAGGAAATTTAAAAAATAGTACAAATGAAGCTGAGTAGCAATGGTCAGTACAATTTCTATATTTCATGGTGCCATGTAGAAAAGTTATTAAAAATAGAGCCCAAATTAGAATTTTGATCTTACTACAGACTGCCACTAGCAGGGGATCATATGATCACAGAATTGTTATAAACTATTTTTCCACAATATTCAGACTATATGAGGCACATTACTAGAGAGAAGTTTTGAAGTACTTTCTGTACTCCTTCAAAAGCCATCATTCAATTGTTAAATTTTCTTAGGATTACAAGTGCATTGGGTATATGTGGCAAGGTTTTGGTAGCGGACACACACAATCAGCGAGGCTAGTGGCACTTTTGTGAAAACAGAAAGGGCAAAAAAACACTGGACAGGCGGAGAAGGAGGGGGAAAAAAGTGGGGGAAAAAACAAAGTGTGAGAAACGGCAGAGGGAACGCCAAGTTCAGAAAAGGAGCTATTCCATGGTGCTAGAGCAGATATCCACACTGCAGCTTGTGTAGGATCCATGCTGGAGCAGTTAGATATTTCCTGAAGGAACTGTGGCCCATGGAGAACCCACAGAGAACACATGCCAGAGCATAGTTTTCCTAACAGGACTGTGTCCCCTGGAAGAGCCCATGCTGGAGCAGATTTTCCCGACAGGAACTGTAGCCTGTAGAGAACCCATGCCAGAGCAGGGGGAAAGTAAGTACAAGAGGGAAGGAGTGGTAGAGAGCAACCATTATGTACGGACTGTAAACTCCCTTCCCTGATTTCCCCTGCACCACCCTGGGGGGTGGGGGGTGGTAGAGGAGTCTGGAGTGAAGGAGTGAAGTTGAGCATAGGAAAGGGAGGAGGAAAGGTGTTGTTTTAATGTTTGTCTTCCTGTTTCTTACTACCTGAATCTATTTTAATTAATTGGCAATAAATTAATTTTTCCCAAGTTAAGTCTGTTTTGCCTGTGACAGTAACTGGTAAGCAATCTCCCTGTCTTTATCTTGACCCATGAGCTTTCTCATCCTATTTTCTCCCCCTGCCTCACAGAGGAGGAGGAGTGAGCAAGTGGATGGGAGCTTGGCCCATAGCCAAGTATAACCCACTGCAACAAGTTAGTTTAAAGTGTGATCAGAAATTCACAAGGGATAAGTACAGTGGATACAACCTCCACCTCGAAGTCCCTGAACTGCCAACTATGAGAAACCTGGAGAGCATAACTGTTTTGTGCACTCTTTCCTTACACACCAAGGGTAGAAAGGATGAGAGCCAAGAGACTACCAACTGATCTAACACAAATAGGGTCAGCTTCATATTCACAGAGATCATCACTACCCATTGACACTGACAGAGCACTCAGAACTGCCCTTTTGCAGCCGACCTATAACCGTGGGACCTCCTTCCAAAAGGGTCAGTGGTTAACTACCATTTTAGTTAAGAAGAGTTCAGAAGACTAATCCACACAGCTCATTTTATCACTTCCTGTTACTGGATCATGCCCTGTTCCATCCTATTGGCTCCTTCCTCCCCCATGAACTTCTCAACATAGTTTAGAATCTCCCCTATGGCCTTCAAGTGCCAGTAGACTTGTTCCTCTTTTTCTTTAAATGAGGAATGTAAAAGTCATCATAACTGAATCAATGACAAAGTATGCATTATTAATTCATGGTCTGCTGTAACAGCTCATAGTAGTAGCAGCATACATTTTTAAATAGTGATTCATTTCCCACTTGTTTGCTATAAACATGTCTACAGCACTACTTACTGTTCATTTCAAAAATGTAAGCAATGAATATCAAATAAAACCAACTCTATACTAGTCTCTGTCATTCTCAAAGAAGTCAGTGAGCAGCACACAAAGTCATCTTTGTTTGGTACAAAATAAAACCTTTACCAAACAATTCTTAAACGTTTAAACTAGGCTAAATTAACATAAAACTCAGTTGGGCACTTAAGTTAAATGCCTCAAAATCATGTGACTTAGGATCATGACTTATTATGCCCCATAAAAGTCTTTATGCTAAAAAATATAAACCTATTTAGTTATTTAAATAAGTGTATATCAACACAACAATAAAGACAAATCTAGCCACCCTCAAGTACAAAATGCAACCCACCTCTGATAGTCTTCCCATCATACACTCCTTTCTCTGAGCGGTTGAAAAAGAACAAGAGAAATTAAATTTTAACTCTACCTGTCTCTAGACAAATAAATGTTTATCTTTGCCTTGTAAGGAGATAGACAAGATTGAATAGTGAAGAGTTGGTGGAAGAAATTAGAGTAGTTTTACATCAGGTGTTGTGTCTGGGAAACAGTTAATACTAATTCAAATGTTAATCACAGAAGATATTTCTGACAAATTACTTTGGATTGATGCATGTTGTATATCACCACTATAGGATTTCATACCCAAAATATAACTAGCAGCATTTTAATAAATTTCACCTTTCCCCAGCTTATTTTAGAGTTCACCCACCAGAGATGCAGCCAGATGCAACATCTAGCTGTTAGACACTAAGGTCAACCATGTCTAAGCTATTACCTCTATCTTCTCACATTTACTCATAGCAGCATTTAGCTGCTACTATTTCAAAATGTAGTAGAGAGAATAATACATGCCATGAATGTATAGGATAAGCAAGTGTCCTTCACAGAAATAGCAGCTGCCTTATAGAAGTACTTCAGTATGTTCTTTATTTAAAGCAAAAAGGTGAAAAATCCTTTTCAAAAACTAAAGCTGTAATGAATTCTAGAGTACATATGCCCAATTTCTGGTTTGCATCCTCTTGTCTCTGAATTATAAATTACAGAATTGTCTTGACAGGATAATTTCTCTCAGAGTAACTTTCAAAATGATGTTTAGAACTCTGTCAATGATGCATTCTTTCCTGCTGTCCTCCCAAAAGAATTAAAGTCTGACTCTACACACATACACTGTCTGAATACTACTCCACATGATTTTCAAGAGCAAAATGACTGGAACAATACAGATACATTTCTAGAATGGTACTTCCTGTTATTGAGAACTATACTTTAGGAAAGATATTAGCAACTTACTTGTGGGAAGTTCTTTTCTTCATCATGTTCGCAGAGACTCCTGCATGACCTACAATATAAATGATGGAATTATTGAACAATAAAAGCATGTTTATATACAATGTCAAAAAGGTATCTTATAGAAAAGTTCTCTTTTTCAAGTAAAAAAAATTAAACACTTCATGTTGTGATTGATCATAGAGCTCCTACAATGGAAGGAGGCTCTGAGGAGACAGGCAAAGACTATGTACTCACGAAGCTAAAAGTGAAGTAGGGAGTGACTGATGACAGCTGTTACAAAAAGCCGAACTTATCTCAACACAAAGCAGATGGGAGGTAATCTTTGTTTTAGATAAATGGCTACAACAGTTGAGGGAATCAAATGGCTGTGTAACTGCCCTTGAGTTAATAATAATCATCGTCATCATCAAATACATACTTTTCTGAGTTAGCAAGGCCAGAATGGGAGGGTGTATATGTGGCTCAGACAAACTGAGTATAAAAACTCGGTATAGAGCCAAAATTGAGTATAAAGATTCAGTATAGCATATACAGTATAAAAACTGTACAACTAACAGAAAGAACTTTGACCAGAGCAACAGGCTTGAGCCTGTTTCAACCCACATATTCCTTCCCATTGACTAGGGATGCCCAGCACTGTGATGGAGATGGGTAATAAGACTCATATCTGAACTGTGATTTGACTGTATGTTGCAACTGCTATACTCTACTAAATGTAACTTGTACTTGTACTGTGATTTAAGTAAATTGCTGTATCATTCTGCTAAATCAAAGTCCCAAGTAATGTCAAATACCTTAAAAAGCCCTAAAAGTTGGTATTAAACATTAAACCCTCTACATATGGAATATCTAAAAGAACCCAGTCAGAGAGTGTTGGACACACATATGTTATCAATAAAAAAACCCCTCATGTATGTGTAGAAACATGTTCAGAATTTCATCTATGGATGTTTAAATTCACACCTACAGAGAAATACTTAACTGAGGTTTCTTTACAGATTGAAACAAATTCTTTAACTTTAAAATTATGTGCGTGTTCCCAGCATAGCTTTGGAATATGTATTTTGAAAATTAATTTTCATAATAGCAGTAGTGTCACACAAGCGTTACGTGCTGAAAGTGTGTGTTGGGTTTGCGTGGCAAGGTTTTGGTAGCGGGGGGGGGGGGGTCCTACAGGGATGGCTTCTGCAAGAAGTTGCTAGAAGCTTCCCCTATGTTCAATAGAGCCAATGACAGTCTGCTCTAAGATGGACTTGCAGCTGGCCAAGGCTGAGCCAATCAGCAACAGTGGTAGTGCCTTTGTGATAACATATTTAAGAAGGAAAAAAAATGATGCAGAACAAACAGCAGCCAGAGAGGAGTGAGAATATGTGAGAGAAACAACACTGCAGACACCAAGGTCAGTGCAGAAGGAGGGGCGGGAGGTGATCCAGGCACCGGAGCAGAGATCCCCCTGCAGCCCGTGGTGAAGACCATGGTGAGGCTGTACCCCCGCAGCCCATAGAGGATGATGGTGGAGCAGATATCCACCTGCAGGCCATGGAGGACCCCACACCGGAAGAGGTGGAGACACCTAAAGGAAGCTGTGACCCCGTGGGAAGCCTGCGCTGGAGAAAGCTCCTGGCATGACTTGTGGAGAGAGGAGCCCATGCCAGAGCAGGTTTGCTGGCAGGACTTGTGACCCAGTGGGGGACACACACTGGAACAGTCTGGTCCTGAAGGACTGCACCCTGTGGAAGGGACCCACGCTGGAGCAGTTTGTGAAGAAATGTACCCTGTGGGAAGGACTCACATTGGAGAAGTTTGTGGAGGCCTGTCTCCCATGGGAGGGACCTCATGCTGGAGCAGGGGAAGAGTGTGAGGAGTCCTCCCCCTGAGGAGGAAGGAGCAGCAGGGACAACGTGTGATGAACTGATTGCAACCCCCATTCCCCATCCCCCTGTGCCGCTGAGGGGGAGGAGGTAGAGAAACTGGGAGCAAAGTTAAGCCTGGGAAGAAAGGGGGGGGGAGGCATTTTAAGATTGGGTTTTATTTCTCATTACTCTGTTTTGCTTGGAAATAAATTAGACTAATTTTTTTCTAAGTTGAGTCTGTTTTGCCCATGATAATTGGTGAATGAGCTCTCCTTGTCCTTATCTTGACCCACGAGTCTTTTGTTATATTTTCTCTCCCCTGTCCAGTTGAGAAGGGGGAGTGATAGAGCAGCTTTGGTGATACCTGGCCTCTAGTCAGAGTCAACCCACCACAAACTGCAATTAACCTTAAAAGTTTTCATAAATATTTTAATCTTGGGATTTTCAGATGGAGAAATAAAGAGGACATATATCAAGTGACAGAAATAGCAGAATTAAAGTAAGACTACTGTGTTGGTTTTGCATCGCAAGGTTTTGGTAGCGGGGGGGCTACAGGGGTGGCTTCTGTGAGAAGCTGCTAGAAGCTTCCCCTGTGTCTGATAGAGCCAATGCCAGCCGGCTCCAAGGCCAAGCCAATCAGCACCTCTGTGATAACATATTTAAGAAAGAGAAAAACACTTAGAGAGCGCTTTTGCAGCCAGAGAGAGGAGTGAGAAGATGTAAGAACATCTGCAGACACCAAGGTCGGTGCAGAAGGAGGGGGAGGAGGTGCTCCAGGCGCCGGAGCAAGATTCCCCTGCAGCCCGTGGTGAAGACCATGGTGAAGCAGGCTGTCCCCCTGCAGCCCATGGAGGGAGGATGAGGGGGTGTAGCGATTCCACCTGCAGCCCGTGGAGGACCCCACGCCGGAGCAGGTGGAGACACCTGAAGGAGGCTGTGACCCCGTGGGAAGCCCACGCTGGAGCAAGCTCCTGGCAGGACCTGTGGATCCGTGGAGAGAGGAGCCCACGCCAGAGCAGGTTTGCTGACAGGACTTGTGACCCCGTGGGGGACCCACGCTGGAGCAGTCTGCTCCTGAAGGTCTGCACCCCGTGGAGGAGACTCACGTTGGAGAAGGTCGTGAAGGACTGTCTCCCGTGAGAGGGACCCCACGCTGGAACGGGGGAACGATGAGTCCTCCCCCTGAGGATGAAGAAGCGGCAGAAACACCGTGTGATGAACTGACCGTAACCCCCACTCCCCGTCCCCCTGTGCCGCTGGAGGGGGGGCGGAGGTTGAAGCCGGGAGTGAAGTTGAGCCCGGGAAGATGGGAGGGGTGGGGGGAGGTGTTTTTAAGATTTGGCTTTATTTCTCATTCCTCTACTCTGTTTTGCTTAGTAATAAATAAGATGAATTCCCTCTCTAAGTTCGGTCTGTTTTGCTCGTGATGATAATTAGAGAATGATCTCTCCCTGTCCTTATCTCGACCTGTAAGTTTTCTTTCATTGTACCTTTTCTCCCCTGTCTAATGAAAGAGGGGAGTGATAGAGCGGCTCTGGTGGGCACCTGGCCCTCAGCCAGGGTCAACCCACCACAACTACATACATCTTGTTTCCAATACTCAAACTTGTACTGAATCCATGGAAAGATGCATCTACAGTTTTAATAATAGCTGAAATTTTAAATTTTCAAAAATGAGGCCCTTCATGCAAATAGCTACAGTAAAGATCCTATTTGCAATTTTTGACTATTAAAAGACCAAGTAAATAGAACTACCCTTTGAACATGTTTATAAGAACTATCAGCTAGAAATTAAAATAGAATATATCACAAACAGTCTGAATAGAAACCCAAAATTTTGGGACTTGACTGCAACCACTAAATAAGCATTCTCATCATATAATTAGCCACCCCCCTAGTTATACAAGGAAAAAAGTTTAAAAACATACTTCTTCAAAAAAAAGAAGAAATCCGTTCTCACAAAGTAAAAGAACATGAACACACAGATGTCATGTTTTCAATTACTGGTTGATAAGACAAAGTCAGATTTAACTAAATCAGCTCAAGTAGTTAAAACACTATAGAAAAAACAAACATATATTCAGCAAGGTGTTTCAGCACAAAACTTGTTTTTTGTCCTCTGCTCAGAGACTCTGAATTTTATTATACAGTGCAATGCATTTAGCCTTCAAAAACAAAAGGAACTCTATAGGTACAGAGAAGGAAGATCTATTACAGAAACTGCAAAAACCACAAAGGAGAAGCTATGCACAGTACTGAGAATGAGAATCAGTAACTGCTCACCTTAGGCACCTCTTATTTTTGATAGGATTGAAGCTCTTCAGCCAGATATGTTTTCTCTCAAATTCACTTACATCCAAAATTTCTCAGCTATCCATACACAATTTCCATACATGAAATGACTAACAAATATTTACAACATTGAACTAAGAGTTTGAGAGATGTCCTGGTTTTCAGCTGGGATAGAGTTAATTTTCACCAGAAGCTGGGAAGGGACACAGCCAGGACAGGTGACCCAAACTAGCCAAAGGCGGTATTCTATACCATATAATGTCATGCTCAGCATATAAAGTAGACTAGCCGGGGAGGAGCAGTGGCTCCTGGTGGTTGGTGACCAAACTGAACTGTGTATCACCCACTTTGTATATTCTAAGTACTGTTGTTGTTCACTGTTGTGAACAGCACAATTTCTCACCACTCAAAGGTGATGCTCTGCAAGAACCCGAGCTGCCCCGCCTCCTGGCCAGCCCCCCAGTTATATATGGAACATGACGTCATATGGTATGGAATATCCCTTTGGTCAGTTTGGGTCAGCTGTCCTGGCTGTGTCCCCTCCCAGCTTCTTGGGCTCCCCCTGCCAAGCACCCAATACTTGGCAGGCCAGCATGAGAAGCTGAAAAGTCTTTGACTGCTTGGCAACAACTAAAACCACCACTGTGTTATCAGCATTATTCTCATCCTAAATCCAAAACACAGCACTATACCAGCTGCTAGGAAGAAAATTAACTCTGTCCCTGTTGAAACCAGGACACTAAAGTAGTTAAACATACAATATACCAAATGTCTCCATCTGATCCCCTTTCAGTCACAGGAAAACTGTCAGAGAATATCGGGACTCCAGGTACGTAATAATGCAAGTACAATTTAACACAGGTCAGACAGAAGCTTTATTAACTATTATCATAGTGAGAACATTCAGGCAGCATTTCCCCCTCTGCTCCCATGTTCTCTGCAGAGATGTCACTTATATACAGTTTCAAAGAAAGGAAGGATGTGAGGAAAATTGTTCTAATGTTAACAAAGTCAGGTGTGCATTCTTGGGAAGAATGGACTCCAGACAAACTTTTATATGTTAATAAGGCCTGGGAGGGAGGGACTCCTTAAGTAGCTTGTTAACTGCCACAATTGACACTATGGAGAGATGGCTCTTGGTGGAGCCTCTAGGAGTGGCACATCCAGTATTATCTTAGCTCAGAAATAGGGGTTGAAAACAATCACAGACTGCTAGCTTTTAGACGAAAGGAATTTCTCTTTTGTTAGGATATCTTAGCCAGACCTCTCAAATATTAAATATTAATAATTTTCCACCACACTAAGATGATGTCCGGGTAAAATGACCGTAGCATACCAGAGATGTCTCAAACTGCTTTTCCTCCTGTAAACATGGGATAGGGGCCGTGAAACAGAAACTATAGTATCAGGTTGAGATAATTAATTTGTAACCAAGGTATATAGGTAGTGAAGCTAATTGACCATGGCAATGTACAAGGCTGCTATGTTCCATGTACAGTCCCTACCAAACTGAACAATAGGCCCGGGAATATTAATCTTATGAAGTCGTTATGGACAGGTGCATCCACAACAATGATATTGCACATGTCTGTAAGAAGACGGTCATCCAGCGGACACGGGTGCGAGACCACTGATGACCACCAGAGACCCCTTGAAGACCACCGACTCAAATCACTGAGCATGTGTGACGGGGAGGAGAATATGGAAATGGATTCTAAGAAATGATTATCATAGGACTGCCTTTTCTGAGAAAGATGATGAATATGTATGTTTTGATCCTACATAACCTGTGTGTTGGTGATCACCTGGCATGCACTTTGGGTGGAGCTATCCCCCGTGCATCCAGCGCTGCAATAAAGAATGCCTGCCTTTTTTAACACTACATTGGTGTTATGAGGTTTATTCCTGGGTTTCAGTGATACTCCCATTCATTATTGTGGTGGGTTGACCTTGGCTGGAGGGCAGGTGCCCACCAAAGCCCCTCTATCACTCTCTCTCCTCAACTGGACAGGGGAGAGAAAATATAACAAAAGGCTCTTGGGTTGAGATAAGGACAGGGAGAGATCACTCAGCACTTAACATCAAGGGCAAAAGACTCAACTTGGGAAAATTAATTTAATTCATAACCAATCAAATCAGAGTAGAGTAATGAGAAATAAAACCTAAATCTTAAATCATCTTTCTCCTACTCCTCCTTTCTTCCCAGGCTTAACTTTACTCCCAGTTTTCTCTCCCTCGTCCCCCCAAGTGGCACAGGGGGATGGGGAATGGGGGTTGTGGTCAGTTCATCACACGTTGTTTCTGCCGCTCCTTCCTCCTCAGGGGGAGGACTCCTCACACTCTTCTCCTGCTCCAGCATGGGGTCCCTCCCACGGGAGACAGTCCCCCACGAACTTCTCCAATGTGATTCCTTCCCACAGGGTACAGTTTGTCACAAAATGCTCCAGTGTGGGTGTACTGGTTTCAGCTGAGAGAGAGCTAATTTTCTTTATAGTAGCTAGTATGGGGCTCTGTTTTAATTTGTGTTGGAAACAGTGTTGATAATATAGAGATGTTTTTGTTATATAGAGGTGCGTTTTGTTGTTGTTGAGCAGTGTTTACACAGAGTCAAGGCCTTTTCTGCTTCTCACACCGCCCTGCTAGTGGGATGACTGGGGGTGCACAAGAAGTTGGGAGGAGACACAGCCAGGACAGCTGACCCAAACTGACCAAAGGGATATTCCATACCATATGATGTCATGCTCAGCTTATAAGGGACTGGGGGAAGAGGAAGGACGGGGGGCAGCGGCATTCAGAGTGTCTTCCCACATTACGCGTGACAGAGCCCTGCTTTCCTGGAGATGGCTGAACACCTGCCTGCTGACAGGAAGTAGTGAATGAATTCCTTGTTTTGTTTTGCTTGTGTGCACGGCTTTTGCTTTACTTATTAAACTGTCTTCATCTCAACCAATGAGTTTTCTCACTTTCACTCTTCCGAGTAATGACAAGTGCTACTGTTCTAACTAGCACATTCCATGAAATTCCATGGTTTAGACATCATTCAAAATAAACTTTGTACAACTAAGTTGCCATGAATATAAAAACATTAGTTAATACTGAACAGAAAGAAAAAAACCCAAACAGATACACCAAGTGATTGGATTTGGTTTATGTTTCTTCGTAATAAGCAGCAAAGAGTTAAACTTTGATAGATCTGAGGAAGGATAAAATATTTATGGCTCAATGTCTTTTGACTACAAAATTAAATATTTTCCATAATAAACAGTCAACACAAACTCCCAAGTCCCATTCAAGAATGAAAGAATTAAGTATTTAATTGTCAGTTGGCCTGTGTTTTATGAGCCTGAATTAATTCTGCCTCATGTGTCCTTAAAATAGACTGTTAAATTCAACAGCAAAACTAGGAGCCATGTTTCTGAATTCTCACTTACTCTCACAGAGAAAGAAAAAGGGTAAGACAACACAGAAATAAAATAAACTTTCTTTGAGGGTTGTCCTGGTTTCGGCTGAGATACAGAGTTAATTTTCTTTCTAGTAGCTGGTATAGTGCTGTGTTTTGGATTTAGGATGAGAATAATGTTGATAACACACTGATGGTTTTAGTTGTTGCTAGGTAGTTGTTGTGTCTACACTAAGTTAAGGACTTTTCAGCTTCTCACGCCCTGCCAGGTACACAAGAAGCTGGGAGAGCATAGCCAGGACAGCTGACCCAGACTGGCCAAAGGGATATTCCCTACCATATAATGTCATGCTCCATATATAACAGAGGAAGCTAGCTGGGAGGCAGAATTGCTGCTCAGAAACAGACTGAGCATCGGATTTATTTTTTTTTCCTTCTGCATGTAGTAAGCAACTGCATTTGTGCATTACTTTTATTATTATTGTTGTTGTTATTCATTTCCTTTGTTATCCTATCAAACTGTCTTTATTTCAACCCACAAGGTTTTTTTTCAATTCTCTTCTTAATTCACAAGGGCAGTACATGTAACAGCTAGGAAGGACTGTAAAGGACCATGTCTTACACTTCTACAGCATAAAACAAGTGATCACTAGACTCAAAAAGACAAAATAATAAATGTAAACACAAGGGTAGTCACAACTTCTCTTACAGATAATTATATTAATGAAAAAAATTGGGCTTCACCTATATCGGGGAGAACTATGCACTAATTAGAAACACAGGCACAATGTCAAGCACAAAGCAGCTGGCTGATCTACTGAAACTATATCCTGGAAAGCTGTTCTAGAATTTAACAAAATCATTGAGGCTGCAGACACACACTCTACTGTTGTGAAAAAATAAGAAACAGATTTGGCTTCCATTTGTTTCTCAATCTCTGCGGTTATCCTTTATTTCTCAAGATAGAACTATTAAGTCTGTTTCCCAGTAGAGGTATAAAATCTGGATATAGTCAAATGTATTTTTCTCCTCTTTTAAATCTACTTTACAGCAAATCAAAGCCTTTCCTTTGTAGGCAGGCAGACAGGACTGAGGAAAAATAGCTTGTTCAAAGAAGCCACCACATCTAAGTCTTTACTACTGTTACAGCAAAATCAAATGTAACAAAGACTATTGCTGCTAAGGATGACCATTGTATAGTCCTACCCCTGTGTCAGTTAATGTATATCTAAACAATGTACTAATGAAGATGTGATTGTCAAGAGGTAGAAGCATAACTGATAAGTTGTTAGTTTGACCAGCAAGCCTTGAAGAATCATTAAGGATTGCCAAAAAAGAAAGAAACTAGGGGAAAGGTAATTCCAACAGGGGGAGATCACGACCACCGACCCATGGACCACCCACCCTAATTACACCACCTACTCAAAAGATAAAGGCGCAGAAAAGAACTGAGCATGCATTCTAATTTGCATGCTAGATGAAGAAATCTACACCAATCGTTTAATAGAATAACAATGCATATGTATTAGATTAATATGTTAATGTTTTATGTATAAATAACCACTGATTTGGAGCTTTGGGGTGCTGTCTTGGGACAGACACCCATATCTGCACACATATATAATAAAATACGAGGGGCAAATTGTGCCTGACAAACTTGGTGGCCTTCTATGACAGGGTGACAGCATTGGTGGATAAGGGAAGGGCAACTGATGTCATCTACCTGGCCTTGTGCAAGGCATTTGACACTGTCCCGCATGACATCCTTGTCTCTAAATGGGAGAGACATGGATTCGATGGATGGACAACTCGGTGGATCAGGAATTGGCTGGATGGTCGCACTCAAAGACTTGTGGTCAACGGCTCAATGTCCAAGTGGAGAACCGTGACGAGTGGTGTTCCTCAGGGGTCGGTACTGGGACCGGCACTGTTCAACATCTTTGTCGGCGACATGGACAGTGGGATTGAGTGCTCCCTCAGCAAGTTTGCCAACAACACCAAGCTGTGTGGTGCGGTCGACATGCTGGAAGGAAGGGATGCCACCCAGAGGGACCTTGACAGGCTGGAGAGGTGGCCCCCTGCAAACCACATGAAGTTCAACAAGGCCAAGTGGAAGATGCTGCACGTGGGTCGGCACAATCCCAAGCATGACTATAGGCTGGGCGAGGAATGGATTGAAAGCAGCCCTGAGGAGAAGGACTTGGGGGTATTGATTGATGAGAAGCTCAACATGAGCCGGCAGTGTGCGCTTGCAGCCCAGAAAGCCAACCGTGTCCTGGGCTGCATCAAAAGAGGCGTGACCAGCAGGTCGAGGGAGGTGATCCTGCCCCTCTACTCCGCTCTGGTGAGACCCCACCTGGAGTACTGCATCCAGCTCTGGGGGCCCCAGTACAAGAGAGACATGGAGCCGTTGGAGCGAGTCCAGAGGAGGGCCACGAAGCTGATCAGAGGGCTGGAGCACCTCTCCTCTGAGGACAGGCTGAGAGAGCTGGGATTGTTCAGCCTGGAGAAAAGAAGGCTCCAGGGAGATCTAATTGCAGCTTACCGGTACCTGAAGGGGCCTACAGGAAAGCTGGTGAGGGACTGTTTGTCAGGGAGTGTAGTGACAGGACAAGGGGTAATGGGTTCAAGCTGAAGCAGGGTCGATTTAGATTAGATGTTAGAAAGAAATTCTTTACTGTGAGAGTGGTGAGGCACTGGACCAAGTTGCCCAGAGAGGTTGTGGAAGCCCCATCCATGGAAGTGTTTAAGGCCAGGTTGGATGAGGCTTTGGGCAACGTGGCCTAGTGGAGGGTGTCCCTGCCCACAGCAGGGAGGTTGGAACTAGATGATCTTTGAGGTCCCTTCCAACCCAAACCGTTCTATGATTCTACGATTCTATAAAATACCTCTGCTCTGTGTGTATATTGACGTGTTGCACACTGGGTAAACAAACCCCCCAGGTTTGGGACAACAGTTTTTGGTGACCCAAATGGGACAGCGCCGACAGCCTTGCCCGGATTGTCTTGCTGTAGAGAAGTGGACCGACTGGACTCCAGCATGCATCGACCTGTTGATCGGGGACTCCATCGGCTCCTCTCCTGCGGTTGGGCGGTAAGTGACACAGTGGTGAAACACCACTCAAAAAGAGGTATTTCTTTAATAAGGGAAAAGTTCTAACCTCTGGGAAGTAGTTTGCATATGGGGGACGTAGGGTCCCATTTGAGCTCTGTATAAGACGCATCAATGGAAGATATGCAGCCGTAGCATAGTATCGTTTCCACACTTTGTTTTGGATAATGGAGACATCCCTCATTTTGGTATTTCTTTGTTAATGAAGGGAGACGTCCCTCATTTTGGTTAGTGTGTGAAACGTTGGATTAGGAAATTCTTTTTCGGTACCGAAATGGCCATTGCTACTTCCCAGGAGGCACTCCTTTGTTCTCCTTTAGGATGCATCCTGAAAAATTGGAATAAGTTTGAAGGGGACCTCATGACGAAAGAAAAATTTATACGGTATTGTAATCAATGCTGGCCACAGTATAAATTAGATGATGGTGAAAAATGGTCTGAAAATGGATCCATTAGGTATAATATCATATTATGATTAATGTTATTTTTTCAAAGGACTGAAAAATGGGATGAGATACTTTATGTGGATTTGTTCTTTGCTTTACAAAATGATTTGGAAGTTAGAAAAAATTGTGGACTTGTGGATTCTAAATATCAAAATGGCATTTGATTAAGAAAAAGGATAGTGATTCTTGTTGTACAAGTTGTAAAACAAAAAGAAAGGGATGTATAGCACTATTAAAACTGTAATGATTACTCATAATCCTAATTGGGGTGACATTCAAGCTCTTTTGGAATATTTGTTTAGTATAGAGGAAAGGAGAACAGCTGAAGAAAAAGCTAAAGGAGTAACCCAGGAAGATGGGGAAGTGTCTAACATGGATATCTATCTCCCAAGGGGGATCCCAGGTGGGATCCAAATATTGGTGGAGGGTTACAAAAAAAAAATAAGAGTACCAAAAATTTATCCTGTATGGTATCCAACATGGAATCCAGAAACTGCAGAATTGGGCAAGATTGTATGAAATACGACAGGGAGATAAGGAACCTCCATTTGTCTTTTATGAAAGATTATGTGAAGTAGCTCGGAAGTGGACTAACCTGGACCCTGAGGATGGAAATATTTCTAAACTTTTTAATGTATTGTTTATTGGTCAAGCAACATCCAACATTAGAAAGAAGTTACAGAAAATAGACAGTGTGGATGACATGACAATATCTCAATTGTTATCGATTGCTTATCGGGATTTAGAGGTAGAGGAGGAGGTCGTGGAAATACCGGAGAAAGCCTGTAGGAGTAAATTGGTGTGCCTATTTTAGACAAGAAGCGCACTGGAAAAAAGATTGTCCACAGAAAAAAGGAATGGAAACAGCTACCAGGGTATTGACAGAAAGAGGGCTAGATTGAAGGGGACCAGAGGAATCTATTAAAGTCTCCCCAGCCAATCCTCTGGTTCCAGTAAAGCTGGGGAATGAAATAATAGATTTTTTAATAGATAGTGGAGCAACTCACTCAGTACTTACTGATTGCAAGGGACCTTTAAGTAAAATTAAAACTAGTGTAATTGGTGCCACCGGGAAAAGATAATTTTTTACAACCGAGTGTACTATCGGAAACATTACGGTAACTCATTCATTTCTCTATATGCCTGAGTGCCACTTGCCACTGTTGGGATGAGATTTGTTATGTAAGTTAAATGCACAAATAACCTTTTCTGAAAATTTGGTACAGTTACAAATTCCCCCAGAAAACGCCTGGAAAGCACAGATGTGCCTGCTGACTCAAGGTGAAAAAGACAAAAATGCAGACATTCCTGAAGAAGTATTGGATGCTGCAATACCACTGCTATGGGCATCAGGGAAACCAGGAACTCCAATCAGAAATGAACTGAAATCTGGAGCCCAGCCGGTAAGAAGGAAACAATACCCTATCAAACTAGAGGCATGGAAGGGATTAGAATCACTCATTAATTCTTTTTTAGAATATGGACTATTAAAGGAGTGCCAATCAGAATTTAATACCCCCATTTTGCCAGTAAGAAAGCCTAACTCTCAAGAATATATATTGGTACAAGACTTGTGGGAAATGAATACTTGGACAATCGATGTCCACCCTGTGGTGCCAAACCCGTATATGTTACTTGCTTCCATCCCTGAAAGTAACATGTGTTTTACAGTTTTAGATTTAAAGGAAGCTTTCTTTTGCATTCTGTTGGATGAAATGAGTCAACTCATCTTTGCTTTTGAATGGGAAATCCCGACTACTGGTTGGACTGTATTCAAAAATAGCCTGATGTTATTTGGTAACGTATTGGCAAAAGAATTGGAACACTGGCAAAATAATAATGGGCATATAACTTTGTTGCAGTATGTTGATGACTTATTAATCGGCTCAAGTAATTACAGTGAATGTTTAGAAGCTACAATTAGTCTACTGATTTTTTTGGGACTTGCAGGATATCATGCTTCTAAGAAGAAAGCACAAATAGCAAAAGATAGAGTCTGATATCTGGGATTTGAAATTATGCAGGGACAGAGGAGACTGAGTGCAGAGGAAAAGGAAGCAGTTTGCAGAATTGCTGTACCAACATCAAAGAAACAACTAAGAGGATTCCTGGGTATGGCTGGATGGTATCGCTTGTGGATTCCTAATTTTGGATTGATTGCTAAGCCACTATATGCTGCCACCAAGGGTCCAGAAGGGCTATTGGAATGGACTACTGAATGCCAAAAAGGGTTTGATGAAATCAAGAAAAGGCTTATGGAAACTCCTGCATTAGGACTCCCAAATTTAGAAAAACCCTTTCAGTTATATGCACATGAAAGACAGCAAGTGGCCTTAGGAGTCCTAACTCAATTGCTGGGAACTTGGAAGAGGCCTGTGGGGTATTTCTCCAAACAGTTAGATGATGTCAGTAAAGGATGGCTTGCTTGCTTGAGAGCTGTTGCTGCAGCGGTGATTTTACTTGAAGAGGCCAGGAAACTGACTTTGGGACAACCTATGACTGTGTTCATACCCCATGCTGTGATCTCTTCCCTAGAAAACAAAGGACATCACTGGATTTCTCCTACTAGATTGGCCAAGTACCAGTCTGTGTTGCTTTAAATCCTGCAACTTTGTTGCCAATCTCAGAATAAAATGAATTACAACATGATTGCTTAACAACAATTGAGCAAGTTTATTCCAACCAACTGGATTTACAGGACACTCCTCTTACTGATTTTGACCTAGAATTATATAACGACATGTCTGGAGGAAGACGATGTGCTGGATATGCAGTAGTGAGCAGACACCACGTTCTGGAAGCTGAACCTTTCTCAAAATATGCATTTGGGGTTGCACATGCTCATGGAGCAATGTGGAAAGAAAGAGGAATTTGAATTCACAAGGAACTCCTGTTAAATATGGAACAGAGATCATGAAATTGCTACAAGCTGTGTTACAGCTGAAGAAATTGGCAATAATTCATTGTCAAGCACACCAAAAAGGGAGTAGCGATATAATCAAAGAAAATCTGAGAGCTGATACAGCTGCAAAGGAAGTAGCCCTGAAAAGACTGGATATGGAAGGAGCATTAATTCTGGAATGTCATCTGGATTTAACCCCCCCACAATATACGGAGAAGGAAGATCAATTAGCTGAACAATTAGATTGTACCAAAATTGAACAAGGATGGTGGGTGACACCTTTAAAGCAACTCCTAATTCCTGAAAGAACAATGGAATATGTGTTAAAGAAATTACACCAAGAAACACATATGGGCTCTGACGCATTAGTCCTGGCTGCTAAAAAAAAACATGTTACAGGGCCGAAAATGCAAAGTATTGCTGCTAATAATCCAAAGGTGGAGAAGAAAACAATAGGGGGAAATGTAAAACAAGGAATAACACCGGGGAATACTGGCAAATAGATTATTCAGAGTTACCTAGATGTAACTTGTTTGTTAATTTTAATAGATACCTTTTCTGGTTGGCCTGAAGCTTTCCCCTGTCACACCAATAAGGCAAGAGAAGTAATTAAGGTAAGGTTAAAAGAAATAATTCCTAGATTTGGTGTCCCAGAAGGAATATCTTCTGACAATGGCCAATTCATAGCAAGGAATATCAAAAACTTTGAAAATAAAACAAGATCTCCATGTTCCATGGAGACCTCAATCTAGTGGGAAAGTAGAAAGAATGAGTCAGATCAAATGCACCTTAAAGGACAGGAAATGATTAAAGAATACGTAATTTCTCTTTTGCAGATTTTATCTTCTTTACATAGGTATTTAAATCAGAGACCACCATTGCCGTTGGACACCCCTGTTCATCCCTTTCAGCCAGAAGACCTTATTTATATTTGGACTTGGAAGGAAAGAGTCTAATTACTAGTCAAATGACTCAATCTTATGTATTAGTTGTGCAAAATAGAAGTGAGACTTGTCAAAAAATTGGATTTTGGTAAGTCTCAAAGGGGGGAAATTGTTACAGCAAAATCAAATGTAACCAAGGCTATTGCTGCTAAGGATGACCATTGTATAGTCCTACACCTGTGTTAGTTAATGTATATCTAAACAATGTACTAATTAAGACGTGATTGTCAAGAAGTAGAAGTATAACTGATAAATTGTTCATTTGACCAACAAGTCTTGAAGAATCATTAAGGATTGCCAAAGAAGAAGGAAATTAGGGGAAAGGTAATTCCAACAGGGGGAGATGGCAAATTCTGACTCATGGACTACCCACCCTAATTACACCACCTACTCAAAAGATAAAGGCAGAGAAAAGAACTGAGCATGCATTCAAGCTCCTCAGGGCAGTGAGGAGGGCACACAGCAAGCTCACTACCCTGGACTTCAGGAGAGCAGACTTTGGCCTCTTCAGGGACCTGCTTGGTAGAATACCATGGGACAGAGCCCTGGAAGGAAAAGGGGCCCAAGATGGCTGGCTAATATTCAAGCATCACCTCCTCCAAGCTCAGGAGCAATGCATCCCAACAAAGAGGAAGTCAGGCAAAAACACCAAGAGGCCCCCATGGATGAACAAGGAGCTCCTGGGCAAAGTCAACCAAAAAAAGGAAGCCTACAGAGGGTGGAAGCAAGGGCAGGTAGCCTGGGAGGAATACAGAGAAACTGTCCGAGCAGCCAGGGATCAGGTTAGGAAAGCCAAAGCCCTGATAGAATTAAATCTGGCCAGGGATGTCAAGGACAACAAGAAAAGTTTCTATAGGTATTTTAGTGAGAAAAGGAGGACGAGGGAAAATGTGGGTCCCCTCCAGAATGAAACGGGTGACCTGGTTACCCAGGATATGGAGAAGGCTGAGGTACTCAAGGACTTCTTTGCCTCATTCTTCACTGGCAAATGCTCGAGCCACACTGCCCAGGTCACAGAAGGCAGGGACTGGGAGAATGCAGAACTGCCCACTGTAGGAGAAGATCAGGTTCGAGAATATCTAAGGAACCTGAAGGTGCACAAGTCCATGGGACCTGATGAGATGCATCCGCAGGTCTTGAGGGAACTGGTGGATGAAGCGGCCAGGCCACTGTCCATCATATTTGAGAAGTCCTGGCAGTCTGGCGAAGTTCCCACTGACTGGAAAAGGGAAAAAAGGAAGACCCAGGGACGTATATGTATTAGAAAGATGAATATGTTAATTGTTTATGTATAAATAACCACTGATTTGTAGCTTTCGGGTGCTGCCTTGGGACAGACACCCATATCTGTGCAAATATGCAATAAAATACCCCTGCTCTGTGTGTATATTGGCGTGTTGCACACCGGGTAAACAAACCCCCAGTTTTGGGACAACACTACTGATTTGGATTTCTAATTTCAGCTCCCTGTCACTTGACCTAATTATGTTTTTGATAGGTTTTTCTCTCCCAGATTTTCTTATTTTTTATTTTAATGAAATACAAGGAATTCACTATAATTTTAATTTATATCACTTTGCAAGGTCTTTCTTTGAGCCTTCAAAACCCTCACTATAAACTGATGAAATAAATTACTACTTTTGCTGTTCTTTTCAAAGAATTTGACCACAATCTGTGACACTACGATGATAAACAAGTGTTCTGTCTTTCCTGCTGTGTAGTTGTATGTTTAAAAAAAAAAACAAAACCAACAGACACACACACACACACAAACATTATAGAGTTGATTATGCAGTGGTTTAGCCCCAGCCAGCAGCTGAGCACCACGTGGCCGCTCGCTCACCCCTCCCCCGGCGGGATGGGAAGGAGAATGGAAAGACAAAGGTACAACTCGTGGTTTGGGATAAGGACAGTTTACCGGGACAGCAAAGGGAGAGGAAAATAACAACAACAGTACTTAAAATATACACAATGGGTGATAACACAAAGCAATTTACCCACCCAGAGGACCAAGCTCAGCCCACACTAAGACCGTCCCCTTTTATGGTGAGCAGGATGTCACATGGTATGGAATAGCCCCCTGGCCAGCTTGGCTCACCTGTCCTGGCTCCTTGGGAAATTAACTCTATCCTTGCCAGAACCAGGACATTATCCACCCCTTATTCTATACCATCTACATCATGCCCAGATCATACACAGATATCATTCCCTTAGTCTATGGACCATCCCTCTAAAATGTCCATTGAGTTCATGTAGTCCATGACTTTGGGCTCCATCTGTCATGACGGTCTCTCAGGGCAGGAGCAATGGTGCCTGCTGCTGCATTGTTGCGTGCTGCATCCGGAGTTCGCGACTGGTGTATCTCGCATGGTCCATTCTCGCAGTCTACGCGTTGAAGATGTGATTTTCAAGGAAGTTGCTCGGCACCAGTTGCTGAAGTCAGTTCTAGTTCCATCACTGCGGCACTTTGCTCAGTTTCATCAAAGTCCATCCTTCATTAATTTGGGTGATTCTTATGGTAATAGCATTGATACAGCATATAGCAATTGTAGCAATGATGACATACAATGGCAGGGTTATTTAGCAATTAACATCATACAGTTTAGTTTATTGGCTCTTCTCACCCAAAAAAACCAAATCCCCTTGAGGTACGCATCGGACTTCCCCATCCTTTCTCATCACCCACCAAGTGCACCCTGGTCCCTCAGCAAAAGTAATCCCACGGATGGGTTTGCCTTTGCCTGAAGCAGGGATAACCCAGACTGTCTTCCCCAACATATTTTTCATGCGCACTACGGGGACTTTATCCCCTCCTACAGGGCGTGGAAGTTTTGATTGGGCAGGGCCAGCACGACTGGCAGATCCCCTAGTGTTAACTAACCAGGTGGCCTTTGCTAAATGTGTCCCCCAATGTTTGAGGGTCCCACCATCCATTGCTCTCAGGGTAGTCTTTAGCAGTCCATTGTATCATTTGATTTTCCCAGAGGCTGGTGCATGGTAGGGGATGTGATACACCCACTCAATGCCATGCTCTTTGGCCCAGGTGTCTATAAGGTTGTTTTGGAAATGAGTCCCATTGTCTGACTCAATTCTCTCTGGGGTGTCATGTCGCTACAGGACTTGCTTTTCAAGGCCCAGGACAGTGTTCCGGGCAGTGGCATGGGGCGCAGGATATGTTTCCAGCCATCCAGTGGTTGCTTCCACCATTGTAAGTCCACATCACTTGCCTTGGCGGGTTTGTGGGAGTGTGATGTAGTCAATCTGACAGACCTCCCCATATTTATATTTCAACCATCGTCCTCCATACCACAGAGGCTTCAACCGCTCGGCTTGCTTGATTGCAGCGCATGTTTCACATTGATGGATGACCCGTGAGATAGCGTCCATGCTCAAGTCCACCCCTCGATCATGAGCCCATCTATATGTTGCATCTCTTACTTGATGGCCTGAGGTTTCATGGGCCCATGGAGCTATAAATAATTCACCCTTATGTTGCAAATCCAAGTCCACCTGAGCCACTTCAGTCTCAGCAGCCTGATCCACCTGCTGTTTGTTTTGATGCTCTTCAGTGGCCCGACTTGGGTATGTGGGCATCTACGTGACTCACTTTTACAATCAGATTCTCTAGCTGGGCAATAATATATTTCCAGAACGAGTCAGCCCAGATGGGTTTGCCTCTGCGCTGCCAGCAACTCTGCTTCTGTTGCTGGAACCCACCATGAGTCAGGTGCCAGGAGGAGCTGTGCTTCAGTACCAATCACTTCTGAAGCAGCTTGAACCCCTTCATATGCTGCCAATATCTCTTTTTCTGTTGGAGTGTAGTGGGCCTCAGATCCTCTGTATCCCTGACTCCAAAACCCCAGGGGTCGACCTTGAGTCTCCCCTGGTGCTTTCTGCCAGAGACTCCAGGTAGGGCCGTTCTCACCGGCTGCGGTGTACAGCACATTTTTCACATCTGTTCCTGCCCAGACTGGCCTAAGAGCTACTCCATGAACTATTTCCTGTTTAATTTGTTCAAAGGCTTGTCATTGCTCAGGGACCCACTTGAAATCATTCTTCTGGGTTATGTGATAGAGAGGACTTACAATCAGACTATAATTTGGAATATGCATTTGCCAGAAAACCACAACGCCTAAGAAAGCTTGTGTTTCTTTTTGTTGGTTGGTGGAGACATGGCTGCTATTTTGTTGATCACATCCATTGGGATCTGATGACATCCATCGTGCCATTTTATTCTTAAAAGTAAATCTCCTGTGCAGGTCCCTTGACCTTACTTTCACATTTTATGGTGAAACCAGTTTTCCACAGGATTTGGATTATTTTCTTCCCTTTCTCAGAAACTGCTTCTACTATGTTGCCCCATACCATAATGTCATCAATGTATTGCAGGTGCTCCAGGTCTTCACCCTTTTCCAGTGCAGTCTGGATCAGCCCATGGCAAATGGTGGGGTAGTTGATATCAGGTGTACTGCACGCTGAGGGAGGAAGAGAGATTTTCTTCATATTGCCAGAGTCGGCCAGCCACTTCATCCACTGTTGGCACCTCTTGGCTTTTCCAGTCCATTACTGCCAGCGAGTTGGCGTACTATGATGGTGCACTACGTACAAACTTCCACCACATGGGTCATGTGCACTGGACTCTATCAGGGTCTGTGGGTAACTCTGCATTTTCCGGGTCATAATCAACCATCTCCCGCACAGCTAATTCCCTCAGGTACTGGATCCCTCCCTCCATGGTGGTCCACTTGCCTGGCTGACATACAACATCTTCACTGAAGGGATACCTTTCCCTCTAGTTTGAATGAAGTCACCTCCAAAGGCTGAGGGCTTGTGTCTTTTTCCCAATTGCCTTGTCAATGCCCCCTTCCCTAGACAAGGATCCTAGCTGCTTGGCCTCCCTACCCTCTAATTCCAGGCTACTGGCCCCATTACCCCAGCATCAGAGCAGCCAGGTAGTAATGTGGTCCCCTGGAAGGCGGCTGAAATCTTTTCTCATATCTCACAGCTCACTCAGGGACAGGGATGGGGTGATTACCTCTGGTTCTGCCTCTTCTTCCTGTTCTTGTGATGGTCCCAGTACATCATCATCCTTCACTAAGCAAACTGATTTTTTTGTGTATTTCTTTTTGTGTATATGGGCAACTGATACTGGCACAAGTTGTTTTTTTGGTTCAGCTGCAGTGCCTGTCACCAGGGTTTGAGTAGCCGCAGTGCCTGTTGTGGGGGTTGGGGTAGCCCTAGCGCCTGTCAGTCTGTTTTCCCTCTCTTCCCCCTGTGGGCACTGCCTACTGTCGAGCAGTGGTAGATAGTGGCCAGGGCCAAGCACAGTGCAGAAAGTTGTGTCTCCTGGAATAGCTACAACATTTTCCTTTCAAATATTCTACCACTTTATCAGGGTCCTGTAGTTGTTCTGGAGTGAAGTTCCATACCACTGGGGGTGAGAATGTCTCTTAGATACCTGCTCATATTCTCCCACATGCCATGCCAGCCCTGACTGTTCAGCCTCGGAGCAGATCTCTGGGTGGTATTCTTAAACCAATTTTTTATTACCCTGAACAGGACTTGAAACACATTCATAGAATCATAGAATGGTTTGGGTTGGAAGGGACCTCAAAGATCATCTAGTTCCAACACCCCTCCCATGGGCAGGGACACCCTCCACTAGACCACATTGCCCAAAGCCTCATCCAACCTGGCCTTAAACACTTTCAGGGAGGGGGCCTCCACAACCTCTCTGGGCAACCTGGTCCAGTGCCTCACCACTCTCACAGTAAAGAATTTCTTTCTAACATCTAATCTAAATCGACCCTCCTTCAGCTTAAACCCATTACCCCTTGTCCTGTCACTACACTCCCTGATAAACAGTCCCTCACCAGCTTTCCTGTAGGCCCCCTTCAGGTACTGGAAGGCCGCAATTAGGTCTCCCCGGAGCTGCCTTTTCTCCAGGCTGAACAATCCCAGCTCTCTCAGCCTGTCCTCAGAGGAGAGGTGCTCCAGCCCTCTGATCAGCTTTGTGGACCTCCTCTGGACTTGCTCCAACAGCTCGATGTCTCTCTTGTACTGGGTCCCTCAGAGCTGGATGCAGTACTCCAGATGGGGTCTCACCAGAGCGGAGTAGAGGGGCAGGATCACCTCCCTCGACCTGCTGGTCACAAATTCAGGGACATAGCAACAGGAACATGCTGGCTTGAAAATCCCAAGGGTATTCAAAATTCTCAAAAGCTATTGTAACCAGCCAAAAGGGAAAAGGGGAGGTGAAAGAGTGGGAGAAAGTATCCCCCCCCCCGTCTTCCCCATCAGTTGAGTGCGATTATTAATCAGTTCTGAGAGATGTTGTCCAAGGTACGGACATGACAGAAATACTACATACAAATACCAGCTTATGCTCATGACCATGGATGTTATCTTATCATAAGTCAATATCACACAGTACAACAAAATGAGAATCCCGACCTCTCTCCCAGAGGTGATAAAAAGCACAGCAGGGATTACATACCACAGCCACGTAACCAAACAAAACATCATTGTGACCAGCGACTGTTTAAATAACATTATAAGTACTTATCACAACTTTGTTTTTAACATGCTCCTGTCAGATTTGTCATTATGGCAACCCTTCGTGCCCCACGTTGGGCACCAAAAAGGACTGTTGTGGTTTAGCCCCAGCCAGCAGCTGAGCACCACATAGCTGCTCACTCACCCCTCCCCTGGCGGGATGGGGAGGAGAATGGGAAAGACAAAGGCAAAACCTCGTGGGTTGGGATAAGGACAGTTTACTGGGATAGCAAAGGGAGAGGGAAATAACAACAGTACTTAGAATATACATAATGGGTGATAACACAAGGTAATACACCAACCCCACGACAGCCCAGACACTCAGTCCACACTCAGACCTTCCCAGAGCTATTCCAAGCTGCCTCTCCCCGACTTAGCCCCCTTTTATGCTGAGCATGATGTCACATGGTATGGAATACACCCTTGGCCAGTTGGGGTCACCTCTCCTGGCTCCTTGAGAAAATTAACTCTAGCCTAGCAGAAAACAGGACATGCAGTCTCCTAATAATGGCTACCTGGTACACTCCTTCCTAATATACATCTATAATTAGGAAACATACAGCAGACAATTCCATCACCACATAAGTTTTTTTTTTTCAAAAAGCAATAAAGGCCAATTAATCGCAGCCCATGAAATATGATCAGTAGAAGCAACAACAGTAATTTCAGAATATATATATTCAAGAATATATATCCAGATGTTGGAAGCTAAAAACACCCAAACCTAGACAATGACTATGTCAAGTGTTGAGACTGACCAAACATATACGACTTGGAGACGTGTATCAAAAAGACAGTGATACTACATTAATCAGAAATGAGGATTAATTAAGGACTCCTCAGTTAAGATTAAACAAACTTCATACAGAAAAATGTAAAGACCTAAGTATTAACTGATATGTAGGGATATTAAAAGGCCAAAATGGCATCTAAAGAAATCTGAGTGTGAATTATAATGATTTTGCATGGTGCAAAATGAAGGTGCCAATTACAGTATAAAATATAATAAAATAACAATGGAAAGTGTGACTATATAAAATAAGGGTTTTTTTAAATTAAGAATTAATATCTTTGATCTTGATATCACTAGATGTTTCAAATCAGAGACAGTAAACTAACATTAATGCAACCTAGTCACAAGTAAAAATGTTTTTGAAAGTCTGGTTTTAAAACCGAAAGGTTTCAAAGAAAACTTCCAGTATTAGTTGATTTGCTTCTGAATGAATTGGGTAAGTATTTAAAAGCACCATAATGGACGATCACTTAGGTATTTTAAAAATTAATTGAGTTTTCTCAAAACTGATTTGGTTTCATGAGTTTTTCTGGAAAGCACCAATAAACAATGGTCAGGGTTAGATGATATGCTGCACAATTTGTCTACAGTTTTTCACTGTGCAGGTCACTAGTGAGTTTTGCAGTACAAAATAGGAAGGGCATAATTTCTCCCTACCAAAGAACATGACGTAGTTCCAGAAGAGAGAAAACAACTACAAAGAAAGTTACATTACTCAGCTAAGTTCAACTAAAAAGCAAATAATTAAACAGAAGAATGAATGAACGGCAATCACTTTCAACATTGTGGTGGGTTGACCCTGGCTGGACACCAAGTGCCCACCAAAGCTACTCTATTACTCCCTCTCCTCAGCTGGACAGGAGAGGGAAAATATAACCAAAGGCTCATGGGTTAAGGACAGGGATATCACTCACCAATTACAGTCATGGGCAAAACAGACTCAACTTGGGAAAATTAATTTAGTTTATTACCAATCAAATCCAAGTAGGAGAATGAGAAATAAAAACTAAATCTTAAACCACCTTCTCCAAACCCCTCCCTTCTTCCTGGGCTTAACTTCATGCCCAATTTCTCTACCTCCTCCCCCTGCCAGCGGTGCAGGGGGACAGGGAATGGGGCTTGCGATCAGTTCATCACATGTTGTCTGTGGCGCTCCTTCCTCCTCAGAGGGAGTACTACTCACACTCTTTCCCTGCTCCAGCATGGTGTCTCTCCCATAGGAGATAGTCCTCCATGAACTTCTCCAATGTGAGTCCTTCCCACGAGCTACAGTCCTTCACGAACTGCTCCAGCATGGGCCCCTTCCATGAGGTGCAGTCCTTCAGGAACAGACTGCTCCAGCATGGGTTCCCAACGGGGTCACAAGTCCTGCCTGTAAACCTGCTCCAGCACGGGCTCCTCTCTCTCCACGGGTCCACAGGTCCTGCCAGGAGCTTGCTCCAGCGCAGGCTTCCCACGGAGTCACAGCCTCCTTCGGGCATCTACCTGCTCTGGTGTGGGGTCCTCCACAGGCTGCAGGTGGATATCTGCTTCACCATTAACCTCCATGGACTGCAGGGGGACAACCTGCATCACCATGGTCTTCTCCACTGGCTGCAGGGGAATCTCTGCTCCAGCACCTGAAGCACCGCCTCCTCCCTTCTTCATTGACCTGGGTGTCTGCAAAGTTGTTTCTCTCACATCTTCTCACTCCTCTCTGCTGCTATTGTTTCGTGCAGTTTTGTTTTTTTCTCCCCTCTTAAATATGTTATCACAGAGGTGCTACCATCGTTGCTGATTGGCTTGGCCTTGCCCAGTGGTGGGTCCATCTTGGAGCCGGCTGGCATTGGCTCTATTGGACATAGGGGAAGCTTCTAGAAACTTCTTGCAGAAGCCACCCCTGTAACCCCTCCCCGCTACCAAAACCTTGCCACGCAAACCCAATACAAACATTTTCATCCTCAATATGCTGGACTGTAGAATTTTTAACTTGTAATTAATAATTTCTAGTCCCTGTCCTGCACACTAGTCCAAACAGAAAACACAGCTAAAGCAGTCTGGCTTAGTTTATACAAGACCAAATACTAGCATACAGAACAATTCTTGACTGGCAACTTTATTTTTTGCTGTGTCATTGCTGATAATCCTTACTACAGAGTCCATGAGATTTACTGAGATTCATTAGTCTATTGGACTGCAAAACTTTGAATTAGCCTAACCAGTCATAAAAGGCTAAGTGGTTACTCATATTTTTAGTTTCTTCAAATAAAGAATTCTTTACAATACTTTGACTAATTATTTCAATTTACGAAACACACAATATAGCAATAATCTCTCTGTACATTTAGAAAAATCTTTCTGAAGTGTTTTTGAGACATTCTCTTTCACAATTACTGTCTGATCAATTTCTATAAAATCATTAAAAAATTTACAGGAAGTTATAAATATATGGTGAATACATTACTGTTTATTTTCCAGCACTTCTGTGATGAGTAAAAGAGAAATTTTCCCCTTAAAGTGCTAGTCTATGGTATGGAATATCCCTTTGGTCATTTAGGGTAAGGTGTCCTCAACTTCTTGTGTACCCCCAGCCTACTTGCTGGTGGGGGGGGGCAGCATAAGAAAGAGAGAAGACCTTGACACTGTGTAAGCACTGTTCAGCAACAACTAAAACATCAGTGTGTTATCATCAACACTGTTTTCAGCACAAATAAAAAACATAGTACCATGCAAGCTACTATGAATAAATTTAACTTCAGGCCAGCCAAAACCAGTACAACTTCTTATATGTAAGTCTGTACAGCTTAATTAAATTTATGTATATCCTTTCAATTCCAAAGTTTCTATAATGAAGCAATAATTCTTATCTTAAAAAAAAACCAACAAACAGAAAACAAAAAACCCCCACAACCACAAACAGTAATAGCTTCATATAGCCATGAGTAGATAAGAAAATATATAAAATAAGGACACTTTTTTACCCACTAAAACAACAAACCACCCCCCCAAATTCAGTAACACCTCACCTGCATCAGCTCTGGACCGCTGACCTGGTGATTTTCCAAATGGGGTCTTCATTCATCTGTGTTTAAGTGAGCAGCAAAGCTGCTAGACTAGGGTGAAAATCTGGTTCTTCCCAATTCCCCAAATATCTTCTTACTCTCGTAATATAACAGCTACTTATTAATCCACCATCCAATCACCAGTTTGTTCTTCCTCAAATATAGGAGAAGCACTTTCAATTATATCACTCTGAAAAACAAACCAGAAAACATAGTCTGATTTGAGACCTGGTTAAAATAAACATTGAAGTGAAACATAATATTTTTTTCTTTCATGCTCAATGAGAAGCCTCTTCATATTCTGTTATTTTGGATGCATTCAGTAAACAGAGGGCAGGTAGGTGAGACAGCCAAATATTAAGGCTTGTACTTTTCCTCGTATTCTCAATGCAAGTTCTGTATCAGATCAAAGTCATCCACAGACAGATACACATAGAAAAACCTAATTAAAAAACCCCACTGCTTAGTTTGGGAAGAATGACTACTACTTTAAAAACCCTGCCTGAAAGCAGAAGAAACTGCACTACCTTCACCAAAGGTAAAGCACAAACCAACTACTTCCATTTGTTAGAAAACAAACCAAAATGCTTCACATCCACATATCAGAATTCCTTCTCTACAGATACGTTAAAAAAACTGTAGAAAAAATCTTAACACTTAAAAGGCAAAACCCCCACTGATTCTATTGCAACACTCAAACTACTAATTTAAGTCATTAGTTTATAGAAGATCTGCAAAAATCATTGGTGATTCGCTACACCTAAATTCGGATTCCTGAAACATTTAATAATCACATTCCTCTAGATTAGGGAGATATGGGAGGACAATGCTTTAAAGTCTTTTCCCTTAAGATTTAAGTTACAGACACTTGTTATCACCTAAAATTTTGAAGAATTACAGATCAACTCTTTCAGACTAATGTTTCTGGACTGCAAATATTTCTCCTAATGAATCCATTCATTTCAATGCTGCACACGGCTAAAACAACAGGTTAGGTCAGATCACCCTTTTAGTGTACTTTCCTTAAGAAATGTGATTGTTATAATCATGTCTTCTGTAATCTGTCAATCATTGGTGGCCTTCTCCCTTTTACTTTTTTTCTTCCCAACAGCAGCTTTGGAATCTGCTGTTAATTTTGACAAAAGGGTAAAAAACAGAGGAATGCCCCTAACTAGTGACCCAGCTGTGGGAAAAGGTGTACCTTATGTTCGTGCCTTACTGAACAACTGAATATACAAGGATATGCCTTGAGGTATGGTACAAGTGCTATGCTGAAACTTGCATTTACATCTACTAACACTTTGCCAATTCTTCCATGAATCACGTCCACTTACTCCTAGGAATATTAGATCAATGCAGATGAATATTCCTAGGAATAAAGAGCAATAGAGACACAAACAAAATTAAATACTAGTTTCGGGTGTTTCTAGTTTAAGCAAGTATTTGGCAATTTGTAGTTTTTGGAAAGATCTGTGCTATATTTGGAAGAATTAACTTTTTAGACATTCAGTCAGGAAGCAATAAGAATTTGTGAAATTAAACTTAAATATCCATTTAAAGGAATTTATCAGTTTTTCCACATTTCATCTCTTCCTGAAATCTACCCATTATATACACAGTAATGCTGAACAGTACCAGAGGAACGATATTCAAGGTTTAAAACACATTTGAAGAAACAATAGGAAGCAATTAGCTTGCCTAGCTATTTTAGTAGAACACAAGAAATTTTTTCATACCAAAGACATAAAAAATATTTCACTATAGTTTAAAATATGCTTCCATATTCAGTCTTACAAGGACTGTGTACACATGCAAGAGAAATTAACTTTTTTCCTCCAGATGAGAGATTATGGTTTAGAGAGAATCAACTGTAATCTAGCATTATACTTTTATACTAAACAAACAACCCCCCCCAACCACACACACACGAAAAACATCAGCACTTACTTAAAATACCCTTTTCCAGTAAGCTGTTGATTTGTCATCCAGGAAGTTGCAAATATTTCATAACATCTGTATGCATTATATGTTTGGTTTTTTTTTTCCAGATTTCCAATCCATAGCTGCCAGAGTCCAATGTTTTCTGACCAGGCTCTTTTAGATATTCCACACACTATGGGTGTGATGTTTAATATCAAATTTACTTTTTTGAAGACAGTTGATGTTACATGGGATTTCTGATTTAGCAGAGTGATCCAACAATATACCCAAATCACAGTACAAGTGTAAGTTACGCTTAGCAAAATATATTGCAATACACAGTTCAATCACAATACCAATGTGATACTGTCTCTATACTATGCTCAACATCACGATGCTGGGCATCCCCAATCACCAGGAAGGAATATATGGGTTGAAGCCAGCTCAAACCTGTTGCTCTCTTCAAAATTCTTTTGTTAGATGTCTAGTTTATATACTCTATGTTGGACTGAGCCACCTATTCACTCCCCCATGCTGCTCTGGCTAACTCAGGGAGATATTCACACTCTTTTAATGAAATCTGGGAGAAACATTTATACTACCAGTTGATCCACTCAACTGTTATCTAAAAGTCAGCTTTCTTTGCAACAGCTGTGGTCAGTCGCACCCTGCATTATTCTCTGAGCTTCATGGGCACATCACTCTTGCCCTTGCCCATCTCCACTGAGCCTTCTTCCATTGTAGGTGTTTTTTGGTCAGTCACAATGGCAAACTGAAATTGTAAAATACTGTATAGACATTTTAATTTCATTTTTTTGTTAAATAGTTATATTTACAAAGAAAAATGAAACAATACACAAGTTTTGGCTTTCTACCAGTTAGTAAGCATTTTATTGGAATGATCTGTCCCTAATCACTACTATGCCAACAAAGACAAACCTCTTAGAAGGAAAAGGGTTTCCTAATCCTTTTAAAGTCACAGTGCATTTACTAACACTTAAAGCAGTGTTTCACTGTGCTCTCTGAACCTAAGGACATGACTGCTGAAGTGAAAAGCTGATTAAGCAATTCAAACATTTTCTATAAACTAAGCCAAGTAACTTCCATGAATTCAACACTTAATATTTTCACAGAAAGGAAATTAAACTTAAATTTTCCTAAAATTAGTATTCTGAATTCTTTACATGTCAGTTTCACACTGACAGTTCTAAAGGCATTAATAAGGAGGGATAAAATGAGATTTTTCTGAAGATAAATTTGTATACTTTGAGAACATCTTGAACTTTAAAGCATATGTAACAATTTTTGAAGTCTTGTCTTATTGAAATAAACCAGAAAAAGATATAACCTCTATATTTTTTGTAATAAAGTTTTGTAATAAAAGGTTTTGAATTTTGTGGGTTGATTTTTTTTTTCTTGATAATTTTCCATATTAAATGTAACTGTGGGATAGAGGCCGTGAAACAGAAACTATAGAATCAGTTTGAGATAATTAGTTTGTAACCAAGGTAATAGGTAATGAAGCTAACTGACCATGGCAAGGTACAATGCTGTTCTGTTACATGTACAGTCCCTACCAAACTGAACAATAGGCCCAGGAATATTAATCTTATGAAGTAAGTTGTTATGGACAGGTGCATCCACAGCAAGGATACTGGGCATGCCTGCAAGAAGAGGGTCATCCAGCTAACACGGGTGCGAGACCACTGACGACCACCAGAGACCCCTTGAAGACCACCAACTCAAATCACTGAGCATGCGTGACGGGGAGGAGAATATGGAAATGGATTCTAAGAAATGATTATCATAGGACTGCCTTTTCTGAGAAAAACGATGAATATGTATGTTTTGATCCTAAATAACCTGTGTGTTGGTGATCACCTGGCATGCACGTTAGGTGGAGCTATCCCCCGTGCATCCAGCGCTGCAATAAAGAATGCCTGCCTTTTAACACTACATTGGTGTTACGAGGTTTATTCCCGGGTTTCGGTGACATTAGAATTTGTAATATTTACATGATAGCATTGAATGTGCTGTTGTCATTCATACTATTTATAAGTCTAAGAATGCCATGTTCCACACAAAAGAAATTTGTAATGTGTTTCTGACATAATAAGTAACAATAAGCCATACTGTTAAGGAAGAATGGAAATTCCTTGTTAGAAGGATATACATAAGATGACTTACAAAACAATCAACTTTTGAGGGTAATTCTGTTGACAGCACTAGAGTTTAGTATTTGAGCTATTTAAAATGAGAAACTGCCAAGTCACTTCAAAATATTTCAGTATGACTTCTGAAAGTCAGTCTTTTTAATAAGTTTAGTGAACCAATTCTAAAACCACTACTTTGTTGTTATAGCAAATAAAACACAAATAGCTTTTTTGATCCAAACTGACACATCCAGAACACACTATAATAGCCTTTACAGACTACCAGTATCTTCTAGAAAAGCATCACAGCCTACCAGTTAGGCACTGATTGCCCCCACACCTGACTGCACAGGTCACCAATAGCTCAGTTGCAGGTTTCATTTAAAGAACATTCTTCTGTTTAGCCATCAGCAACAACTACTCACCAGCCCAAGTGTTTTGCTTAGGAAAAAAAAATACTCAGTGTGTTTTCTTTCTTAGGTCAGAACACAGTTATGCAAAACAATGTGCAAGTTAGATGAATACTTTGTATGATTCGGTTCTAATTATTTTGGAGTGTTTCACACAAGAAAGATTAAATGATGGATTAAAACCAGCAAGGCCTACAAATTGTCAGTCATCATACTAGTTTTAATGATAATAGTACAATCATGCTATCAGGGTAAGGAGGAAGACACACTATCAAGACAAGAAAATAGAGCTATATTTAATATTTTTTTTCAGCATAAAGGCAAAAGAAGGGAAAAAACAGCATGTACACTCAGAGCACAGATTATGCAGTTTTTCTCATGAACCAGTTTAATCCCCTCTGTAAACCCTTAATTGTAAACCACATGAGACTATTCCGTGAACAAAGTAATTCTGAAAGGAAATATGTCAGTTGAAGAGATTTCTTGGTATGTGTGATGGGTTGACCCTGGCTGGGGGCCAGGTGCCCACCAGAGCCGCTCTATCACTCGCCTCCTCAGCAAGGCAGGGAGGGGAGAAAGGAAGATGGAGAAAAACAACCCCAAACTCGTGGGTCGAGATAAAGGCAGTTTAATGTAGCTAAAGCAAAAAGCCGCGCGCGGAAGCAAAGCAAAAAGCAAAGATTATTCTCTACTTCCCATCAGCAGGCGATGTCCGGCCACTTCCTGGGAAGTAGGGCTTCAGTAAGCGTGCCCCTTACTCCGGAAGACAAACATTGTAAAAAAAAAAACCAACGAATGCCCCCACCCTGTTCCTCCCCCTATTCTCAGTTTCTTACTGCTGAGCATGACGTCATATGGTATGGAATATCCCTTTGGTCAGTTTGGGTCAGCTGTCCTGGCTGTGTCCCCTCCCAAGATCTTGCCCACCCCCAGCCTGCTGCTGGGGAAAAGGAAATGTTGGAAAGACAGCCTTGATGTGTGCTGGCACTGCTCAGGAGTAGCCAAAACACTGGTGTGTTATCAACACCTTGCTGGCTACCAATACACAGCACAGCACCATGAGGGCTGCTGTGGGGAGAATTAACTCCATCTCAGCCAGACCCAATACAATCTCCACCCCTTATTCCATACCATTTGTGTCGTGCTCACGCTCCACACACTTTAATACATATATATATATATTTTATAACCGTTTCATTGTATTTACTTCTTATTAACTACTATCTCCAGTCCTTTAACAGACAGATGTTATTCTCCCATTCCATGAGCTTCCTCTGCTCCTCCAGATGTTCATGAACCGGCTATGACTTGGGCCCAATCTGTCAGGATGGGTGTTCAGGTTCAGTTGTTGGGCACCAACATCGGCTTGCTTTGGGCTGTTGTTGCATTCATCTGGCTCCTTGCGAAACTTGCTCTTTGTTGGTTTGGGTCATTCCTTCTACATTACTTCCTAGAACGTACAACTCACATTACAGATTATTTTACCCCAAGGTTAAATCTCCTTGAGGCACACACCGGGTCTCCCCATCTTTCCGCATTACCCACCAAGTACACCCAGGTCCTTGAGCGAAGACAATCCCAGGAATGGGCTTGCCTTTTCCCAAGGGAGGAGCAATCCACACCGCCTTCCCCAGCCACTTTCCCATGTGTACTACAGGGACCTTGTCTCCTCCCACAGTATGCAGGGGTTTTGTTTGGGCAGGACCAGGACGGTTAGCAGATCCTCTGGTATTAATCAGCCAAGTGGCTTCTGCTAAATTTGTATCCCAGTGCTTCCATGCCCCATTACCTAATGCCCTCAACATAGTCTTTAACAGTCCATTATATCTCTCAGTCTTTCCAGAGGCTTGTGGGTGACAGGGGATGTGATACACCCATTCAATGCCGTGTTTCTTTGCCCAAGAGCTTATGACATTATTTCGAAAATGAGTCCCATTTGATTCAATCCTTTCTGGGGTACCATGTCGCCATAAAATTTGCCTTTCAAGGCCTAGGATGGTGTTTCGGGCAGTGGCATGGTTTACAGGAAATGTCTCTAGCCAGCCAGTAGTTGCTTTCACCATGGTGAGTACGTAGCGCTTGCCTTGGTGTGTTCGTGGCAGTGGCCCAATATAGTCAATCTGCCAGGCCTCGCCATATCGAAAACCCAGCCACCGCCCTCTATTCCAGGGAGATTTTACTCGTGTCGCTCGCTTGATTGCAGCACATATTTCACATTCATGAGTAACTTGTGTGATGGCCTCCATGGTCAGGTCCACCCCTCGATCATGAGCCCATCTGTATGTTGCATCTCTCCCTAGATGTCCTGATGTTTCATGGGCCCATCGAGCTACAGATAGCTCACCCTTACGCTCCCAGTCCAGGTCCACTTGAGCTACTTCAATTTTGGCAGCCTTGTCTACCTGTTCATTGTTTTGATGTTCTTCAGTGGCACGGCTTTTGGGTATGCGAGCATCCACATGACATACCTTCACAGCCATGTTTTCTACGCGGGCAGCGATGTCCTGCCACAATGCAGCAGCCCAGATGGGTTTACCCCTGCGCTGCCAATTGGTCTTCTTCCACTGCTGTAGCCACCCCCATAGGGCATTTGCCACCATCCAGGAGTCAGTATAGAGGTAGAGTACTGGCCACTTTTCTCATTCAGCAATCTTTAGGGCTAACTGAATGGCTTTCACTTCTGCGAACTGACTTGACTCACCTTCTCCTTCAGTGGCCTCAACGACTTGTCGAGTGGGACTCCATACAGCAGCTTTCCACTTCCGATGGTTTCCTACAACACGACAGGATCCATCAGTAAACAGAGCATAACGCCTTTCGTCTTCTGGTAACTCATTATATGGTGGTGCCTCTTGGGCACGAGCTACCTCCTCAGGCAGTGCTCCAAAATCTCTACCTTCTGGCCAGTCCATAATCTCTTCCAGAATTCCTGGGTGGTTGGGTTTCCCCAGTCGAGCTCGCTGCGTGATTAGTGCTACCCACTTACTTCATGTAGTGCTAGTTGTGTGATGTGTAGAGGGAATGTTTCCTTTGAACATCCAGTGTAGCACAGGCAATCGTGGTGCCAAGAGAAGAGACGCTTCTGTACCAACAACTTCTGAAGCAGCTCGAATCCCTTCATATGCTGCTAGGATCTCTTTTTCAGTTGGGGTGTAGTGGGCTTCTGATCCTCGATACCCCCGGCTCCAAAACCCTAATGGTCAACCTCGGGTTTCTCCTGCTGTTTTCTGCCAGAGGCTCCAGGTGAGGCCATGCTCCCCAGCTGCAGTGTAGAGTACATTTTGTACAGCTGGTCCTGTCCGGACAGGTCCAAGAGCTACTGCACGAGCTATTTCCTGTTTGATATGCTCAAAGGCTTGTTGTTGCTCAAGGCCCCATTCAAAATAGTTCTTTTTCCGGGTTACTCGATAGAGAGGGCTCACAAGCTGACTATAACCTGGAATATGCATTCTCCAGAACCCTACAAGGCCCAGGAAGGCTTGTGTCTCCTTCTTGTTAGCTGGTGGAGACATAGCTGCTATCTTGTTAACCACATCCATAGGCACAAGACGGCGTCCATCCTGCCATTTTATTCCCAAGAATTGGATCTCTTGTGCAGGTCCCTTGACCTTGCTTTTCTTTATGGCGAAACCAGCTTTCAGAAGAATCTGAATTACTCTTTTTCCCTTCTCGAATACTTCTTCTACTTTGTTGCCCCACACAATGATGTCATGGATGTATTGTAGATGTTCAGGGGCACCACCCTCTTCCAGTGCAGTTTGGATTAGTCCATGACAAATAGTAGGACTATGCTTCCACCCCTGGGGCAGTCGATTCCAGCTGTATTGAACACCTCTCCAAGTGAAAGCAAACTGTGGCCTGCATTCGGCTGCCAAAGGAATTGAGAAGAATGCATTAGCGATGTCATTTGTAGTGTACCACTTGGCTGCTTTTGACTCCAATTCATATTGGAGCTCTAACATGTCTGGTACAGCAGCACTCAGTGGTGGCGTCACTTCGTTTAGGCCACGATAGTCCACCGTTAACCTCCACCCTCCATCAGACTTTTGCACTGGCCATATGGGACTATGAAAAGGTGAATGAGTCTTGCTGATGACTCCCTGGTTCTCCAGTTGATGAATCAGCTCATGGATGGGAGCCAGGGAGTCTCGATTTGTGCGATATTGCTGCCAGTGCACTGTCCTGGTAGCAATTGGCACCTGCTGTTCTTCAACTTGCAGCAATCCCACAACAAAGGGATCTTCTGAGAGACCAGACAGGGTAGATAATAACTGTTTGATCGTCTCTGTGTTCACAGTGGCTACACCGAAAGCCCATCGGTACCCCTTTGGGTCCTTGAAGTACCCTCTCCTGAGGTAATCTATGCCAAGGATACAAGGGGCCTCTGGGCCGGTCACAATGGGGTGCTTCTCCCACTTGTCCCCTGTTAAGCTCACCTCAGCCTCCAATACGGACAGTTCTTGGCATCCCCCTGTCACTCCAGAGATCCGGATGGGTTCTGTGCCCCTGTACCCTGATGGTATCAGCATACACTCTGCACCAGTGTCTACCAAAGCCTTATACTTCTGTGGGTCTGATGTGCCAGGCCATCGAATCCACACAGTCCAGTATACCCGGTCATCCCTTTCCTCCTCCTGGCCGAAGGCAGGGACCCTCTATTCCTGTTCCTGGTCAGAGTATTCACTCTCTGACCCTCGGAGTGACAGACCAGAAGTCCCCTCACCAGGATCAAGGGAGGTGATTTTAGTTTTACATCTGGGAGACTGCTGTTTGCCTTCTCGTGTCTCTGTAGCAACTACGCTGACGGCCTTCTTGGGTGTCCCCTTCTTAACAGCTGTCTTCCCTCTTAGTTCACGAACACGGGCTTCCAACTTAAAGGTGGGTTCACCGTCCCACTTCCTCATGTCCTCCCCTTGGTCACGCAGGAAAAACCAGAGTGTACCATGTGGCATATGCCTGGGGCTCCCTTTCCCTCTGACCGGAGCAGGACATGACTGATTTCTTGGGGTACCTCTGACAGCCGACGTACTGGCCCGTAGGGAGGAGGAGGTACAGAGGTTTTCTTCAAAGTTCTGAAGCCAAGCGGACACCTTCTCCACAGTTGGTGTGTCCATATCTGGGAAATACATTGCTGCCAAGCTGTTAGAATACGATGCTGGGGCACTTTGAATCACCTTCCTCCACATGGCCCGTGTGCACAGGACATCCTCTGGATCTTTGGAGACCTCCTCATCATCTAGATCACTATAGATGACTTCCAACACCGCTAGTTCTCTCAGGTACTGGATGCCTTCATCTGCGGTGGTCCACTTTGCCGGGGAGTTCACAAGATCTTCCTTGAATGGGTATCTTGCCCTCACACTTGAAAGCAGCCGTCTCCAGAGACTGCAAATTGCTGTCTCTTTTCCAATTCCCGTCTCAATTCCTCGGTTTCTAGCTAGGGATCCCAGCTGTTGGGCTTCCCTGCCTTCCAATTGCTGACTGTCGGCCCCATTATCCCAACATCGAAGCAGCCAGGCAGCCATCCGCTCACCAGGCTGGCGGCTGTAATCTTTCCGCATATCTCGAAGTTCGGATGAGGTCAGAGACCGGGTAGTTTCTGCTTCTTGTCTTATTTCTCTCACTCCTTCCTCCCACTTCTTTGCTGAAGGACCAGCTTCCTGCTCAAACCTCTCCTCCTCTTCTTCCTCTTCCCTTACTAATCGATGATAGGGACCTGTTGACCTCCTGGTCCACTGTTTCTTTTTTACTACTGGGGCAATTACTGTAGTTGTTGTTGTTTGGGTCCCTATCTCAACAAGAGTGTCTTCAAATGCAGTTTGGGTGCCTTCCTCAACCACAGTCCTCTGAGAGTTCTGCACTGTGGCTCGATAGGCACAGGCCAGGCCCCAGGACAGTGCTAGAAGCTGTTGGTTTTCATTGGGGTAGGCAAGGCACCCTTCTATCAGGTGGCATGTCAGTTTGCTGGGATTGCTTGCCTGTTCAGGTGTGAAGTCCCAGGCTATAGGAGGTGATAATCGCCCTAGGAACCTGCCCAAATCCTTCCACGCACCCTGCCACCCGGGGACTGGCTGCCTCAGGGCACGTTTCAGTATTGCCTCACTCAAAAGTTGTCTCCCCTTAAACCAGGACAAAACCAAACTCCACAACACCCGTAATATGCCAGCAGTATTAATTAGTAATATTAATGAGCTTACATAAGGGTGAACAAGGACCTTGGGAGCCTGCATAATGAAACCATCCACGTCAAAACCAGGTAGAGAGAGAGAGAGATGTATTCCCCCATCATCTCCACAAGATAGCTCCCCCAGCACAGCAATAACATCGATGCCAGGGCCATGCACATAACCATTGTTTGTACCAGCATGCTCCCAAGTTCCTTCATCCTCCCCACAAAATAGCTCCCCCAGCACAGCAAGATAGTCAACAACAGGCCAAAGCACAGAGCAGCCATTGTTTGTATCAGCATGTTCCTAAGTTTAGCGAAATAGAGATAAGCAGCACAGCTAACAAACCCCGTGACCTGCACAGGAGCTTGCAACTTAATAACTACTATAGCTGTAGCACTCTTAATACTAAACTGCCGTTGTCAAGCCCCACGTTGGGCACCAAAAAGGACTGTGATGGGTTGACCCTGGCTGGGGGCCAGGTGCCCATCAGAGCCGCTCTATCACTCGCCTCCTCAGCAAGGCAGGGAGGGGAGAAAGGAAGATGGAGAAAAACAACCCCAAACTCGTGGGTCGAGATAAAGGCAGTTTAATGTAGCTAAAGCAAAAAGCCGCGCGCGGAAGCAAAGCAAAAAGCAAAGATTATTCTCTACTTCCCATCAGCAGGCGATGTCCGGCCACTTCCTGGGAAGTAGGGCTTCAGTAAGCGTGCCCCTTACTCCGGAAGACAAACATTGTAAAAAAAAAAACCAACGAATGCCCCCGCCCTGTTCCTCCCCCTATTCTCAGTTTCTTACTGCTGAGCAGACGTCATATGGTATGGAATATCCCTTTGGTCAGTTTGGGTCAGCTGTCCTGGCTGTGTCTCCTCCCAAGATCTTGCCCACCCCCAGCCTGCTGCTGGGGAAAAAGAAATGTTGGAAAGCCTTGATGTGTGCTGGCACTGCTCAGTAGTAGCCAAAACACTGGTGTGTTATCAACAGTTTGCTAGCTACCAATACGCAGCACAGCACCATGAGGGCTGCTGTGGGGACAATTAACTCCATCTCAGCCAGACCCAATACAGTACGTAATATTTTTATTTCCATAACTAAATTCAGAATTGCTGATATACATTTCAGCTGAAGTAGTATAATGGTTTTGGCACTAAGAAGTTGGATGAGGCAGGTCTGTTATTTAGATTCCCTAATTCTTATCGTATGAATAGAATGCGTGACCATATGCAAGTATTCTGTACACCCCCCTCCCCCCAAGAAAATCAGTGTTAAAATATCTCCTAAATAACAGAGGGGAATATAAAAAGATACACCTGCTTTTAGTTTGTGTTGGACATTTTCACTTTCCTGAGGTATGAAAATTCAGCCACTCAAATTCCAAATCTGCATGAAAGTATCCTACAGACTCATCTGGCACATCAATTATTAAGAACTTTTTTCCATAACACTAGGATTTAGCAGGAGTAGTAACATCTGACATCTGGGAAGAGAGATTATAGTAAACTAGGTCTGCAAACACAAAAATTCTTTACAGCTGACAACCACAAAGACCAATATATTTCAGTGATGGATTTATCAGTTGACATACCCCGAATCAAGCACTATTTTCCCTCCCCTCTGATATCCTCTACAGTTTTTCCTCTATCCATAGATTTATTGTTATTTGCCTAGAAGTGTACAGAAATATGCAGTACTGGTATACAATGTGCATGGGTGTGTGTGTATATATTTATATATAGAATAAAATTGCAAATTACATTTACTCTAAGATGCTATACTGATGTAACTGTAGCTTATTAAACAGAAGGTTGAAATAATCTGAAATTTGTATAAAACATCCCTTGTTGACAGGATGTCTATACAAGTGACTCTTGTTGACAATGGGACTATAAATGCTGTACCATTACTGCTAAAAGGAAAAAAAAAGTGTTACCTAAAGTTCATCTGATTTTCTTTCCCTTTTTAATATGAAAATATCTAGAAAAAAATGCACTGTATACAGATGTTTTCAGTAAAAGCCAGCATAATGAAATACATTCTACCACCACCACCACAGTTAAAACATTTTAAAAAGTGAAGCCAGAAGATAAACAGACCAGATTATATTCAGATAAATACATGCATATGCAGCACATGCATACACTCGATGAATTCTAGAAATCAGATTATATTTTATAATGATCCTGGAACTGAATGAAAAGGTTTTTAATCTTTTTGTAAACTTTTATCTTTCAACTTTGTTTCAACAACATTGAATGCAAGAGAAAGTACATTGCAGTTTAATTTTAATAACAATTTTAGCATAAGCAAATGGATAAATTAAATGAGGATTTTACCATATTGTAGAGCAAAAAATGTTTTTCTGAGAAGATCTAGAGAAAAAAACTCCCTATTATAGCATAAAACTATGGAAATTGATATAATCAAGGAGTTCTAAAAAATCAAAAAACATTGGAAGAGCAATTAACAGTAATATTCAATTGAGCAATTATCCCAACATTCCCCCCCCAGGCAATAATCCAAATGTTTTGGAACTAGGTAGGTAGCTTTACAAAGTATATTAACCTTTCAGAAGCCTTCTAAATGAGTCAATAGTTTGAACAAGTTTTGTCTTAACCACCTTTCAGCACATGTCCTTAGCTTAGCTCTGCTGAAGTTAGACATAGTATTTCAGGTGAAACGTGAGGTTCATGATCTTGAAGCATTAGTGTAGTTTTATGAGAATACATGTAAATGATAACCCTCAAAGACTGCATTTAAAGTTCATTTAAAAAAAAAAAAAGGACAGAGACAGAAATCCTGAAAGCACCATTTCCGATGTTTCCTGCCATACTTGTTCTTCCCCTTGAATTAGCAAGATATAGTTGTTACTGAGACAAGCAGTTTGTTCTCTGTTTCCACTGGATTTTCCTCATGACATACATTATTAAAGCACTCAGGCAGTCTCTCTTACTTCATTCAATTTAGCGTTTTAGAGGTCTTATTTCTGCAATAGATCTATTTTGAAATAATCACAGATGGAATGTATACTTAACTCAGGTAGCGGGAAAGGCAGCAGTAAGAACTTCATTAGAGTCAGCATTATAAAATAGTATTTTAATGAACTTGCTTAGTATTTTAAGTTTCAGGGGCTCAATGACCACACTCCTAACTTCTGAAGAGTATCATCTCACAAGACTAATTTTCAGAACTCACGTACATTTGAAAATTGTAATGGAAACACCAGTAGAGAGAGCATGAAAGCATAGGATTTTCACTCCCCAAGTCACAAAGATCCTATTTCTGTTTCAAAAATTTTATTGTAGTTAAATTACAAAACCCAAATTATTTCCTCAGAAAGATTATAAAATAGTTTTTAGCCTAGTCTGTAGCACCCTTATGCTTGCATAGATGGTTACTGTGGGAGATACAAGGCATGGAAGTTAAGCGTGTTCTTGTCTGCATTATAGCACCCATCTGTCAATAGACTTGAACAAAAAAGCCAAGTAGGATTTTTCCACCTTCTATAGAAGAAAAAACCGCAAACAAAAAACCCAAATGCAGTTATTACATTTGACACTGTGATCCTGGACAACTGCTCTAAATTATAGGAACGCCACACTATATCTAATTCAAGGACCAAGAGTTTGGAGATATTTCAATAATATCTGTACCTTCAAAAGCTTTTATTACTGGAAGAGAGATCAATTTTGAAGTTAATTCTAAGCACCCTACAATGAAGGGTAGAGTGTTTATCTCAAACATTCACAGAAGTATACATGGTGTTCTTAAAATAAATAAAATCCACATACAAAAATAACCATAAAATGTGAGATTTCCCAAATGTTTTCCAGCTCAAGAACACTAGTGTGACATCACTGAAATTGACTACCAAAGTTTAGCTCTAGAAATTAAGCACTGAAGGAGGTAATCTTTTCCCAGATATCAAGAACTACTTTTTTGAAAGTTTAGGTATCTAGAACTGAACTTCTACTTCTTAGAAGCATACCAAGAAGTAACTTTTTCATGCACTTCTAAAACCTACTGCAATCAAAGGATTATTTCAGACATTCTACAAATCTACAAATTAAGGCAATATGTCACCTAATCTACATCTGACTGGCTTGATATTTTGTTAGCCTTAAGAATACAGTGCAAATTCCATACCCAACACGAATGTGGGATTTTGTCCTTAAAAAATGGCAGCCTCCATAAGTGGAATACAATATATGCAATTCCAAGGGATTCCTAAGAACAGCACTGCATTTATACAAGTATCAAAGATTTCACTCAGTGGGCCACCAGTGGAAACAGAGAATAAACAATAAACTGTTGTATTGGGTTTAAGTGGCAAGGTTTTGGTAGTAGAGGAGCTGCAGGGGTAGCTTCTGTGAGAAGATGCCAGAAGCTGCCCCCATGTCAGACAGAGCCAGTTCCAGTTGACTCCAGGACAGACCCGCCACTGGCCAAAGCTGAGCCAATCAGCGATGTGGGTAGCACCTCTGTGACAACATATTTAAGAAAGGATAAAAGCCAGTGCACGACAGCAACTGGAAAAGTGAGACAATGTGAGAGAAACAGCCCTGCAGACACCAAGGTCAGTGAAGAAGGAGGGGGAGGAGGTGCTCCAGGCACCAAAGCAGAGATTCCCCTGCAGCCTGTGGTGAAGACCACGGTGCCTCACCTGCCACGGTGAGGCAGGCTGTCCCCCTGCAGTCCATGGAGGTCCACAGTGGAGCAGATATCCACCCTGCAGCCTGTGGAGGATCCAACACCAGAGCAGATAGATGTCACCAAGGTGAGCTGCTCTGGAGTGGGCCTGATCCACAGCGGCGTGGCAGATCTTGGCACACAGGGGGGTTCCTGAGGCAGGGAAATGCCAGGGCAGCGAGGAGACCCGCCAGAAGCCGGCAGCTCTGGTGGGAGACGCTGACGAGGCCTGGGTGCTGCCAGAGATCCGCGACCGCACTCACACGTATAAAAAGGAGGGAGCTAGGGATCGCTACCAACTAGGAGCACTGCGAACAGGGCAGGCAAACAGAGTGTGGCACATTGTGAGTGAATGGAGGCAAGTCCACACTCGGGGTGGCAGGCAAACCCCCTTCTTGCCCACCTCGCCTTCCCAGGTGCCTCTGTACAACAGGTATGAGGCTCTGGATGTGGAAGGCCAGTCAATGGATGATGTGGATGATGGTCCATATACACCAGAGGTGTTGTCAAGGTGAGAAAGGCCTACCCTCTTGACGAGGTTTAGCCGCAGCCAGCAGCTGAGCACCATGCAGCCGTTTGATCACCCCTCCCCCGGTGGGATGGGGAGGAGAATGGGAAAGAGAAAGGCAAAACCTCGTGGGTTGGGATAAGCACAGTTTACTGGGACAGCAAGGGAGAGGGAAACAACAACAGCAATGATAACTGATTATTCACAATGGGTGATAACAGAAAGCAATTTACCAATCCAACGACCTGAGGACCAGACTCTCAGCCCACACTCAGACCGTCCCGGAGCTGCGCCCGAACCCACCCCTCTCCGACTAGCCCCCTTTTATAGTGAGCATGATGTCACATGCCCAGCACAGTGCAGTAAGTTGTGTCTCCTTGGAATACCCACAGCATTTTCCTTTCGAATACTCTACCACTTTATCAGGGTCCTGCTGTTGTTCGGGAGTGAAGTTCTAAACCATTGGAGGTGAGAAGGTCTCTAGATACCCGCCTATATTCTCCCACATGCCATGCCAGCCCTGACTATTCAACCTCAGAGAAAATCCCTGGGTGGTATTCTTAAAACAATTTTTTGTAACCCTGAACAGGACTTAACCACATTCAGGAGACCTAGCAATAGGAACATGCTGGCCTGAACATTCCAAGGGTATTCAAAATTCTCAAAAGCTGCTGTAACCATCCAAAAGGGAAAAGGGGAGGTGAAAGGGTGGGAGAAGGTATCCCCCCCGTCTTCCCCATAGATTGGGTGCAATTATTAATCAATTCTGAGAGATGTTGTCCAAGGTACGGACATGACAGAAATGCTACATACAAATACCAGCTTAGGCTCATGACCATTGATGTTATCTTATCATAAGTCGATATCACACAGTACAACCATATGAGAACACGAACCCCTCTCCCAGAGGTGATAAACAGCGCTGCAGGGATTACATAGAGTCAATACATGTTTACATACCACAGCCATGTGACCAAACAAAACATCATTGTGACCAGCAACTGTTTAAATAACATTATAAGTACTTATCACAACTTTGTTTTCACATGCTCTGGTCAGATCTCTCGTTATCACAACCCTTCAAGCCCCACGTTGGGTGCCAAAATGGACTGATGTTTTAGCCCCTGGCCAGCTTGGCTCACCTGTCCTGGCTCTTTGTGAAAATTAACTCTAGCCTAGCCAAAATCAGGACACCTCTCTATCTCAGTCACCTCCACGAGGAAGAGAAGCCAGTTTATAGTTGTAGATGACTCCCTTCTGAGGGGAACAGAGGGTCCAATATGCCGGACAGACCCTCCTCTTAGGGAAATCTGCTGCCTCCCTGCGGCCCAGGTTAAGGACATCACTAGGAAACTTCCCAGCCTGGTATGGCACTTGGACTGTCACCAATTACTGCTCTTCCATATGGGTGGTGATGAAGCCGCAACACTTAGTCCAAGGGCAATCAAAAGAGACTTCAGGGCCTTGGGATGGTTGGTAAGGGAATCTAGAACATAGGTTATTTTTTCCTCTATCCTTCCAGTTGCGGGCAGTGACACTGGAAGAAACAGATGGACCCAGTCTATTAATACATGGCTCTGTGGCTGGTGTCACCACTACAATTTTGGGGTTTTTGATAATGGGATGGTCTACATGGCACCAGGCCTGCTGGTGTCAGATGGGATTCACCTTTCTCAAAGGGGGAAGAGGGTCTTTGCTCACAAGCTAGTGGGGCTCATTGACAGTGCTTTAAACTAGACTTGAAGGGGGGAGTGGGATAATATCAGGTTCTCCCGTGACAAGCTGTGGGATGACACGCCAAGGTTAGAGGGATGGGGTGCCAGTGAGGGCCCTCAGCCTGTTGCTCGGAGATGTGCTGGATACACCGCAGCACACTTGAAGTCTTACAGAGATGAGCCAGGGGGTCCTGAGGTAATAGGAGCCAACAGGGAAACACCAGTAAAATACCTCCAAGGAACTAAGGTATGTTCCTCTAAAAAGGTGACATGGCTGACAGCCCAGCTGAAGTGCCTCTACACCAGTGCACGCAGCATGGGCAACAAACAGGAGGAGTTGGAAGCCACTGTGCTGCTAGAAACTATGACCTAGTTGCCATTACTGAAACTTGGTGGGACGAATTCTATGACTGGAGTGTGGCTATCGATGGCTACAGGTTGTTCAGAAGGGACAGGCAAGGAAGGAGAGGCAGAGGGATTGCCCTCTACATCAAGAAATGGATTGATTGTGAAGAGCTGTCTCTGAAGAATAGCCACAAGCAGGTTGAAAGCTTATGGGGAAGAATTAGAGACCGAACCTACAAAGGGAACCTTGTGGTTGGTATCTACTACAGGCCGCCCAATCAAGGGGAACCTATTGACCAAGCCTTCTTACTCCAGCTACGGGAGGCATGCTTGCAAGCTCTCATCCTGCTGAGGGACTTCAACCACCATGACATCTGTTGGAAAAGTAGCATGATGAGCTGTAGGCAGTCCAAGAGACTCCTGGAGTGCATCAAGGATAACTTCTTAGGCCAGGTAATAGACAGCCCTACCAGAGGGGATGCATTATTGGACCTCTTGGGTCACCAACGCAAGTGAGCTAATGGGCGACGTCAAGATTGGAGGCAGCCTGGGATATAGTGATCATGCACTGGTGGAGTTTGCAGTCCTGAGGGATATGGGTCAGGTGAAGAGTAAAGTCAGGACCCTGAATTATAGGAAAGCAAACTTCCAGCTGTTCAAGGAGTTAGTCAATAGGACTCCCTGGGAAACTGCCCTCAGGGACAATGGAGCAGAACAGAGCTGGCAGATCTTTAAGGACACTTTCCATAGAGTGCAAGAGCTCTCAATCCCCAGGTGTAAGAAATCAGGAAAGGAAGGCAAGAGACCGGCATGGCTGAGTCGAGAACTGCTGGTCAAAATAAAGGGCAAGAAGGAAATGCACAGGCAGCGGAAGCAGGGACAGGGATGCTGAGAAGATGTGGTGGGTTGATCCTGGCTAGACGTCAAGTGTGCACCAAAGCCACTCTTTCTATCCCCCTCCTCAAATGGGCAGGGAGGAGAAAATATAACAAAAGGCTCATAGGTCAAGATAAGAACAGGGAGACATCATTCAGCAATTACCGTCACAGGCAAAATAGACTGAACTCGGGAAAATTAATTTAATTTATTACCAATCAAATCAGAGTAGGAGAATGAGAAATAAAACCAAATCTTAAAAATACATTCCCCCCACCCCTCCCTTCTTCCCAGGCTTAACTTTACTCCAAATTTTCTCTACCTCCTCCTCCCTAGCAGTGCAGGGGGCAGGGAATGGGGGTTGCAGTCGGTTCATCACATGTTGTCTCTGGCACTCCTTCCTCCTCAGAGGGAGTACTACTCACACTCTTCCCCTGCTCCAGCATGGTGTCTCTCCCATAGGAGATCGTCCTCCATGAACTTCTCCAACGTTGGTCCTTCCTACAGCCTGCAGTTCTTCACAAACTGCTCCAGCATGGGCCCCTTCCATGGGGTGCAGTCCTTCAGGAACAGACTGCTCCAGCATGGGTCCCCCATGGGGTCACAAGCCCTGCCAGCAAACCTGCTCTGGCGTGGGCTCCTCTCTCCATGGGTCCACAGGTCCTGCCAGGAGCCTGCTCCAGCGTGGGCTTCCCATGGGGTCACAGCCTCCTTCGGGCATCCACCTGCTCCAGTGTGGGGTCCTCCACAGGCTGCAGGTCTATATCTGCTGCACTGTGGACTTCCATGGGCTACAGGGGGACAGCCTGCCTCACCATGGTCTCCACAGGCTGCAGGGGAATCTCTGCTCTGGTGCCTGGAGCACTTCCTCCCCCTTCTTCTTCACTGACCTTGGTGTCTGCAGAGTTGTTTCACATATTCTCACTCCTCTCTCTGGTTGCAACTGCTGCTGTGGGGGTTGGTTTTTTTTTCCCCTTCTTAAGTAATTATCACGGAGGCACTACCACCATCACTGATTGGCTCGGCCTTGGCCAGTGGCAGGTCTGTCTTGGAGCCAGCTGGCATTGGCTCTATTGGACATAGGGGAAGCTTCTAGCAGCTTCTCGCAGAAGCAACCCCTGTAGCCCCCTCTACCAAAACCTTGCCATGCAAACCCAATACAGAAGAGTATAGGGATGCTCCCTGGTTGTGTAGGGATGGGGTCAGGAAGGACAAGGACCAGCTGGAGCTGACCTTGTCAAGAGATGCAAAGAATAATAAGAAGGGCTTCTACAGGTATGTCAGCCAGAAAAGGAAGATCAAAGAAAGCGTACCCCCCTGATGAACACAACTGGCAAACTGGTAACAACGGATGAGGAGAAGGCTGAGGTACTCAAAAAATTTTGCCTCAGTCTTTACTGGCAACCTCTCTTCCCACACCTCTCAAGTGGATGGACTGCAAGGTGGGAACTGGGGGATTAATGACCCTCCCACTGTAAGAGAAGATCAGGTTCGAGACCACCTGAGGAACCTAAACATACATAAGTCTATGGGACCTGACGACACACATCCCAGAGTCCTAAGGGAATAGGCTGATGTAGCTGCCAAGCCACTCTCCATGATATTTGAAAAGTCATGGCAGTCAGGTGAAGTCCCTGGTGACTGGAAAAAGAGAAACATTGCACCCATTTTTAAATAGGGTAGAAAGGAGGACCCTGGGAACTACTGACCTGTCAACCTCACCTCTGTGCCTGGGAAGATCATGGAACAGATCCTCCTAGAAGCTATGTTAAGGCACATAGAGGACAGGGAGGTGATTCGAGACAGCCAGCATGGCTTCACCAAGGGCAAGTCTTGCTTAACCAACCTAGTGGCCTTCTATAATGGAGTGACTACATCAGTGGACAAGGGAAGAACTACAAATGTCATCTATCTGGACTTATGTAAGGCATTTGACACAGTCCCCCACAACATCCTTCTCTCTAAATTAGAGAGATATGGATTTGATGGGTGGACTGTTCAGTGAATGAGGAATTGGATGGATGGTCGCATCCAGAGGGTAGTGGTCAAGGGCTCAATGTCCAGATGGAGACCGGTGATGAGTGGTGTCCCTCAGGGGTCCTTATTGGGACCAGTACTGTTTAATATCTTCATCAATGACATAGTGGGATTGAGTGCACCCTCAGCAAGTTTGCAGACGACAGCAAGCTGAGTGGTGCAGTTGACATGCCTGAGGGACGGGATGCCATCCAGAGGGACCTGGACAAGCTTGAGAAGTAGGCCCCTGTGAACCTCATGAGGTTCAACAAGGTCAAGTGCAAGGTCTTGCAACTGGGTCAGGGCAATCCCCAGTATCAATACCGGCTGAGGGATGAATGGATTGAAAGCAGCCCTGTGGAGAAGGACTTGGGGGTACTGGTGGACATGAGCTAGCAATGTACGCTCACAGCCCAGAAAGCCAACTGTATCCTGGGCTACATAAAAAGAAGCATGGCCAGCAAGTTGAGGGAGGTGATTCTCTTCCTCTACTCTGCTCTGGTGGGACCCCCACCTGGAGTACTGGATCCAGCTCTGGAGTCCTCAGCACAGGAAAGACATGGGTCTGTTAGAGCAGGTCCAGAGGAGGGCCACAAAAATGATCAGAGGGCTGGAACTCCTCTCCTATGAGGAAAGGCTGAGAGAGTTGGGGTTGATCAGCCTGGAGAAGAGAAGGCCCAGGGGATGACATCATTGCAGCCTTTCAATACCTGAAGGGGGCTTATAAGAAAGATGAGGACAGGCTATTTAATAGGGTCTGTAGCGATAGGACAAGGGGCAATGGTTTTAAACTAAAAGAGAGTAGATTCAGACTAGATGTAAGGAAGAATTTTTTTATGAGGGTGGTAAAACACTGGAACAGGTTGCCCAAAGAGGTTGCAGATGCCCCATCCCTGGAAAAATTAAAGGTCAGGTTGGATGGGGCGCTGAGCAATCTGATTTAGTTGAAGATGTCCCTGCTCATTACAGGGGAGGTTGGACTAGATGACCTTTAAAGGTCCCTTCAAACCAAACTATTCTATGATTCTATGATGTGCACTGAAGGAAGCTGTGACCCCATGGAGAGCTCATGCAGGAGCAAGCTCCTGGCAGGAACTGTGGCCTGTGGAGAGGAGCCCATGCTGGAGCAGGTTTTCTGGCAGGACCTGTGGCCCCGTATGGGACCCAGGCTGGAGCAGTCCATTCCTACACAACTACACTACGTAGAAAAGGACCGGTGCTGGAGCAATTCTTGAAGAACTGCAGCCCGTGGGAAGGACCCACGTTGGAGAAGTTATTGAAGGACTGTCTCCCATGGGAGGGACCCACATTGGAGCAGGGAAAGAGCATGAGGAGGAAGGAGTGGCAGAGACAACGTGTTATGAACTGATCACAACCCTCATTCCCTGTCCCCCTGGGCTGCTCGAGGGGAGGAGGTAGAGAAGTCAGGAGTGAAGTTGAGCCTGGGAAGAATGGAGGGGTGGGGAGAAGTTGTTTTTTAGATTTGTTCTTTTCATTATCCTACTCTGATTTGATTGGTAATAAATTAAATTAATTTCCCTGAGTTGAGTCTGTTTTGCCCATGACGCTGTGGTGAGTTGACCTTGGCTAGCCACCAGGTGTCCACCAAGCCGCTCTCCTCCTCCATCCACAACAGAGGGAGAAAAATATGACGGAAAGTTCGTGGGTTGAGATAAGGACAGGGAGATCACTCAACAATTACCATCTCTCTTCTGCTGGACTATCCAGGACGGGTCTCCCACGAAGTACAGGTCCAGCCAGAAAACCTGCTCCTGCATGGGCTCCTCTCCACGGGTCCACAGGTCCTGCCAGGAGCCTGCTCCAGCACAGTCTTACCACAGGGTCACAGCTTCCTTCAGGGCACATCCACTTGCTCCAGCGTGGGGTCCTCCAGAGCTGCAGGGTGGATATCTGTTCCACTGTGGACTTCCATGGGCTGCAGGGAGACAGACTGCCTCACCATGGTCTTCTCCACTGGCTGCAGGGGAATCTCTGCTCTGGTGCCCGGAGCTCCTCCTCCCCCTCCTTCTTCACTGACCTTGGTGTCTGCATAGCTGTTTCTCTCACATATTCTCACTCCTCTCTTCCAGTTGCTGTTGCGCAGCAGTTTTTACCCCTTAAATATGTTGTCACAGAGGCGCTACCAATGTCGGGTGCTTTGCTCAGCAATGGGTCTGTACTCGAGATGGCTGGAATTGGCTCTGTCAGACATGGGGGCAGCTTCTGGCATTGTCATGGTTTAGTCCCAGATGGCAGCTAAGCACCATGCAGTGGCTCACTCACTCCTCTCCCCCCCGGTTGGATGGGGAGGAGAATCAGAAGAAAAAGGTAAAACTTGTAGATTGGGATAAGGACAGTTTACTAGGACAGCAAAGAAAGAGGAAAATAACAAAATCACAAAATTTTTCTTCCAATAGGATCCTTGATGCTTTGCATGCACAATACATTATTATTTAATAAGAGTTAAACAAATATTAAAGGCAGTCTTGCACACGTTACATTTGCTTCACTCTAGTCATATACTGCTTTGAACTAATTATCTCCAATTTCTTTAGAGCTCTGCTCTTCTGAAAGTCCACAACATTTAAAATATCTGGATTTTAACTGTTTTAGAGGAGAGATAAGCCTTAATGAGTGCACAAAAATGTCCATTAATACTGCATACATAGTTTACATTCTAAATCTGTAAGAGTAATTAGCCTTCTGCAAATGTTCATCCCACAACACATCCAAGTGCTTCCATTGAGGATATCAGGTTAAGAAGTCCTTGCCACTGACTATCTAGTTTGCCTGGCTCTGCCCACATCTATTACACGTCAGTTTTCCTTTCAGATTGGCTAGGTCTCTTGAGCTACCAAAACCATTTGTCTTTAAACCATAGTTGTTAAAGCTACCTGCCACTTGAGAATACTGAGTTCAAACAAAACAAGAAATCTTTCATTTCTTCCTAAACTTGTTTTAAAGACCTTACTTTCCAAGCATTGCTTTACACAAATGTTCTTTCTGCATTATCCTTCTCCCCAGCTTCAGCTTCCATCCTTCCATCCAAGTCATTTTACCATCGCTTTATAGAAAAATTATTTCAGTCATCTGACAACAAGCAGTCCAATCACTTGCCTAACTTTTCTGCATGTCAGTTCCTCATAACAATACTCTTTCTGAGGATCACTGCAGCATTTCTTCCTGACCTAGCCTCTTTGCACAGCTAGCTGCAATACATGGCCTCTCTGTGGTTTCTGGTTTCTCACTGAGGGCTGCTTGTCACAAAGAACTTGTAGCTTTCACCTCTGAAAAACTGCATTTCAGTCAATACCCAAACCACATAAAGAGTGTAAAGCAGAACACAAGACAAACACAAAAAGTCTCTCTGGTCTTTAGGAGCACAACAAATGCCACACTTCCCAATTATGGTTGCAATTCTACCCACCCCACATAATGCTGGATAGAAAGAAAACAGACGTGTGGACTTCAGATAGCTTTGCTGCCAAACCCCAGTGAGACTTTGCTTAGCATGCGTGAACAGCAATTGTTCAGTGCTTATTTGTCCAGAGTTTATTTTTTTATTAGGAGTTCACTAGTTTTTCCATTAGGACAAGCTAAGTCCTTATCAAAAGTATATGTGCTCTAAAATTTCATCTCTCTGCTTTAAAAGTTAAGATATTAGATCCAGAAAGGCTACAGTTTCTTTCTTTGGCTGAAGTTTTTTTAGAATTTCACTCCAAGTAGCTTAAAGCATACATCTATAATGAGAAATACAAGTCTTAATGGATGATCTTGGGCATTTGAAAGCAATTGCAAACAAGGACTTCCAAATTTAAAAATTAAGTAGCTTCCAGCATAAACAGAGCCATGGACAGACTCACAGCACTATTTTTATTTTCTCCCAGTAGCAAAGGATTCTTCTATACCTTCTTTAGAATCATTTCCCACTTGCTATGTCATCTACCCTAGCATGCTGTATTAACTCTGAAATAAGAAGACATCATTTTTAATCCTTAACCATGGAGCACGCCAAATTTTTACCATCTCCTAGACACTGGTGTTTCCATTCTGTTAGAGGAAGCATATTTCTTCAAAGTTTTAGAATCAGCAGTCCCTTCCCTCCTTCCACCTGGTGATCTCTCATTTACAATTACATTTCCGAACTATTGCCAAACTATTTCATTTGTACTTTAAACCAGAGCAATTTTTTTCATTATGGTACATAAAACCCAACAGATCGTATTTGTTTGGGGTTTTTTTGTTGTTGTTGTTGTTTTTTAATCTTATATTACTAACCAGTTTTAAGAAAAAAAGAAAAGTCACTCAATATGAGAAATTTTTTTTTGTTTGGTTTAATTTTTAATTTGATTCCATTTTGAAATGAATAATTTTACCAACAAGTTCTGCAAATGGACTAAAATTAGTTAATACTGTTGAGAAGCTAAGTCCTGCCCAGTAACCTCAAAATCACTTTATAAGCCCTAACCCTGCCAGCCTTTCTCCCCTTGATAAGTGAATGTGCATCAGAAAACAGTTTTACTCACTGTTCAGCAGCCAACACTTATGAAGAGAATCAATGAAAACAAATACTGATCAGAATGAATTTTAAGCACATGTATCCTCCATGCATACACAACTGTTTACAGCACAAGAGAAAGAACTATACCAGTAATTCAGGTGAGCATTTTACCTTATGAATCTGAAAGGTGAAACACACTCTACAATCACAAAGAACTTTATCTAGTACAGCTGAAAACAAGTTAAAATATTAGTAACAAATATGACAGATAAGCACTTTATATACATTAAGCAATTGAGTTTCAAGGTATACAGAATGAATAGAATCACCAATATTTCTAGAGAAAGAGCAAAAAAGTTTTCCTATTTTATAGTTAAAGCCAGTAAATTAATTAAAACTGTCAGTTGTAGATTGCCAGAAAGGAAATCCATTCCTGTTCCAAGTACACAGTGATTTTTGAGTGAGGAGGAAAGGAACATAGACACTGTTTCCCTTCTACAGGGAGGCAATCATATAATATCCTTCTTTCAGACCTGCTTATCACTCGTTGCTTTGTTGAAACAGCATATATGTAAGCATATGACTACTAACTACACATTAGTTTCTTCCCTGTTCTCTGCAGCTGAAGTTTTCAGAGGAGAAATGGTTCCTTTAGTGTTTTCTCATTTCCAGTAGTATCTTTCTTCAAGTTTGAGACATGACTTTTTTTCCTCTACATAGCAGGCAACCTGCGACAACAAGAGCTACTGGTATTAAAAATGCTTCAGACATTGTCAATATCCTTCTAGAGGCAGAATATTCCAGTTGCAAACAATACACTGAACATCTGGCCAGATTTTCCAGAAACTCAATGTCTGCCTCTCATGCTGTTTTTTATAGGATCTAAGCATTTCAAAATTAATATCTCCAATTTCTCTACAAGCATAGCTATTTCTAGAAGATCTTCAGAAGCAGCACAAGTAGCTAGCTCCACTAACAATGCATTGTTTTTTTCTTTTTGAAAAAATGAAAAATTATTGTAATTCAGCCTTGGGCATGTGAGCTGCACCTCCTTGTAAAATAGTCAGACATAAGGTTGAATCTTGCCTGTCCTCTAAAACAGAAGCTAACTTTTCCACCTATTAATGTAAAAGCTGAAAAGTCCTCTGGAACATCTGTTTTAATACCTTGTGCAATCATATCTTTTAAGAACTAAAACTCCTAGTTTTTATCACATGTAAGATCTGTCCATCTGAAGAGCTTGAATCGAGTTCCATAACCAATGCAAATACTGGCTGAGTTTTCCTACTAATCTAGTATAATTGTTAAGCAGGAAAAGATAACACTGGGATTTAATGTAATCTTGTTTCTGTAAGAAGTGTTAAAGGGATGTTTGGGGGTTTTTATTTGTAAAGTTATAGATGAACTCAGCAAATGTCTCTCCTGTAGTGACATAAAAAAAGATTAACAAGATTTGGTAGAAAAGAAACCTCTCACTTCTATTCCCTTAATTTCCCAGGATATCGGCAATTAAGTTACGACTTCATTGACAAGTTGGTGAATTTTATTTCTTCCATTGGGAGCCTTAACACTTAATTCTGCTACTATGTAGACAGTCCAATCCCCTAATGAAGTATACTGATCCTGGCCCTCAGAAGCAAGAAGAATTTATCACACTATTCAATTATCTTCATACAGCTTAAGAAAAATGCTATCTAAGCTTTTTTTGAAGAATAGCGGAAGGAGAAAACTTTCCTCAGCAGTAAACAACATGATCCATACAACCCCAAATAATTTTTAAAAATTGGTTATGCAAAACAATATGTTTTAACTAAACTCTCAAGTATATTTGAGTTTTATCAGCGTTTTCTTTTACTAATATTTCTGGGAAAAAAGGTTACTAACTCATACAAAAAAGAAAGCAACAGTTTTCATAAAAATGTCTATATTATCAGTCTACAGCTTTTCCAATTATTCATGAATTATTCTGTATGCTGAAGGCTTCAGAGACAGATGCTAAGTGCATTCCCACTCTCTGTAATATGTATAATGAAATAGCATCATAGATAAGTAGGCCTGGAAGAGTCCTCAAAATTATCATCCACTTTAAGTGGTTTTCTTCACAGGTTAAGTTGATTATAGTTAAGCCACATTTTCCAAATCTTGTGTTTTCTGTTTACTATCTTTCTGTACTTTCCAATTATTTTTGAAGAAGTATGCAGCCCTGTCCTGGTTTTGGCAGAGATAGAGTTAAGTTTCTTATTAAAAGCTGGTATAGTGCTGTGTTTTGGATTTAGGATGAGAATAATGTTGATTATACACTGATGTTTTTGGTTGTTGCCAAGCAGTCAAGGACTTTTCAGCTTCTCATGCTGCCCTGCCAATGAGAAGGCAGGGGGGGCCCAAGAAGCTGGGAGAGGACACAGCCAGGACAGCTGACCCAAACTGACCAAAGGGATATTCCATACCATATGACGTCATGCTCTGTATATAAATGGGGGGTTGGCCAGGAGGTGGCACTGCTCGACAACTAGTTGTGCATTGGCTTCAGGTGGTGAGAAATTGTGCTGTTCATCACTTTTTTTGTATATTATTATTATTATCATCATCATGATCTTCCTTTTCTGTCCTGTTAAATTGCCTTTATCTCAACCCATGAGTTTTACTTTTTTTTTCTCTCTTCGATTCTCTCCCCCATCCCACTGAGGGGGGGAGTGAGCGAATGGCTCTGTGGTTGTTTTAGCTTCCAGACAGGTTAAACCACTAGCCCAAAATGTTTCTTTCAAATTTTGTAAGCATACCTATATTTTATCTTTCAAATCACTAATGGAATTTGAATGAAAACTAATCCAAGAACATGACAAGTATGGTTTATCAGAAGTCCCTAGAACACTGTGTAAGAAGTTCAGCTGTAGATTATTCTTTTATTCTTGTAGGTACAAGAAACTAACCTTCCTAATGAAAACTACCTCTCAGTGTACACCTATAATTTGCTTGTTTCTTATACTACAGCTTCCATAAATAAGTTAAAGTAAGCAATGTTTCTGATTTGAAGACGGGTAGCTGAACAAAGAACCAAAGGACTAAAGCTGAACAAAGAACCAAAGCACTGAAGTGTTTGATTTTAACTAATATTATTTACTCCTACATTAGCCCTGGCTCTCATGAAAGCCATACAACCCGTGTTTCTCTCTCAAATCTTGAGTTACAAAGAAATAACAAGAAAGGTGCATCAAGATTTTCAATTGCTACTTCAGCAGTCTGGACATTAGGTCAACTTAGCTTGGAAAAGGTAGTCTCTCCCATAATTATCCACACTGGAAGCAAATGATGGGTGGAGGGGTAGAGGAAAAATTAAAATGTTACCTGATCATTCTGGACTGAAACTGAGAAACAGAATATGAACCAGAATTTTGAATGGCAACTTGTGTGGCCATTGCAAATTTCCAGCCCCTGAAAAATATTTACATGATAACTAACCTCCAAATAAAAGATCGAAAGACTAATTTCAGTACAAGTGTATGTCCTGGTTTTCAGCTAGGATAGTTAATTTTCACAAGAACCTGGGAGGGGAAACAGCCAGGACAGGTGACCCAAATTAGCCATACCATATGACATCATGCTCAGTATATAAAGGGGGCTGGCTGGGGAGGAGCAGCGGCTCCATTTGTGAAGGAAATTGCATTGTGTATCACCCGCTTTGTATATTCTAAGTACTGTTGGTGTTATTTTCCTCTTCCTTTACTGTCCTAGTAAACCGTCCTTATCCTAACCCATCTTTTTCTTCCAATTCTCCTCCCCATCCTGCTGGGGGGAAGAGGAATGAACAAGTGGCCATGTGGTGCTTAGCTACCAGCTGGGGCTAAACCACGACAGATCTTTTTGGCACCCAAAAGGTTGAGATAACAACAGATCTGACTAGAGTGTGTTAAAACAAAGTTGTTATATGCATTTATTATATTAGGTAAACAGTCGGTGGTCACAATGGTGTTTTCTTTGTTCAAATGGTTGTGTTCTGTAAACCCTTACTTGCTGTATGTATTCCCTGCAGTGCTGCTTATCACCTCTGGGAGAGGGGTCAGGATTCTCATTTTGCTGTCCTGTGTAATATCGACTTATGATAACATCACTGGTCATGAGCTTAAGCTGGTCTTTGTATGCTGCATTGCTGTCACGTTTGTAACTTGGATGACATCTCTTGGAATTTATTAATTAATAATTGCTGGCAATCTATGAGGAAGATGGGGGGGATACTTTCTCCTGCTATTTAACCTCCCCTTTTTCCTTCAGGCTGGTTACAAAAACTTTTGAGAATTTTGAATACCCTTGGGATGTTCAAGCCAGCATGTTCCTATTGCTATGTCTCCTGAATGTGTTTCAAGTCCTGTTCAGGGTTACAAAAAATTTTTTTAAGAATAGCACCCAGAGATCTGCCCCTAGGCTGGATAGTCATGGGTGACACAGAATGTGGGAGAATATAGGTGGATACGTAAAGAACTCACCTCCAATGCTTTGGAAATTCACTCTCGAATCACTACAGGACCCTGATAAAATGATAGAGTATTTGTAAGGGAAATGCTGTGGCTATTCCAAAGAGTCACAACTTACAGCACCGTGCTCGGCCCTGGCCAGTATCTACCAAGCACTACTCAATATTAGACAGTACCCTCAGGGGGAAGAGAGGGAAAACAGAGCGACAGGGATGGCAGCTACACAAACCCCAGTGACAGGCATTGCAGCTGAACCAAAAAACTAACCCATGCCGGTATCAGTTGCCCCTATACAAAAGAAAAAAAAACCCACAAAAAAATCAGTTCGCTTAGCAAGGGATGACGTGAACCAGGACCATCACGAGAACAGGAAGAAGAGCCAGAACCAGAGGTAATCACCCGAATCCTGTCCCTGAGTGAGCTGTGAGATATGAGAAAAGATTTCAGTCGCCTTCCAGGGGACCACATTACTACCTGGCTGCTCTGATGCTGGGGTAATGGGGCCAGTAGCCTGGAATTAGAGGGTAGGGAGGCCAAGCAGCTAGGATCCCTGTCCAGGGAAGGGGGCATTGACAAGGCAATTGGGAAAAAGACACAAGCCCTCAGCCTCTGGAGGTGACTTCATTCAAACTAGAGGGAAAGGTATCCCTTCAGTGAAGATGTTGTATGTCAGCCAGGCAAGTGGACCACCATGGAGGGAGGGATCCAGTACCTGAGGGAATTAGCTGTGCGGGAGATGGTTGATTATGACCCGGAAAATGCAGAGTTACCCACAGACCCTGATAGAGTCCAGTGCACATGACCCATGTGGTGGAAGTTTGTACGTAGTGCACCATCATAGTACGCCAACTCGCTGGCAGTAATGGACTGGAAAGGCAAAGAGGCACCAACAGTGGATGAAGTGGCTGGCCGACTCTGGCAACATGAAGAAATTCTCTCTTCCTCTCTCATCTCGAGTATGGAAAAACTGTCCCGAAAGGTCCAACAACTTGAAGAGGATATGTCCTACTCCCCAACTGTATGGACCAGTATCTCACCTATTAGGAGTAAGCATTCCTCCACTCAAGAGAGAGGATATAGAGGGTACACACCATGAGGCACCCTGTGGTTTTACCTGCGTGACCATGGAGAGGACATGAGGAAGTGGGATGGAAAACCTACCTTGACCCTACAGGCATGAGTATGTGAGGTGCAAGGAAAAGCAAAGACAAAAGGAGATTCTTCCAGGAAAATTGCCACTCCAGTTTCCAGTGGGCAGTTCCCTAGACACAGTGGAAGACCTACTGTCCTGGTTCTGGCAAGGATAGAGTTAATTTCCCAAGGAGCCAGGACAGGTGAGCCAAGCTGGCTGGGGGCTATTCCATACCATGTGACATCATGCTCACCATAAAAGGGGGCTAGTCGGGCAGGGGCCGGTTCAGCATGTCGGCGTGGCTCCGGGAGGGGTCGAAAGTCCGGTCGTTCCTGGGATCGGTAAATCGTTCTCTGTTATCACCCATTGTTACTATCTCTAATCAGCACTGTTGTTGATTGTTTTTCCTCTCCCTTGCTGTCCCAGTAAACTGCCCTTATCCCAACCCTCGAGGCTTTGCCATTGTTTTTCCATTCTCCTCCACATCCCGCCGGGGGAGGGGTGAGCGAGCGGCGCGTGGCACTTAGCTACCGGCTGGGGCTAAACCACGTCAGTCCTTTTTGGCGCCCAACGTGGGGCTCGAGGGGTTGTGATAACGACAAGTCTGACCCAAGTGTGTTAAAACAAAGTTGTTATAAGCATTTATAATGTTATTGAAACAGTCGCTGGTCATAATGATGTTCTGTTTGGTCACATGGCTCTGGTTTGTAAACCCGTGTTTACTCTATGCAATCCCTGCGGCGCTGTTTATCACCTTTGGGAGAGGGGTTCGTGTTCTCATGTTGTTGTATTGTGTGATAATGACTTATGATAAGATATCATTAACAGTCATGAGTCTAAGCTGGTACTTGTATGTAGCATTTCGGTCAGGCCCGTACCTCGGTCAATATCTCTCAGAATTGATTAATAATTGCACCCAATCTATGGGGAGGATGGGGGGGGGATACCTTATCCCACTCTTTCACCTCCCCTTTTCCCTTTTGGTTGGTTACAACAATTTTTGAGAATTTTGAATACCCTTGGAATGTTCAGGCCAGTATATTCCTATTGCTAGGTCTCCTGAATGATTTCCCACTCATGTTCAGGGTTAGCAAAAATCTTTTCAAGAGTACCACCCAGGGATCTTCCCCAAGGCTGAATGGTCAGGGCTGGCATGGCATGTGGGAGAGTATGGGCGGGTATCTAGAGACCTTCTCACCCCCAATGGTTTGGAGCTTCACTCCTGAACAATTGCAAGACCCTGATAAAATGGTAGAATATTTGAAAGGAAAATGCTGTCTCTAAGGAGACACAACTTACTGCGCTGTGCTGGGCCCTGGCCACAATCTATCAAACACTGCTTGATAGTAGACAGCACCATCCAGAGGGAGAGAGCAGACCCACAGGCACTGCAGCTGCCCAGGCCCCTGCAACAGGCACTGCAGCTACCCAAACCCCCGCAACAGGCACTGTAGTCGAGCCAAAAGATCAACCCACACCAGTATCAGTCGCCCCTATACACAAAAAGAAATACACAAGGAAATCGGTTCGCTTAGTGAAAGATGATGATGAACCGGGGCCATCACGAGAACAAGAAGAAGAGCCAGAACCAGAAGTGATCACTCGATCCCTGTCCCTGAGTGAGCTGCGAGATATGTGGAAAGATTTCAGCCGCCTTCCAGGGGAGCACATTATTACCTGGCTGCTCCACTGCTGGGATAACGGGGCCAGTAGCCTGGAAGTGGAGGGCAGGGAGGCCAAGCAGCTAGGATCCTTGTCTAGGGAAGGGGGCATTGAAAAAGCAATTGGGAAGAAGGCACAGGCCCTTAGCCTCTGGAGGCGACTCCTGTCAAGTGTGAGGGAAAGGTATCCTTTCAGCGAAGATGTCGTATGTCGGCCAGGCAAGTGGACCACCATGGAGCGAGGTATCCAATACCTGAGGGAATTAGCTGTGCGGGAGAGGGTTTATTATGATCCGGACAACGCACAGTTGCCCACAGACCCCGATGAAGTCCAGTGTACCCGACCCATGTGGCGAAAATTTGTGCGAAGTGCACCATCATCGTACGCCAACTCACTGGCACTAATCGACTGGAAGAGTGAAGAGGCACCCACGGTGGACGAAGTGGCTGGCCGACTCCAGCAATATGAAGAGAGCCTTTCTTGCTCCCTCGTCTCGGCTGTGGAGAAACTGTCCCAGGATGTCCGGCAACTCAAAGAGGATATATCTTACTCCCCACCTGTACAGACCCACATTTCAGCTGTTAGGAGTAAGCGTTTTTCTGCTCCAGAGAGGGGATATAAAGCATACACACCACGAGGTATCCTGTGGTTTTTCCTGCGTGACCACGGAGAAGACATGAGGAAATGGGATGGGAAGCCCACCTCAACCCTGTGCGCACATGTACATGAGCTACAAGGCAAGACAGCTGTAAAAAGGGACTCTTCCAGAAAGAATGCTGCTCCAGTTTCCACCGGGCAGCCCCCCAGACCAAGTGAAAGGCCAGATCGCACTTCTGATCCTCTTGAAGGGACTTCTAAGTCCTTTTTGCAAAAGGTGAGTAGGGACTATGACGAGCAGGATTAGAGGGGCCCTGCCTCCAGCCAGGTGGAGGAAAGGGACAATAGGGTTTATTGGACTGTGTGGATCCGATGGCCTGGCACATCGAACCCACAAGAGTACAAGGCCCTAGTGGACACGGGTGCACAGTGTACCCTAATGCCATCAAGCTATGAAAGGGTGGAACCAATATCTATTTCTGGTGTGACGGGGGGATCCCAACAGTTGACTCTGTTGGAGGCTGAAGTAAATCTAACTGGGAATGACTGGGAAAAGCACCCCATTGTGACTGGGCCGGAGGCTCCGTGCATCCTGGGCATAGACTACCTCTGGAAAGGGTATTTCAAAGACCCAAAAGGTTACAGGTGGGCTTTTGGAATAGCTGCCTTAGAAGCGGAGGAAATTGAACCATTGTCTAGTTTGCCTGGTCTCTCGGAGGACCCTTCTGTTGTAGGGTTGCTGAAGGTTGAAGAGCAACAGGTGCCGATTGCTACTACAACTGTGCACCGGCGGCAATACCGCACCAACAGAGACTCCCTGGTTCCCATCCACAAGCTAATTCATCAACTGGAGGGTCAGGGAGTGATCAGCAGAACCCACTCACCCTTTAACAGTCCCATATGGCCAGTGCGGAAGTCCAATGGAGAGTGGAGGCTGACGGTAGACTACCGTGGCCTGAATAAAGTCACACCGCCCATGAGTGCTGCTGTGCCGGATATGCTGGAACTTCAATATGAACTGGAGTCAAAGGCAGCCAAGTGGTACGCCACAAGTGATATCACTAATGCATTTTTCTCGATCCCTTTGGCAGCAGAGTGCAGGCCACAGTTTGCCTTCACTTGGAGGGGCGTCCAGTACACCTGGAATCGACTGCCCCAGGGGTGGAAACACAGCCCCACCATCTGCCATGGACTGATCCAGACTGCCCTGGAAAAGGGTGAAGCCCCAGAGCACCTGCAATACATTGATGACATCATTGTATGGGGCAACTCAGCAGCAGAGGAAGTTTCTGAGAAAGGGAAGAAAATAATCCAAATCCTGCTGCAGGCTGGCTTTGCCATAAAACGAAGTAAGGTGAAGGGGCCTGCGCAGGAAATCCAGTTTTTAGGAATAAGGTGGCATGATGGGCGGCGTCAGATCCCTATGGATATTATCAACAAAATAGCAGCCATGTCCCCACCAACCAACAAAAAGGAGACACAGGCCTTCTTAGGTGTTGTGGGTTTCTGGAGAATGCACATTCCAAATTACAGTCTGATAGTAAGCCCTCTCTACCATGTAACCTGGAAGAAGAATGATTTCAAATGGGGCCCTGAGCAATGACAAGCTTTCGAACAAATTAAACAGGAAATAGTTCATGCCGTAGCTCTTGGGCCAGTCCGGGCAGGACCAGATGTAAAAAATGTGCTGTACACCGCAGCTGGGAAGAATGGCCCTACCTGGAGTCTCTGGCAGAAAGCACCAGGGGAGACTCGAGGTCGACCCCTGGGGTTTTGGAGTCAGGGATACAGAGGATCCGAGGCCCGCTACACTCCAACGGAAAAGGAGATATTGGCAGTCTATGAAGGGGTTCGAGCTGCTTCAGAGGTGACTGGCACTGAAGCACAGCTCCTCTTGGCACCCTGACTGCCAGTGCTGGGCTGGATGTTCAAAGAGAGGGCTCCTTCTACACATCATGCAACCGATGCTACGTGGAGTAAGTGGGTTGCACTGATCACACAACGGGCTCGAATAGGAAGCCCCAGTCGTCCAGGAATTCTGGAAGTGATCGCAGACTGGCCAGAAGGGAAAGATTTCGGAATGTCGCCAGAGGAGGAGGTAACACGTGCTGAAGAAGGCCCACTGTATAATAAACTAACAGAGGATGAGAAGCCATATGCCCTCTTCACTGATGGGTCCTGTCGCATCGTGGGAAAGCATCGGAGGTGGAAGGCCGCTGTATGGAGTCCTACACGATGAGTTGCGGAAGCTGCTGAAGGAGAAGGTGAATCAAGGCAGTTTGCAGAGGTGAAAGCCATCCAGCTGGCTTTAGATATTGCTGAAAGAGAAAAGTGGCCAACGCTGTACCTCTACACTGACTCATGGATGGTGGCCAATGCCCTGTGGGGGTGGTTACAGCAGTGGAAGCGGAGCAACTGGCAATGCAGAGGCAAACCCATCCGGGCTGCCCCACTGTGGCAAGATATTGCTGCCCGACTAGAGAAGCTGGTTGTAAAGGTACGTCATGTAGATGGCCACGTGCCCAAGAGTCGGGCCACTGAGGAACATCAGAACAACCAGCAGGTGGATCAGGCTGCCAAGACTGAAGTGGCTCAGGTGGATTTGGACTGGCAGCGTAAGGGTGAATTATTTCTAGCTCGGTGGGCCCATGACACCTCAGGTCATCAAGGAAGAGATGCGACATATAGATGGGCCCGTGATCGAGGGGTGGACTTGAGCATGGACGCCATCTCACAGGTCATCCATCAAGCAAGCCAAGCAGTTAAAGCCTCTGTGGTATGGAGGCCGATGGTTGAAATATAAATATGGGGAAGCATGGCAAATCGACTACATCACGCTCCCACAAACCCGCCAAGGCAAGCGTTACGTTCTTACAATGGTGGAAGCAACCACTGGGTGGCTGGAAACATATCCTGTGCCCCATGCCACTGCCCGGAACACTATCCTGGGTCTTGAAAGGCAAGTCCTGTGGTGACATGGCACCCCAGAGAGAATTGAGTCAGACAATGGGACTCATTTTCGGAACAACCTTATAGACACCTGGGCCAAAGAGCATGGCATTGAGTGGGTGTATCACATCCCCTACCATGCACCAGCCTCTGGGAAAGTTGAAAGGTGCAATGGGCTGCTAAAAACCACCCTGAGGGCAATGGGTGGTGGGACCCTCAAACACTGGGACACACATTTAGCAAAGGCCACCTGGTTAGTTAACACTAGGGGATCTGCCAATCGAGCTGGCCCTGCCCAGTCAAAATTTCCACGCCCAGTAGAAGGGGATAAAGTTCCTGTAGTGCACATGAAAAATATGTTGGGTAAAACAGTTTGGGTTATCCCTGCTTCAGGCAAAGGCAAGCCCATCTGCGGGATTGCTTTTGCTCAGGGACCAGGGTGCACTTGGTGGGTGATGAGAAAAGATGGGGAAGTCCGGTGTGTACCCCAAGGGGATTTGATTTTGGGTGAAAATAGCCAATAAATTAAATTGCATGATGTTAATAGCGATATACTGTATCAATGGTATGACCATAAGAATCAACCCAAATTAATGAAGGATGGACTTTGAAACTGAACAAAGTGCCACGATGATGGAACTAGAACTGACTTCAACTGGTGCCCAGAAACTTTATCGAAAAAAAATCACATCTTTGACATCCAGGCTGTGAGCATGGACCATACCAGATACACCAGCCCTGAAAACTCCGGATGCAGCGTGCAACAATCCAGCAGCACGCACCATTGCTCCTGCTCTGAGAGACTGTAATGGCAGATGGAACCCAAAGCCATGGACTAAATGAACTCGACAGACATTTTAGAGCGATAGCCCATAGAGTAAGGCAATGAGATCTGTAAAATAATCTGGGCATGACGTAGATGGTATGGAATAAGGGGTGGATAATGTCCTGGTTCTGGCAAGGATAGAGTTAATTTCCCAAGGAGCCAGGACAGGTGAGCCAAGCTGGCTGGGGGCTATTCCATACCATGTGACATCATGCTCACCATAAAAGGGGGCTAGTCGGGCAGGGGCGGGTTCAGTGTGTCAGCGTGGCTCCGGGATGGGTGGAACGTCCGGGGTCGGGGGGGGGGGGGGGGGGGGGGGGGGGGGGGGGGGGTCGGGGGTCGTTGGTCGTGAGATCGGTAAATCGTTCTCTGTTATCACCCATTGTTACTATCTGTTATCAGCACTGTTGTTGATTGTTTTCCCTCTCCCTTGCTGTCCCAGTAAACTGCCCTTATCCCAACCCTCGAGGCTTTGCCATTGTTTTTCCGTTCTCCTCCCTGTCCCGCTGGGGAAGGAGCGAGTGAGCGGCGCGTGGCACTTAGCTACCGGCTGGGGCTAAACCATGTCACCTACTCATACTTATGATCCTCTTGAAGGGATCTCTAAGTCATTTTTGCAAGAAGTGAGTAGTGAATAGGATGAGCAGGATAAGAGGGGCCTTGACTCCAGCCAGGTGGAGGAGAGGGAACACCAGGATTATTGGACTGTGTGGATTAAATGGCCTGGCACATCAGATCCACAAGAGTACAAGGCCCTAGTGGACACCGGTGCACAGTATACTTTAATGCCATCGAGCTATAAAGGGGCAGAACCCATCTCTCTTTCTGGAGTGACAGGGGGATCCCAACAGTTGACTCTGCTGGAGGCTGAACTGAGTCTAACTGGGAATGAGTGGGAAAAGCACCCCATTGTGACTGGCCCAGAGGCTACATGCATCCTTGGCATAGACTACCTCCGGAGATGGTGTTTCAAGGACCCAAAAGGGTACTGGTGGGCTTTTGGTATAGCTGCCTTGGAGACGGGGGAAATTCAACTATTGTCTAGTCTACCCGGTCTCTCGGAGGACTCTTCTGTTGTGGGGTTGCTCAGGGTCAAAGAACAGATGTTCACTGCTATCAGAACCGTACACTGATGGCAACATCGTACCAACCGAAACTCCCTGATTCCCATCCATAAGCTGATTGGTTCACTGGAGCGTCAAGGAGTGATCAACAGAACTCGCTCACCATTTACCAGTCCCATATGGTCAGTGCAAAAATCTAATGGAGAGTGGAGACTGAGTGTAGACTCTCATGGCCTGAAGTCACGCCGCCAATGACTGCTGCCATGCCAGATATGCTAGAACTTCAATATGAATTAAAAGTCAAAGGCAGGCATGTGGTATGCCACAATTGATATCAATAATGTGTTTTTCTCAATCCCTTTGGCAGCAGAGTGCAGGCCCCAGTTTGCTTTCACTTGGAGGGGCATCCAGTACACCTGGAACCAACTGCACCAGGGTTGGAAACACAGCCCCACCATTTGCTATGGACTGATCCAGACTGCAATGGAACAGGGTGAAGCTACAGAACACCTGCAATATATTAACAACAATATCCTATGGGGCAACACAGCAGAAGTCATCTCTGAGAAAGGTAGGAAAATAGTTCAAATACTTCTGTGAGCGATTTTTTCCATAAAACAAAGTAAGGTCAAGGGGCTTGCTTGCACAGGAGATCGAGTTTTTAGGAATAATATGGCATCATGGGCGTTGTCAGATCCCAATGGATATGATCAACAAAATAGCAGCTATGTCTCCACCAACAAACAAAAAGGAAAAACAAGCTTTCTTAGGCATTGTAGGGTTTTGGAGGATGCATATTCCAAATTACAGTCTGAGTGTAAGCCCTCTCTATCAGGAATTTTGATGAAACCGAGCAAAGTGCCGCAATGATGGAACTAGAACTGTCTTCAGCAACTGGTGGTCAGCAACTTCCTCAAAATCGACATCTTCAACCCGGAGACTGTTGGAATGTACCGTGCCAGATACACCAGCTGTGAGCTCTGGATACAGCATGCAACAGTCCAACAGTACCCACCAGCTCTCCTGCCCGGAAAGACTGTTATGACAGATAGAAACCAAAGTCATGGATTAAATGAACTCAACGGACTTTTTGGAGAGATGGCACATAGACTAAGGGAATATCTGAGTGTGTGTGTGTATATATATATATGTATGTATCAAAGACAGGAAAAGTGGTGGTGATTAATTGGAAAGTGTAGGATCTGGGAATGACATAGATGGTATAGAATAAGGGCTGGATAATGTCCTAGTTTTTGGCTAGGTTAGAGTTAATTTTCACCAGAAGCTGGGAGGGGACACAGCTGGATAGCTGACCCAAAGTAACAAAAGGGATATTCCATACCATATGATGTCATGCTCAGCATAGAATTGGGATTGCTGCTCAGGCATGGGCTAGGCATCGAGCTTCAGGACAGCGAGTAAATTGCATTGTGTATCACCCCCTTTGAATATTCTAAAGTATTGTTGTTATTTCCCTCTCTCTTTGCTGTGCTATTAAACCAGCCTTCTCCCAACCCATGAGTTTCACCTTTTTCTTCTGATTCTCCTCCCCATCCCACAGAGGGGAGGGGTCAGTGAGCAGCTATATGGTACTTAGTTGCCAGCTTGGTCTAAACCAGGATAGCACACTATTCCTGATACAAGCCAGGATGCCATTGGCCTTCTTGGCCACCTGGGCACACTGCTGGCTCATATTCACCTGGATGTCAACCAACATCCCCTGGTCCTTTTCTGCCAGGCAGCCTTCCAGCTACTCTTCCCCAAGCCAGCATTTAGACTTGTCGAATCTCATACAGTTGGCCTCGGCCCATCGATCCAGCCTGTCCAGATCCCTCTGCAGAGCCTTTCTACCCTCAAGCAGATCAACACTCTCACAACACTTGGTGTGATCTGCAAACTTACTGAGGGCGTACTCAATCCCCTCTTCCAGATCATTGATAAAGATATTAAACAGAACTGGCCCCAATACTGAGCCCTGGGGAACACTGCTTGTGACTGGTCGCCAGCTGGATTTAACTGCATTCACCACAACTCTTTGGACCCGGCCATCCAGACAGTTTTTTACCCAGCAAAGAGTACACCCATCCAAGCCATGAGCAGCCAGTTTCTCCAGGAGAATGATGTGGGAAATGGTGTCAAAGGCTTTACCGAAGTCTAGGTAGGCAACATCCACAGCCTTTCCCTCATCCACTAAGCGGGTCACCTTGTCACAGAAGGAGATCAGGTTAGTCAAGCAGGACCTACTGTCCATAAACCCATGCTGACTGGGCCTGATCACCTGAGTGTCCTGTACGTGTTGCGTTATGGCACTCAAGATGATCTGCTCCATAACCTTCCCCGGCACCGAGGTCAGACTGACAGGCCTGTAGTTCCCCAGATCCTCCTTCCGGTCCTTCTTGTAGATGGGTGTTCCATTTGCTAACCTCCAGTCAACTGTACCCTCAGTACCCTTGGGTGGATCCCATCTGGCTCCATAGACCTGTGCGTGTCTCAGTTGTGTAGCAGGTTGCTAACCATTTCCCCTTGGATTATGGGGGCTTCATTCTGCTCCCTGTCTCTGTCTTCCAGCTCAGGGGGCTTGGCTCAGGGGGCATCCAATAAAGGATGGGGATTCTCCTTAGCCCTCCTTCTGTTGTTAATGTATTTATAGAAACATTTCTTATTGTCTTTTATGGCAGTAGCCAGGTTAAGTTCTAGTTGGGCTTTGGCCCTTCTAATTTTCTCCCTGCATAAGCTCACAACATCTTTGTAGTCCTCCTGAGTTGCCTGCCCCTTCTTCCAAAGACCATAAACTCTTTTTTTTCCTGAGTTCCAGCCAAAGCACTCTCTTCAGCCAGGCCAGTCGTCTTCCCCGCCGGCTCGTCTTTCAGCACATAGGGATGGCCTGCTCCTGAACCTTTAAGATTTCCTTCTTGAACAATGTCCAGCCTTCCTGGACTCCTTTGCCCTTCAGGACTGCCTCCCAAGGGACTCTGTCAACCAGGCCCCCAAACAGACCCAAGTCTGCCCTCCGGAAGTCCAAGGTAGCACTTCTGCTGACCACCCTCCTTACTTCCTTGAGAATCGAAAACTATCATTTTGTGATCGCTATGCCCAAGACAGCCTCCAATCATCACATCACCCACAAGTCCTTCTCTGTTTGCAAACAACAAGTCCAGCGGGGTGCCTTCCCTAGTTGGCTCACTCACCAGCTGTCTCAGGAAGTTATCTTCCACACACTCCAGGAATCGCCTAGACTGTTTCCTCTCCGCTGTATTGTATTTCCAGCAGATATCTGGTAAGTTGAAGTCCCCCATGAGAACAAGGGGGAGTTAGCGATCGTGAGATTTCTCCCAGCTGCTTATAGAATATTTCATCTGCCTCTTCATCCTGGTTGGGTGGTCTATAACAGACTCCCGCCACGATATCTGCCTTGTTGGTCTTTCCCCTGATTCTTACCCATAAACACTCAACCCTTTCATCACCATCATCAAGCTCTAAACAGTCAAAACACTCCCTAACATACAGGGCTACCCCACCGCCTCTCCTTCCTTGTCTATCCCTTCTGAAGAGTTTATAGCCGTCCATTGCAGCACTCCAGTTGTGTGAGTTGTCCCACCACGTTTCTGTGATGGCAACTATATCATAGTTTTCCAGCTGCACAATGGCTTCCAACTCCTCCTGTTTGTTGCCCATGTTGTGTACATTGGTGTAGATGCACTTCAGTTGGGCCATTGATCCTTCCACCTTTTTGGGTGGAGAAGCCCTAATTCCTATGTGACTGTTCTCAGGCGCTTCTGTGGTTTCTAACACATCAACAACCCTTGCGTCTTTGCTGCTGCATGGATCTCCATCCCTACCTCTACTGAGATCGCTAGGGTGCTGCGTGCATTAGTACAGGGAGATTTCAAATGTGCTCCAGTGAACTCAGCACATTGTGGAGTGGACCGAAGGACCTCGATAGCACACCGTCCCTCAAACATCGGCGTGCTGTCCTCAGGCTTATCTCTAGCGAGCCTGGTTTTATCCCTTTCCCCCTTCAAATCTAGTTTAAAGATCTTTCAATGAGCCCTGCTAACTCCTGTGCAAAGATCCTTTTCCCCCTTTGAGACAGGTGTACCCCATCTGTCGCCAGCAGGCCTGGTGTCATGTAGATTGACCCATGATCAAAAAAGCCAAAATTCTACCAGTGACACCAGGCTCGGAGCCAGGTATTGATCAGCTGGGTCTGCCTGTTTCTTCCCTCATCATTCTCTGCAACTGGAAGGATAGAGGAAAACACTACTTGTGCTCCTGATCTCTTAACCAGTCATCCCAAGGCCCTGAAGTCTCTCGATTGCCCTCGGACTTCTTGTTACAACTTCATTGCTGCCTACCTGAAAAATCAATAATGGATAATAATCCAAGGACCGTACCAGGGTAGGAAACTTTCTCTTCATATATTTTACCCAGGCCCCAGGGAGGCAGAAGACTTCCCTAAGAAGTGGGTCTGGTCTGCATATTGGGCCTTCTGTTCTCTTCAGAAGGGAGTCTCCTGTGACAATAACTCATCTTTTTTTCTTCATGGAGGTGGTTTTGACACAGTATATCAGCCAACTTAACCTTAGCGACACCTCCAACCTGGATGAACCATCGTCCTCGTCATTGTTCAGTTCAACTTGCAGAGCCTCATAACTATTGTGCAAGGGCACCTGGGAAGGTGAGGTAGTCACAGAGGAGATGTGCCTGCTGCGCCAGGCAGGAACTTGTTGCCATTGCCCCCTATCCCTTAAGTCACCATGTTCAGCCAGGTGGAGAGAGGATAGGGAATCCTCCATATCATGTGTCCTGTCTGCCTGAGAGGTCTCTCCCAGGGAAGGTAGGGCGCGGTTCCAGTAGTCTATCTCTCTCGCACTCCCTGATACTCCTCAACCTACTCATCTTTTCCCAGAGCTCTGTCACTAAACAGAGGAGTTCCTCTACCTGGGTGCACCTCCCACAGGTGTGCTCACTACTGCCATCCTGTACTGGCATAAGAGTAGAGCACACCCTGCAGCCTGATACCTGGATGTCAGCATGTTCCCATCAGAGCTCTGTCTGAGAAGTTGTGTCAGTCATCGTGGGTGCAGAGTTTAGAGTGCACATAGACTTCTGACGGGTGTATACCACTGTGTCCTGGTTGGGTCGGCAGTTACAGTGCCCTTCCTGCACATCCTTCTTGCGCTACGCCCTTGCTGATGCGCCATGCCATGTTTGCCCACCCTGGTCTCTAGCGCTCCCTAGGGGCTTCTTTTATAGGGGGGGTGGGGGCTTGGCCGGCATTGCTTCTGGCCCTGCCCAGGTCCTGTCAGTTGCTGTCCTGCAAGCTGCAGGCTCCTGGCGGCTCCCCCTGACGTTCCCCTGCTTCAGGAAACCCCGGCTGCGGATCATGCCGGCACCAGAGCCACTCGCCTTGGCAGCTGAGTGCTAGTTTCGGTTACACCATGTTTAAATCTCCTGCCATTGCTTCTGGCCCTGCCCAGGTCTCATCAGCTGCTGTCGTGGGAGCTGCAGGCTCCTGGCGGCTCTCGCGGCTCCCCAAGGCTCCCCTGGTTCAGGAACACCCCCTGTACACCTCAGCTGAGAGCTCTGCTGTGGATCGTGCCAGCACTGGAGCTGCTCGCCTCGGCGACTGAGTATTTATCTGGAAGGCATTAAGCTGATAAGTAAAATCTTGTTACATGAAAAAGTTTTATTAGCAGAACCAGATCATGGAAAGTTCAAGGAAATTTAAAAAATAGTACAAATGAAGCTGAGTAGCAATGGTCAGTACAATTTCTATATTTCATGGTGCCATGTAGAAAAGTTATTAAAAATAGAGCCCAAATTAGAATTTTGATCTTACTACAGACTGCCACTAGCAGGGGATCATATGATCACAGAATTGTTATAAACTATTTTTCCACAATATTCAGACTATGAGGCACATTACTAGAGAGAAGTTTTGAAGTACTTTCTGTACTCCTTCAAAAGCCATCATTCAATTGTTAAATTTTCTTAGGATTACAAGTGCATTGGGTATATGTGGCAAGGTTTTGGTAGCGGACACACACAATCAGCGAGGCTAGTGGCACTTTTGTGAAAACAGAAAGGGCAAAAAAACACTGGACAGGCGGAGAAGGAGGGGGAAAAAAGTGGGGGAAAAAACAAAGTGTGAGAAACGGCAGAGGGAACGCCAAGTTCAGAAAAGGAGCTATTCCATGGTGCTAGAGCAGATATCCACACTGCAGCTTGTGTAGGATCCATGCTGGAGCAGTTAGATATTTCCTGAAGGAACTGTGGCCCATGGAGAACCCACAGAGAACACATGCCAGAGCATAGTTTTCCTAACAGGACTGTGTCCCCTGGAAGAGCCCATGCTGGAGCAGATTTTCCCGACAGGAACTGTAGCCTGTAGAGAACCCATGCCAGAGCAGGGGGAAAGTAAGTACAAGAGGGAAGGAGTGGTAGAGAGCAACCATTATGTACGGACTGTAAACTCCCTTCCCTGATTTCCCCTGCACCACCCTGGGGGGTGGGGGGTGGTAGAGGAGTCTGGAGTGAAGGAGTGAAGTTGAGCATAGGAAAGGGAGGAGGAAAGGTGTTGTTTTAATGTTTGTCTTCCTGTTTCTTACTACCTGAATCTATTTTAATTAATTGGCAATAAATTAATTTTTCCCAAGTTAAGTCTGTTTTGCCTGTGACAGTAACTGGTAAGCAATCTCCCTGTCTTTATCTTGACCCATGAGCTTTCTCATCCTATTTTCTCCCCCTGCCTCACAGAGGAGGAGGAGTGAGCAAGTGGATGGGAGCTTGGCCCATAGCCAAGTATAACCCACTGCAACAAGTTAGTTTAAAGTGTGATCAGAAATTCACAAGGGATAAGTACAGTGGATACAACCTCCACCTCGAAGTCCCTGAACTGCCAACTATGAGAAACCTGGAGAGCATAACTGTTTTGTGCACTCTTTCCTTACACACCAAGGGTAGAAAGGATGAGAGCCAAGAGACTACCAACTGATCTAACACAAATAGGGTCAGCTTCATATTCACAGAGATCATCACTACCCATTGACACTGACAGAGCACTCAGAACTGCCCTTTTGCAGCCGACCTATAACCGTGGGACCTCCTTCCAAAAGGGTCAGTGGTTAACTACCATTTTAGTTAAGAAGAGTTCAGAAGACTAATCCACACAGCTCATTTTATCACTTCCTGTTACTGGATCATGCCCTGTTCCATCCAGTTCCCCTGGTTCAGGAAAAACCCCTGTACATCTCAGCTGAGAGGTGTGCTCACTAATGCCATCCGATACTGGCATAAAGAGTAGGGCACACCCTGCAGCTTGACACCTGGGTAGCAGCATGTTTCCATCGGAGCTCTGTCTGGGAAGCTGCATCAGTTGCAGTTGGTGCAGAGTTTAGAGAGGACATAGCCTTCTGCTGGGTAGACACCATTGCTTCCTGGTCAGGCTGGCAGTTACAGAGCCCTTCCTGCATGCCCTTCCGTGCCAACTGCTGCACCACACCTTTGCCTATGTGCCATGCTGTGTTTGCCCACTCCTGGTCTCTAGCTCCCTAGGGGGCTTCATTTACATGTGTGGGGGTGTGGCTGAGGTTGCTCCAGGCCCTGTCCAGGTCGTCAGCCGCTGTCAGGCAAGCTGTGGGCTCCTGGCTGGTCTCTCTGCTCCCCTGAGGTTCCCCCAGTTCAAGAAACCTCCCTGTACACCATGCTGGAGCGCTCTGCTGCAGATCATGTCTCGGCAACTGAGATAAACACAGGCATTTTAAAAATCGGAGGTTTTAAATTTTTGGATTTTATACAAAATAGCAACAAAAATATATATTGGCAGATTTTGCAGGGAACTGTAGATGACTAGCCATATGCAATTGCTAGCCACCTGTTCTGATAAAATTCCCCGACATCTTGCTCTATTTAAGAAAAACACTTTTATTCTAATAGGTAACATGTTTTCCTTCCCGAAATTTAGAAAAGCTTTTGTTACCATTGTGGCCAATCTGTATGAAACAGTAAAAGTTAAAATAACAATGATGGGGTAATGATAAACTTCCAAAAAGAGATTTTGGTACGCAACACCTGAGAAATCACTACATATTAAGTGTCTGTAAGTATACCTCAACACAGCTAAAGAATATATTTAACACAATTAATTTCAATAGCAAGAACTCATCTCTTTTGCCCTCACAAGCTTTCAATAGCAGGAGTTGATTGGAGGGACACCTCTCACCCTCAAACAGGCAGCAATGAAATATGGTTCGTTAATTCTAAGGAGCAAAACAATCCAAAATGTGGGACAATTCACTATCAATTTTCAAAATCTGCTCTGTATGTCCCTGCAATTCTTTAGAGAAAGGAAAAAAGACTAAGCAAATCCTATAACCCACTACTGAAGGAACCATACCAGTTGTTATGGAATTTAAACACTAAACCTGAAGATACGTGGGCTAATTATAAGATAAATGACAATGATAACACTACATGTTCACTAAACCAGACAAGCTATCAATACATCAACTGATAGTTACAATTAGCTTAAGAGATCTACTATTTATTCAAACCCAATAAACCATTACCCATATGCTTTCACTCAAATATAAAAACTCCAAAATAGAAAGGTACTCTTAATTCACCCCTAATTGTCCACTCTACTTCAAGTTACCTAGCATTTAACAGCAGGGAAAGAACATGCACAGACAGCAGGGTAACAATCTGTCACAGGATAGTGTAATTGCCTTAATTTGCACATTTTTGCATCATGGCAAATATGAAGTAGCTTAACTTCTCATTAATAACAGGTAACCATCCTCCTCTTCCCCTGAACCCAACAACATGTGCACAAAGATAACCACTACCCAGGATACGATAGCAGCAGCTTATTACTATACAACCTATGTGTTTGCTACCATTCTGTGGTAATGTGTTGGGTCTGGCTGGGATGGAGTTAACTTTGCCCATAGCAGCCCTCATAACGCTGTGCTAGCAAGGTGTTGATAACACACCAGTGTTTTGGCTATTACTGAGCAGTGCTGGCACACATCAAGGCTGTCTCTCCAACGTTTGCCCCCTCCACCAGTAGGCTGGGGGTGGGCAAGATCTTGGGAGGGGACACAGCCAGGACAGCTGACCCAAACTGACCAAAGGGATATTCCATACCATATGACATCTGCTCAGCAGTAAAGGAGGAGAAAGGAGGAGGAAGTGGGGGGCATTCGTTATTTATGACATTTGTATTCCAGAGTAACCGCTACACTTACTGAAGCCCTGCTTCCCAGGAAGTGGCTGGACATCACCTGCTGATGGGAAGTAGAGAATAAATCTTTTGGGTTTTCTCCTTCATTTCCATGCACGGCTTTATGCTTTTGCTTTATTAAACTACCTTTATCCTGACCCACGAGTTTTTTCCATCTTATTTTTCTCCCCTCCCTGTCCTGCTGAGGAGGAGTGATAGAGCAGCTTGGTGGACACATGGCAGCCAAGGTCAACCCACCTCAGTCCTTTTTGACACCCAATGTGGGGCGTGAAACAATGGAAGTTTTGAATTGAGCGTGCTATAGTTATAGTGGTTATTAAGTGGCAAGCTTCTGTGCAGGTCACGAAGTTGCTATCTGTACTGCTTATCTCTTTATTTTGCTGAGCTTGGGAATATGTTAATGGCTATGTGCCTGGCCCTGGCATTGATGCCTTACTGTGCTGGGGGAGCTATCCTGTAGAGAGGATGAGGGAAAACACCTCCTTCTCATCTAGGATTGATGTGGGTGGTTTTATTGTGCAGGCTCCCTTTTTATTGTGCAAGGTCCTTGCTCACCCTTACGTGAGCTGTTTAATACTACTAATTAATACTGTTAGCATATTATGGGGTTTGTGGAATTTGGTGTCGTCCTGGTGTAAGAGAAGAAAATGTTTGGGTAAAGAGACACTGAAATGTACCCTGAGGCGGTCAGTCTCTGGGTGGCAGGATGTGTGGAAGGATTTGGGCAGATTCCTAGGGCAGTTATCATCTCCCATAGCCTGGGACTTTACACCTGAACAGGCAAGTAACCCTGGTAAAGTGACACACCTTGCCTACCCCAATGAAAACAAGCAGCTTCTAGCACTGTACTGGGGATTGGCCTGTGCCTATCGAGCCACAGTGCAGTACTCTCAGAGGACTGTGGTTGAGGAAGGCACCCAAAGTGCAGCTGAGGACACCGTGGCTGAGACTGGGATCCAAATCATATCTAAGAAGACAATAGTTGAGACAGGGACTCAAACCTCATCTGAGGACACCCGGGTTGAGATAGGGACCCAAACAACAACTACAGTAATTGCACCAATAGTGAAAAAGAAACAGTGGACAAGGAAAACAATGGGTCCATATCATCAATTAGTAAGGGAGAAGGAGGAGGAGGAAGGGTTTGATCAGAAAGCCGATCCTTCAGCAAAGAAACGGGAGGAAGTGAGAGAAATCAGACAAGAAGCAGAAACTACCCGGTCCCTGACCTTGAAAAAACTTTGAGACATGCAGAAAGATTACAGCCACCAGCCAGGTGAGCAGATTGCTGCCTGGCTGCTCCAATGCTGGGATAGCAGGGCCAACAGTCAGCAATCAGAAGGTAAGGAAGCCCAAAAGCTAGCATCCCTTGCTAGGGACCAGGGAATTGGCAGAGGAATTGGAAAAGAGGCAGCAATTTGCAGTCTCAGGAGGCGCCTCCTCTCCAGTGCAAGGGCAAGATATCCATTCAAAGAAGTTCTTATGATCTACCAAGGAAAGTGGACTACTGCAGACAAAGGCAGTACCTGAGAGACTTAGTGGTGCTAGAAGTCATCTACAATGACATAGATGACAATGATGTCTCAAAAGACCTGGATGACATCCTGTGTATGCAGGCCATGTTGAGAAAGGTGGTCCAAAATGCAACAGTGTAATTCTAACAGCTTGGCAACAATGTATTGCCTAGATTTGGATACACCAAATGTGGAGAGAGTGTCAAACATCGAAGAAAATTTCTCTCCCTCCTTGTTCACACAGGCCAACATTTCAGCTGTCATAGGTGCACCATGGAGCCAGTCCCCTCCCACCCTGTTTAGAGGGAAAGGGAGCCCCAAGCGCATGCCACGTGGCATGCTAAGGTTCTGTACTGGTTTTGGCTGGGATAAAGTTAATTTTCTTCATAGTAGCGTGTAAGGTGCTATATTTTGGATTTGTGCTAAAAACAGCGTTGATAACACACTGATGTTTTCATTATTGATGATCAGTGCTTGCACAAAGTCAAGGCCTTTTCTGCTTCTCACATTGCCCCATCAGTAAGCAGGCTGGTGTGTTGGTTTTGCGTGGCAAGGTTTTGGTAGCGGGGGGGCTACAGGGGTGGCTTCTGTGAGAAGCTGCTAGAAGCTTCCCCTGTGTCTGATAGAGCCAATGCCAGCCGGCTCCAAGACGGACCCGCCGCTGGCCAAGGCCAAGCCAATCAGCGCCTCTGTGATAACATATTTAAGAAAGAGAAAAACAGTTAGAGAGCGCTTTTGCAGCCAGAGAGAGGAGGGAGAAGATGTAAGAACATCTGCAGACACCAAGGTCAGTGAAGAAGGAGGGGGAGGAGGTGCTCCAGGCGCCGGAGCAAGATCCCCCTGCAGCCCGTGGTGAAGACCATGGTGAAGCAGGCTGTTCCCCTGCAGCCCATGGAGGGAGGATGAGGGGGTGTAGCGATTCCACCTGCAGCCCGTGGAGGACCCCACGCCGGAGCAGGTGGAGGCACCTGAAGGAGGCTGTGACCCCGTGGGAAGCCCGCGCTGGAGCAAGCTCCTGGCAGGACCTGTGGAGCCGTGGAGAGAGGAGCCCACGCCAGGGCAGGTTTGCTGACAGGACTTGTGACCCCGTGGGGGACCCACGCTGGAGCAGTTTGCTCCCGAAGGTCTGCACCCCGTGGAGGAGACTCACGTTGGAGAAGGCCGTGAAGGACTGTCTCCCGTGAGAGGGACTCCATGCTGGAGCAGGGGAATGATGAGAGGAGTCCTCCCCCTGAGGATGACAAAGCGGCAGAAACACCGCATGATGAACTGACCGTAACCCCCACTCCCCGTCCCCCTGTGCCGCTGGGGGGGGCGGAGGTTGAAGCCGGGAGTGAAGTTGAGCCCGGGAAGATGGGAGGGGTGGGGGGAGGTGTTTTAAGATTTGGTTTTATTTCTCATTCCTCTACTCTGTTTTGCTTAGTAATAAATAAGATGAATTCCCTCTCTAAGTTCGGTCTGTTTTGCTCATGATGATAATTAGAGAATGATCTCTCCCTGTCCTTATCTCGACCCGTAAGTTTTTTTTTTTTCATTGTACCTTTTCTCCCCTGTCTAATGAAAGAGGGGAGTGATAGAGCGGCTCTGGTGGGCACCTGGCCCTCAGCCAGGGTCAACCCACCACAGTTCTTTTTGGCGCCCAACGTGGGGCACGAGAAAATCGAGATAAGGATAGTAATGGGAAGAGGTAACGGGCAAAACATTGACTGAACGTAACTTGAGAGTGATATAGTGGTGAAGGGACTAGAGGTAGATTTTGTGTGTAGATTGTCCACTCTGGTGTTGTGATAGTGTTGTTTTGATGTTGGTGTGGAGAATTCTTTTTCTTTTTCTTTGTTGATGTGATTAGTGTTTGTGAAGTTTTGTGTTGAATGTATATTTTAATGATAATTCTTAAATATGTGATTCACAGAGGCGAGGGGTGGAATGTGTTGGTTTTGCGTGGCAAGGTTTTGGTAGCGGGGGGGCTACAGGGGTGGCTTCTGTGAGAAGCTGCTAGAAGCTTCCCCTGTGTCTGATAGAGCCAATGCCAGCCGGCTCCAAGACGGACCCGCCGCTGGCCAAGGCCAAGCCAATCAGCGCCTCTGTGATAACATATTTAAGAAAGAGAAAAACAGTTAGAGAGCGCTTTTGCAGCCAGAGAGAGGAGGGAGAAGATGTAAGAACATCTGCAGACACCAAGGTCAGTGAAGAAGGAGGGGGAGGAGGTGCTCCAGGCGCCGGAGCAAGATCCCCCTGCAGCCCGTGGTGAAGACCATGGTGAAGCAGGCTGTTCCCCTGCAGCCCATGGAGGGAGGATGAGGGGGTGTAGCGATTCCACCTGCAGCCCGTGGAGGACCCCACGCCGGAGCAGGTGGAGGCACCTGAAGGAGGCTGTGACCCCGTGGGAAGCCCGCGCTGGAGCAAGCTCCTGGCAGGACCTGTGGAGCCGTGGAGAGAGGAGCCCACGCCAGGGCAGGTTTGCTGACAGGACTTGTGACCCCGTGGGGGACCCACGCTGGAGCAGTTTGCTCCCGAAGGTCTGCACCCCGTGGAGGAGACTCACGTTGGAGAAGGCCGTGAAGGACTGTCTCCCGTGAGAGGGACTCCATGCTGGAGCAGGGGAATGATGAGAGGAGTCCTCCCCCTGAGGATGACAAAGCGGCAGAAACACCGCATGATGAACTGACCGTAACCCCCACTCCCCGTCCCCCTGTGCCGCTGGGGGGGGCGGAGGTTGAAGCCGGGAGTGAAGTTGAGCCCGGGAAGATGGGAGGGGTGGGGGGAGGTGTTTTAAGATTTGGTTTTATTTCTCATTCCTCTACTCTGTTTTGCTTAGTAATAAATAAGATGAATTCCCTCTCTAAGTTCGGTCTGTTTTGCTCATGATGATAATTAGAGAATGATCTCTCCCTGTCCTTATCTCGACCCGTAAGTTTTTTTTTTTCATTGTACCTTTTCTCCCCTGTCTAATGAAAGAGGGGAGTGATAGAGCGGCTCTGGTGGGCACCTGGCCCTCAGCCAGGGTCAACCCACCACAGCTGGGCATGAAAAAGTTGGGAGGGGACACAGCCAGGACAGCTGACCCCAACTGACCAAAGGGATATTCCATACCATATGATGTCATGCTCAGCAGTAAAACTGGGGGGTGGAGATTGGCTACAGCTGCCATTGTTCAGGGACTGGTTAGGCATCACTTGGTTGCTGGTGAGCAACTGTGGTGGTTGTTTTTTTTCTTCTATCACTTGTTTTTCTTGGGTTTGTGTTTTGGGCTTTTTCCCTCCTCTTTGTTGTTTTATTTTTTATCTTTTTTATTTTTTTTTTTTTTAATTATTGAACTGTCTTTATCTCAAACTCTGTGTTTTCTCACTTTTACCCTTCTGATTCTCTTCCCCGTCACCCTGGGATGGGAGAGTGAGCGAGGGGCTGTGTGCTGATTAGCTGCCTACTGGGGTTAAATCATGACAGGTGCTTCCTGCGTGACCAGGGGGAGGACATGAGGAAGTGCTGCAGGTCGAAGAACAGCAGGTGCCTGTTGCTACCATGACAGTACACCGGCAACAATATTGCAAAAACCAAGACTCCATGGACCCCATGGATAAGCTGATTCATCAATTGGAGAACCAAGGAGTGATCAGCAAGACTCGCTCGCCCTTTAATAGTCCCATATGGTCAATGCAAAAGCCTGACGGAATTAGACTATCATGGCATGAACAAAGTCACACCACCACTTAATACTGCCGTACCAGACATGCTAGAGATCCAATATAAACTGGAGTCAAAGGCAGCCAAATGGTATACTATAATTTGCAATACCAATGTGGGTTTTTTTCTCAACTCCTTTAGCAGCAGAGTACAGGCCACAGTTTACTTTCACGTGGAGGAGTATCGAATACACCTGGAATCAACTGCCCCAGAGATGGAAGCACAGCCCCACCATTTGGACTAATTCAAACTGCACTGGAACAGGGTGATGCCCCTGAACATCTACAATACATCGGTGAAATCAGCATGTGGGGCAATAAAGCAGAAGTGTTTTAAGAAGGGAAAAAAAATAATTCAGATTCTTCTAAAAGGTAGTTTTCCCATTAAAAAAAAAAAAAAAGCCAAGTCAAAGGACCTGCACAGAAAATCCAGTTCTTGGAAGTAAAATGGCAGGATGGACGTTGTCACATCCCTATGGATGTGATCAATAAAATAGCAACTATATCCCCATCAGCTAACAAGAAGGAAACACAAGCCTTCCTAGGCCTTGTGGGATTCTAGAGAATGCATATTCCAGGTTATAGTCATCTTACGAGTCCCCTCTATCAAGTAACCAAAAAGAACAACTATTTTTAGTGGGACTGTCGTGATTTAACCCTAGACGGCAACTAAGCACCACACAGCTGCTCACTCACTCACCCCCAGTGGGATAGGGGAGAGAATTAGAAGCGTAAAAGTGAGAAAACTTGTGGGTTGAGATAAAGACAGTTAAATAACTGAAATAAAATAAAATAATAATTAATAATAATAATAAAAAATGTAATGAAAAGGAAAACAACAAAGAGAGAGAAATAAAATCCAAGACAGACAAGTGATGCAAATGAAAACAATTGCTCACCACCAACTGACCAATGCCCAGCCAGTCCCCCAGCAGCAGCTCCCCCACCAACCTCCTCCCTAGTTTTAGTGCTGAACACAGTGTCATATGGTATGGAATATCCCTTTGGTCAGTTGGGGTCAGCTGTCCCGGCTGTGTCGTCCCCCCAACTTCTTGTGCACCCCCAGCCTACTCACTGGCGGGGTGGTGTGAGAAGCAAAAAAGGCCTTGACTTTGTGTAAGCACTGATCAGCAATAATGAAAACATCTCTGCATTATCAACACTGTTTTCAGCACAAATCCAAAACATGGCCCCATACTAGCTACTATGAAGAAAATTAACTCTATCCCAGCAAAACCCATCACATTCTCCACCCCTTATTCCATACCATCTACATCATGCTCAAGTCCCATACTATCCAATACACCCTCATTAACCACCACCCCCCTTCCCATCCTTTACTATAATACACAGATATCATTCCCTTAGTCTATGGACCACCCCCCTGTAAAATGTCTATAAAATGTCCACAAATGTCCACAAAATATCCACAGAGTTCATTTAGTCCATGACTTTGGGCTCCATCTCTTATGGTGGTCACTCAGGACAGGACAATTGGTGCGTTGCATGGATTTACTGGGCACCAAAGCCAGCTCAGATCGGGTCACTGCTGTACTTGCACTGCTTCCTGTAAGGCTTGTCCTCCACTGGTTCAGGTGGTTCCTGCTATGGTAATTCCTATAACATGCAACTCAAATCATGAGTTACAAGAATTTAAAGATTTATCCATTACAATCTCCATCCCTGGTCCCTTTGGACTAAGCCTTAAGCTTTAACATTGCAATGAGTTCCTCCTTTTGCCTCTAGCTTGGCTAGCAGCGAGAGGTTCCTTTATAATACCTTTGATATATGGCAGCCGCAGCAGTAGTGACATACAGCATCATGTAATACTGCCATCATGCAACTCCAATCATGGATTATTTTCAATCGAAATCAAATCCCCTTGAGGTACACATCAGACTCCTCCATCCTTCTGCGTTACCCACCAAGTGCACCCAGGTCCTTGAGGAAAAACAGTCCCATGAATAGGTTTACCCTTTCCTGAGGAAGCAATAACCCAGACTGTTTTTCCCAACAAGTTCCTTATATGTACAACAATGATCTTCACTCCTTCCACAGTGTGCAGGGGTTTTCATTGGGCAAGGCCAGGTTGACTGGCAAATCCTCTAGGGTTAACTAGCCACGTGGCTTCTGCTAAATCTATATCCCAATGCTTGAACATCCCAGCACCCATTCCTCTCAATGTTGTTTTTAATAGTCCATTGTATTGTTCAATTTTCCCAGAGGCTGGTGCACGATAGGGGATGTGATATACTCACTCAATGCCATTCTCCTTGGCCCAGGTGTCTATGAGGTTATTTTGGAAATAAATCCCATTGTCAGATTCAACTCTTTCAGGGATGCCATGTCGCCATAAACCTTGCTGTTCAAGGCCCAAGACAGTGTTCCAGGCAGTCACATGAGACACAGAATATGTTTCCAACCATCCAGTAGTCACGTCAACCATTGTAAGAACATGGTGCTTGCCTTGGCAGGTTTGTGGGAGTGCGATATAATCAATCTACCAGGCTTCCCCATATTGATATTTCAGCCATCATCTTCTATACCAAAAAGGCTTTAGCCGCTTAGCTTGTAGGATTATGGCGCATGCTTTAAATTCATGGATAACCTGTGCAATAGCATCGATTGTTAAGTCCACTCTCGATCACGAGCCATTTGTATGTTGCATCCCTTCCTAGACATCCTCATGTGTCGTGGGCCCACCGAGCTATAAATAATTCACCCTTATGTTGGCAGTCCAAATCCACCCCAGTCACTTCAATCTTAGCAGCCTGATCTACCTGCTGGTTGCTTTGATGTTCCTCAGTGACTCAACTCTTAGGTTCGTGGCCATCTACGTGATGTACTTCTACAACCAGCTTCTCTAGCCAGGCAGCAATATCTTCCCACGATATGGCAGCCCAAATGGGTTTGCCTCTGCACTGCCAGTTGCTCTGCTTCCATTGCTGTAGACACTCCCACAGGGCATTTGCCACCATCCATGAGTCAGTATGGAGATAGTGGCATTTTTCTTGTTGTGGTGGGTTGACCCTGGCTGGACATCAGGTGCCCACCAAAGCTGCTCTGTGACTCCCCCTACTCAACTGCACAGGGGAGAGAAAATATAACAAAAGGCTCGTAGGTTGAGATAAGGACAGGGAGAGATCACTCAGCAATTATCGTCACAGGCAAAACAGACTCAACTTAGAAAAAAATCATCTAATTTATTACCAAGCAAAACAGAGTAGAGTAATGAGAAATAAAATCAAATCTTAAAACATCTTCCACCCACCCCTCCCTTCTTCCTGGGCTTAACTTTACTCTATGGGCTGCAGGAGAATCTCTGCTCCGGCACCTGGAGCATCTCATCCCCCTCCTTCTGCACTGACCTTGGTGTCTGCAGAGTTGTTTCTCTCACATATTCTCACTCCTCTCTAGCTGCAAAAGCTCCCGCTCCTTTTTTTTTTTTTTTTCTTCTGAACTCTGCTATCACAGAGGCTCTACCACTGCCACTGATTGACTTGGCCTTGGCCAGTGGCAGGTCTGTCTTAGAGCCGGCTGGCATTGGCTCTATTGGACATAGGGGAAGCTTCTAGCAGCTTCTCGCAGAAGCCACCCCTGTAGCCCCCCCCCCATCAAAACCTTGCCACACAAACCCAATACAGAAGAGCATAGGGATGCTGCCTGGTTGTGTAGGGATGGGGTCAGGAAGGACAAGGACCAGCCAGAGCTGACCTTGTCAAGGGATGCAAAGAATAATAAGGGCCCCGCTACCACAACTTTGCCATGCAAACGTGTGTTGGTTTTGCGTGGCAAGGTTTTGGTAGCGGGGGGGGCTACAGGGGTGGCTTCTGTGAGAAGCTGCTAGAAGCTTCCCCTGTGTCTGATAGAGCCAATGCCAGCCGGCTCCAAGGCCAAGCCAATCAGCACCTCTGTGATAACATATTTAAGAAAGACAAAAACACTTAGAGAGCGCTTTTGCAGCCAGAGAGAGGAGTGAGAAGATGTGAGAAACTCTGCAAACACCAAGGTCGGTGCAGAAGGAGGGGGAGGAGGTGCTCCAGGCGCCGGAGCAAGATTCCCCTGCAGCCCGTGGTGAAGACCATGGTGAAGCAGGCTGTCCCCCTGCAGCCCATGGAGGGAGGATGAGGGGGTGTAGAGATTCCACCTGCAGCCCGTGGAGGACCCCACGTTGGAGCAGGTGGAGGCACCTGAAGGAGGCTGTGGCCCCCTGGGAAGCCCGCGCTGGAGCAAGCTCCTGGCAGGACCTGTGGACCTGTGGAGAGAGGAGCCCACGCCAGAGCAGGTTTGCTGACAGGACTTGTGACCCCGTGGGGGACCCACGCTGGAGCAGTTTGCTCCTGAAGGTCTGCACCCCGTGGAGGAGACTCACGTTGGAGAAGGCCGTGAAGGACTGTCTCCCGTGAGAGGGACCCCACGCTGGAACGGGGGAACGATGAGTCCTCCCCCTGAGGATGAAGAAGCGGCAGAAACACCGTGTGATGAACTGACCGTAACCCCCACTCCCCGTCCCCCTGTGCCGCTGCGGGGGGCGGAGGTTGAAGCCGGGAGTGAAGTTGAGCCCGGGAAGATGGGAGGGGTGGGGGGAGGTGTTTTAAGAGTTGGGTTTATTTCTCATTACTCTGTTTTGCTTAGTAATAAATAAGATGAATTCCCTCTCTAAGTTCGGTCTGTTTTGCTCGTGATGGTAATTAGAGAATGATCTCTCCCTGTCCTTATCTCGACCCGTAAGTTTTTTTTTCATTGTACCTTTTCTCCCCTGTCTAATGAAAGAGGGGAGTGATAGAGCGGCTCTGGTGGGCACCTAGCCCTCAGCCAGGGTCAACCCACCACAAAATGCAATACACTTGTTCAGCAATGTCTAAAGCCAGCTGGATGGCTTTCATCTCTGGAAACTGACTCGATTCACCTTCTCCTTCAGCAGCTTCTGCAACTTGTCATGTAGAAATCCACACAGCAGCTTTCCACCTCTGATGCTTCCCCACAATGCAACAGGACCCATCAATGAACAGGGCATATTGCTTCCCATTTTCTGGTAGTTTATTATATGGTGGGGCCTCTTCAGCATGAGTCAGTCACCTCCTCTGGCAACACTCTGACATTTCAGCCCTCTGGCCAGTTGTCCTGGTTTCAGCTGAGAGTGAGTTAATTTTCTTCATAGTAGCTAGCATGGGGCTCTGTTTTAATTTGTGTTGGAAACAGTGTTGATAATATAGAGATGTTTTTGTTATATAGAGGTGTGTTTTGTTGTTGTTGAGCAGTGCTTACAGAGTCAAGGCCTTTTCTGCTTCTTGCACTGCCCTGCCAGTGGGATGGCTGGGGGTGCACAAGAAGTTGGGAGGGGACACAGATAGGACAGCTGACCCAAACTGACCAAAGGGATATTCCATACCATATGACATCATGCTCACTTTATAAGGGAGACCTAGGGAAGAGGAAGGGGGTGTGGGGGGGTGACAGCAGCAGCATTCAGATTGATGGTATTTGTCTTCCCAAGTAACCATTAAGCATGACAGAACCCTGCTTTCCTGGAGATGGCTGAACACCTGCCTACCCCTGGGAAGTGGTGAATGAATTCCTTGTTTTGCTTTGCTTGTGTGCATGGCTTTTTTGCTTTACCTATTAAACTGTCTTTTTTATTAAACCCATGAGTTTTCTCACTTTCACTCTTCCAATTCTCTCCTCCATCCCAATGGGGGGATTGAGTGAGCAGCTGCATGGTACTCAGCTGCTGGCTGGGGTAAAACCACGACACCAGTCCATGATCACTTACAGAATTCCTGAGCAGTCAGGGTTTACCATTCGAGCCCATTGCATTATCAGTGCGACCCACTTATTCTATATAAAGTCAGTTGCATGATGTGTAGAGGGGACTCTCCCTTTGAACATCCAGCCCAGCACAGGCAATCAAGGTATCAAATGGAGCTAGTGCTTCTCTACCAACAACTTCTGAAGTAGCTTGAACCCCTTCATATGCTGTTAATATTTCTTTTTTAGTTGGAGTGTAACAAGCTTTGGATCGTTTATATCCCCAGCTCCAAATCCCTAGAGGTCAACTTCAAGTCTCTCCCTATGGCTGAGGTGTAAAGCATATTTTTCACATCATGTTCTGTCTGGACTGGCCCAAGAGCTATTGAAAGAACTATCTCCAGTTTAGTTTGTTCAAAGGCTTGTCATTGCTCAGGGCCCAATTCAGAGTTGTCCTTCTTCCACATTACTCAATAGGGAGGGCTTACAATGAGACTATAACCTGGAATATGCATCCTCCAAAATCCCACGAAACCTAAGAAAGCCTGTGTTTCTTTTTTTGTTATTTGGTAAAGAAATAGCTGTTATTTTGTTGATCACATCCATCGGGATACAGTGATGCCCATCTTGCCATTTTATTCCTAAAAACTGATTTCCTGTGCAGTTCCTTTGACCTTTCTTTTGAAGGCTGGTTTTGCCATAAAACAAAGTATCTGGATTATTCTTCTCCCCTTCTCAAACACTTTCTATGCTGTGTTGCCCCACACAATGATGTCATTAATATATTGCAGGTGTTCAGGAGCTTCGGCTTGTTCCAGTGCAGTCTATATCAATCCAGTGCAGTCTGTATCAATCCATGACAAAGGGTAGGGCTGTATTTCCACCCCTGGGGCAGTTGATTCCAAGTGTACTGCATGCCAAGTGAAAGCAAACAGTGGCCTGCATGCTACTGCTAAAGGGATTGAGAAAAACACGTTAGCGATATCAACTGTGGCATACCATTTGGTGAGCTTTGATTCCAGTTCATATTGGAGTTCTAGTATATCTAGTACAGCAGCACTCAGTGGCAGCATGACTTTGTTCAGGCCGTGATAGTCCACTGTTAGCCTCCATTCTCCATTAGATTTTCATGCTGACCATATGAGACTATTAAAGGGTGAATGAGTCTTACTCGTCACTCCTTGACTCTCCAGTTGCCAGATCACCTTATGGATGGGAACCAGGGAGTCTCAATTGGTGCGATATTGTCACCAGTGCACTATCATGGCAGTGACTGGCACCTGCTGTTCTTTAACTCACAGCAACCCCACCACAGAAGGGTCCTCTCAGAGACTGGGCAAGGTAGACAGCTGTTTAATCTTCTCCGTGCTCAAGGCAGCTATACCAAAAGCCCGCCCTTTTGGGTCCCTGAAGTAGCCTCTTCTGAGGTAGTCTATGCCAAGGATACATGGAGCCTCCAGACCAGTCACAATGGGGTGCTTTTGCCACTCATTCCCAGTTAGGCTTACCTCAGCCTCCAACACAGACAGTTCTTGGGATCCTCTCGTTGCTCCAGAAACACAGGTGGATTCTGCCCCTTTGTAATCTGATGGTATTAGAGTACACTGTACACCAGTGTCCACTAGAGCTTTATACTCCCATAGGGCCCCAGTTGTCTCTTTCCTCCACCTGGCCAAAGGCAGGGCCCCTCTATTCCTGGTTGGAGTCTTCATTACTTGATTTTTGTAACTGCAAAATAGAAGTCCCTTCATCAGTGTCAAAAGTACAATTAGCCCTTCTACTCTGCCCAATAGACACTGGAGCAGTCATTTTCCTGGATGGATGCCTTTTGGCTGTTGTTTTTCCTTGTGTTTCCTGTACTTGAGCTTCTAGTCTCCAGGTAGGTTCACCATCCCACTTCCTCATGTCCTCTCACTGGTCACACAGGAAGAAACACAGGGTTGCACATGGTGTGCGCCACCAGTACCCTCTCCCTTGAACAGAAAAAGGCTGACTCTTAAGAGCTGAGACCTTGGTTGGACTGCGTGAGGAAGATCTATCTTTCTTGGCGTACTCGGACATTTTTGGGGTCAGTTCCTTAACAGCAAAGACACAGGCCAACATACAGGAAGTAAGATTATCTTTGTATTTTGGGAGTTGTCTGGCCAGTTCATCTACAGTTGGTGCCTCTCTGTCTGTCCAGCTCATTATCGCCAGGGTGTTGGCGTATGACGTTGGTGCATTTTGTATAAACTTTTGCCACATGGACCCAGGCACCAGATTTCATCTGGGTCTTTAGATATCTGGTCATCATCCAGGTTGTTATAGATCACCTTCACCTTGGCTAATTTTGTCAGATACTGAATCCCTCCCTCAGTGGTGGTCCATTTGCTTCAGGAATTTGCAAGTTCTTCCTTGAAGAAGGTCCTTCGCACCTGACTGGAATCACCGCCAAAAACTGAGGACTCCTACCCTTTTTCCAATCCCTTTGTCAATGGCCTTATCCCTAGCAAGGGATCCCAGCTGCCAGGCTTCCTTACTCTCTAATTCCTGACTACTGGCCCCAATATCCCAGCACTGGAGTAACCAGCTGAGAATTAGCTTACCTGGTAGACTGCTAAAATCTTGTAACATATCTTGCAGCTCAGAGATATAGATTGGGTGGTTTCTGTCTCATTTATTATTTCAGTCTCTTCCTCCTCCTGTTCCTGTGACTGCTCTGCTACAGAACAGACTGCCTCTTCTGATTCTTTCTCCTGCTCCCTCATCCCTTACTGAATGAGTTGACTTCCACTTCTATTGTTTCTTTTTAGTTAAAGGGGGGACTGATACAGCATCTGGTTTAGCCATAGTGTCTGTGGGCATGTTTCCCCTCTCCTCTTGAGGGTGCTGCATAATATTGAGCAGTGTTTCACTGATGCTGGCCAGGCCCCAGCAGAGTATGGTAAGTTGTGCCTCTTTGGAATAGCCATGGCATTTTTTTTTTATTTTTTTTCCCCAAACATTCTATCACTTCATCAGAATCCTGCACTTGTTTGGGAGTGAAGTTCCAGACCACCAGAGGTGAGGAGTTCTCTAGGTAACTGCCCATATTCTCCCACGTGCCTTGCCACTCATGACCATCCTGTTGTAGAGCCTGGGTCATATTCTTAAATTGCTTGTTAACCTTACACAAAACCAAAGCAATATTCCTAAGAAATACCAATAGAAGTATTTTAACTACCCAAGGATATTCAAGATGTTACAATAACTTCTCAATGAGAGAGAAACCTTCACAGAAAGTGGTGAAGATGCCATTCTGTATTTCCTCCACAAAAAAACCTCTCAGAAGAATAAATACAAATGTCAATGACAATGAGATGGAACCCGAAGAACAATAATGGCTTCAGTACAGAGCCCAAACACCAGATTAAGCTCAAGGTCAGTGTTTTAATAACAAATCTCCCAGGCAAAACATCACTAATCATGACAGAGCATAGAAATGTGTAAAAGCCAACACCAATCTTTAAAATGTAGAGCAAAAAAAGAGCATGGCGCCGATCAGATAAACTAATATTGAGAACAGATTAATCGATATCATGACCCACAACTGTTAACAGATATAAAACCCTTCTAATATGCTCTGGTTAAATCTGTTGTTATTTCAAACCCTTCAAGCCCCACATTGGACAAAGAGGACTGTCATGGTTTAAACCCAGCCACCGATTAAGCACCAAGCTTAGGGTAATCACCCGAATCCTGTCCCCGAGTGAGCTGAGAGATACGCAAAAAGATTTCAGCTGCCATCCAGGCAAGAAAAATCATTGCCTGGCTGCTCCAATGCTGGGATAACAGAGCCAGTAGCCTAGAATAGGAGAGTAGGGAAGCCAAGCAGCTGGGATCCCTGTCTAGGGAAGGGGGCATTGACAAGGTGATGAGGGAAAAAGACACAAGCCCTCAGCCTCTGGAGGTGACTTCATTCAAACTTGAGGGAAAGGTATCCCTTCAAAGAAGATGTTCTATGTCATCCAGACAAGTGGACCACCATGGAGGGAGGGATCCAGTACCTGAGGGAATTAGTCATGTGGGAGATGGTTTATTACGACCCGGACAATGCCCAGTTACCCACAGATCCAGATGAGGTCCAATGCACGTGACTCATGTGGTGGAAGTTTGTAGGGAGCGCACCAATGGCGTATGCCAACTCATTGGCAGTACTGGAGTACTGGCCTTTGTAAGATGAACAGGTACCAACAGTGAATGAAGCAGCTGGCCGACTCTGGCAATACAAAGAAAGTCTCTCTAGTCTCGGCTGTGGAGAAACTGTCCTGGAAGGTCCAGCAACTCAAAGAGAATATGTCCAATTCCCTGCTTGTACGGACCAGTATCTCAGCTATTAGGAGTAAGCGTTCTTCTATATCCTCTGTCTTGAGCAGAAGGTACACACCACGAGGCACCCTGTGGTTTTACCTGCACAACCACAGAGAGGACATGAGGAAGCGAGATGGAAAAATCTACCTCAACCCTACAGGCATGAGTATGTGAGGTGCAAGGAAAAACAATTACAAAAGGGGATTCTTCCAGGAAAAATGCCACTCCAGTTTCCAGAGGGCAGTTCCCTAGACACAGTGGAATACCTACTCATACTTATGATCCTCTTGAAGGGATCTCTATGTCATTTTTGCAAGAAGTGAGCAGTGAATACAATGAGCAGGATTAGAGGAGCCCTTCCTCCAGCCAGGTGGAGGAGAGGGACAACCAGGTTTATTGGACTGTGTGGATTAGATGGCCTGGCACATCAGACCCACAAGAGTATAAGGCTCTAGTGGACACCAGTGCACAGTGTACCCTAATGCCATCAAGCTATAAAGGGGCAGAACCCATATATATTTTTTGGAGTGACAGGAGGATCTCAACCGCTGACTGTATTGGAAACTGAAGTGAGTCTAACTGGGAACGAGTGGCAAAATCACCCCATTGTGACTGGCCCAGAGGCTCCATGCATCCTTGGAATAGACTTCCTCTGGAGAGGGTATTTCAAGGACCCAAAAGGCTACCGGTGGGCTTTTGGCATAGCTACCTTGGAGATGGAGGAAATTAAACAGCTATCTACCTTTCCTGGTCTCTCTGAGGATCCTTCTGTTGTGGGGTTGCTCAGGGTCAAAGAACAACAGGTGCCAATTGCTACCACGACAGTGCTCTAGCAGCAATATCTCACCAACCGAGATTCCTTGATTCCCATCCATAAGCTGATTTGTCAAGTGGAGAGTCAGGGAGCGATCAGCAGAATTCACTCACCTTTTAACAGTCCCATATGGCCAGTGCAGAAGTCCAATGGAGAGTGGAGGCTGACAGTAGACTATCGTGGCCTGAATGATGTCACGCCACCCATGAGTGCTGCTGTACCAGACATGCTAGAACTTTAATATGAACTGGAGTCAAAGTGATATCGCTATGCATTTTTCTCAATCCCTTTGGCGGCAGAGTGCAGGCCACAGTTTGCTTTCACTTAGAGGGGCGTCCAGTACACCTGGAATTGACTGCCCCAGGGCTGGAAAGACAGCCCTACCATTTGCCATGGACTGATCCAGACTGCACTGGAACAGGGTGAAGCTCCAGAACACCTGCAATACCTTGACGACATCATCATATGGGGCAACACAGCAGCATGCGCTCACCTGGACTGTATCTAAAATTCTTTTGCACATCTCACAGCTCACTCAGGGACAGGGATGGGGTGATTACCTCTGGTTCTGCCTCTTCCTCCTGTTCTTGTGATGGTCCCGGTTCATTGTCATCCCTTACTAAGCAAGCTGATTTCTTTGTGTATTTTTTCTTCTGTATAGGGGTGACTGATACTGGCATGGGTTCTGTTTTTTTTGGTTCAGCTACAGTGCCTGTCACACTGTTTTCCCTTGCTTCCCCTTGATGGCGCTGCCTAATATCGAGCAGTGCTTGGTAGATACTGGCCAGGGCCCAGCACAGTGCAGCAAGTTGTGCCTCTTTCGAATAGCCACAGCATTTTCCTTTCAAGTATTCTATCACTTTATCAGGGTCCTATAGTGATTCGAGAGTGAATTTCCAAACCATTGGAGATGAGAAGTTCTCTAGATAGCTGCCTATATTCTCCCACATACGATGTCACCCATGACTATCCAGCCTCCAGGCAGGTCTCTGGGAGGTATTCTTAAAACATTTGTTTGTAACCCTAAACAAGACCTGGAACACATTCAGTAGACATAGCAATAAGAGCATTCTGGCTTGAACATCCCAAGGGTATTCAAAATTCTGTAACCAGCCAGAAGTGAAAACGGGAGGTGAAAGGGTGGGAGAAGGTATCCCCCCTGTCTTCCCCATAGATTGGGTGCAATTATTAATCAATTCTGAGAGATGTTGTCCAAGGTACGGACATGACAGAAATGCTACATACAAATACCAGCTTAAACCTCATGACCACTGATGTTATCATATCATCAGTTGATATTACACAGTACAGCAAAATGAGAATCCTGATCCCTCTCCCTGAGGTGATAAGCAGCACCGCAGGGAATACATACAGCAAGTAAGGATTTAAATAACCCAATCATGTGAACAAAAAAAACCACCATTGTGACCAGTGAATATTTACCTAATATAATAAATATGTATAACAACTTTGTTTTCACACGCTCTGGTCAGATCTATCTTTATCTTAACCCTTTGTGCCTCATGATAGGCACCAAAAAGGACTGTCATGGTCTCACCCCAGCTAGCAGCTGAGCACCACATGGCTGCTCGCTCGCTCCTTCCCCTCCCCCCCCGTGGGATGGGGAGGAGAATCAGAAGATGACAAAGGTATACCTCATGGGTTGGGATAAGGACAGTTTACTAGGACAGTAAAGGAAGAGAAAGATAACAACAGTACTTACAAGAGAATATACAAAGAGGGTGATATACAATGCAATTTCTCATCCAAGGACATGACCCAAGTCATGACTGCACAGGACCGCACACTCAGCCATCCTGGAGCCGCAGCTCCTCCTCTACGAGCTCTTTTTTATGCTGAGCATGGTCATATGGTATGGAATACCCCCTTTGGCTAGTTTGAGGTCACCTATCCTGGCTGTGCCCTGTCCTAGCTTCTTCTGAAAATTAACTCTATCCTAGCAAAATACCAGGACAAGATCAAAGGCATTATGCTTTGTTTGCTGATAGATCCTGTTGTGTTATAACAAACTACTGGAAGTGGAAATCTGCTGTGTGGAATCCCATATGACAAGTTGCCAAAGCCACTGAAAGAGAACATGAGTTGAGACTGTTTGCAGAAACAAAAGCCAGCCAGCCAGTCCTAGAGATTGCTGAACAAGAAAAGCAGCCAGTACTCTATCTCTATACTGACTCCTGGATGGTGGCTAATGCCCTATGGGAGTGGCTTAAGCAGTGGAAGACGACCAATTGGCAGCAGCACAGAGATAAACTTATCTGGGCAGCTGCATTGTGTGATTGCTCACTCAACTCCTGCTCAGTTTTTGGCTAACGCAGCTAATGCTCAAGGCCTGATGTATGTTGGGAACAGTGCCATTGGGTCAAAGCAAGAGCACCACTTAGGTGGGACATGTGGCCAGAAAGAGCTAAAAGGCCATTATATAGCCATTATCACCTGCAGATTGCTGTCATCTGCAGCCATCATCATTGCATATTAAGTATCTGGCAGTTTCATCAGAATCTGCTAGCCCATAGAAATGGTATAGACACAAGCTCCAAGTTAGAAGGTATAAAAACATCAGCTTACCCAAAAAGATTTTGAAGTGGATCCAACAGCAGCTAGACTGCTCAGGCTTTCATGCTTCCTAGTGTGATACAGGGGATGCTGTCATGGCTTTGCCCCAGGCAGCAGCTAAGCACCACACAGCCGCACACTCACTCCTCTCCTGCACACTCACTCCTCTCCCAGCAGGATTGGGGAGAGAATCAGAAGAGTAAAAGTGAAAAAAACCTCATGGACTGAGATAAAGACAGTTTAATAGGTAAAGCAAAAGCCATGCACACAAGCAAAGCAAAACAAGGAATTCATTCACTGCTTCCCATCAGCAGGCAGGTGTTCAGCCATCTCCAGGAAAGCAGGGCTCCGTTGACATGTAACAGTTACTTGGGAAGACAAACACCATAACTCTGAATGTCACCCCTCCCCTTCCTTTTTCTTCCCCTAGCTGTATATGCTGAGCATGATGTCATATGTTATGGAAGATACCTTTGGTCAATTGGGGTCAGCTGTCCCGGCTGTGTCCCCTCTCAACTTCTTGTGCGCCCCCAGCCTACTCACTGGTGGGGTGGTGTGCAGAAAAGGCCTTGACTCTGTATAAGCACTGCTCAGCAACAATAATGAAAACATCCCTGGATTATCAACACTGTTTTCAGCACAAATCCAAAACAGTCCCATACCAGCTACTATGAAGAAAATTAACTCTATCCCAGCCAAAACCAGCACAAATGGCCGCACTGTGACAGAAGAGGAAGAATGAGCACTCTCACCATCGGCTAGGTAACTATTTTGCTCATAGGTGCACAAGTGTTATGGGTAATAAGTTATTAAACCTCGTGACTTATATGGTGAATAAGTGAATTCATGTGATAGACTAGTCTGTGCAAATGGGACTGAGCCCTTGTTTGTCATGTTTGTTTGTTCCATTTCTTATACGAGCTCATAAAATAAAGTTTGATTCACAGAGTACACTGTCCTGTAAATTTGAGAGATCCAAAGGGACCATGACACACTGTGGCAAGACGTGGCTGCCCAGGTAGAAAATATCACTGTGAAAGTACAGCATGTAGATGGTCACATACCCAAGAACCATGCCACTGAAGAACATCAAAACAATAAACAGGTACACAAGGATGCCAAAATTGGAGTGGCTCAGGTAGACCTGGACTGGGAGTGTAAGGGTGAGATATTTGTAGCTCAATGGGCCCCACAAAACATCAGGGCATCTAGGGAGAGATACGACATACAGATGGGAGAGGGGTGGACCTTACCATGGAGACAAACAAGCAGGTCACCCATGAATGTGAAACATGAGTAAAGTCTCCCTGGAATAAAGGGCAGCAGCTAGGTTTTAGATATGGCAAGGCCTGACAAATTGACTATATTGGACCACTGCCATGAACACGCCAAGGCAAGCACTACATACTCACCATGGTGGAAGCAAATACCAGGTGGCTAAAAACATACCATGTAAACCATGCCACTGCCCAAAACACCATCCTAGGCCTTGAAAAGCAAGTTCTGTGGCAACATGCTACCTCAGAAAGAATTGTCAGACAGTGGGACTCATTTCTGAAATACTATCATAAACTCCCGGGCCAAGAAACACAGCATTAAGTGGGTATATCACATGCCCTATCACCCACAAGCCTCCAGAAAGATTGAGAGATAATGGACTGTTAAAGACTATACTGAGAGTGTTGGGCACTGGGATATAAATTTAGCAGAAGCTAGATAAGTGGCTGGGGAAGGCAGTGTGGATTGCTCCTCCTTTAGGAAAAGGCAAGCTCATTCACAGGATTGTCTCTGCTCGAGGACCTGGGTGTACTTGGTGGGTAATGCGGAAGGATGGGGAGACCTAATGTGTGCCTCAAGGAGATTTAACCTTGGGGGGGGAATAGTCTTTGATGTGAGTTGTATGTTGTAGGAAGTAATGTAGCAGGGACTACCGAAACCAATGAAGAGTGAGCTTCACAAGCAATCAAATGAGTGCAGCGATGACCCAAATAAAGCTGGTGTTTGCACCCAACGATTGAAGATGCTGCTTCTCCTGTCCTAAGAGATCACCTTGACAGATGGGGCCCAAGTCATAGCCTGTTCTTATGAACATTTGGGGGAATGGTAGAAGCCCGTGGAATAGGAAAATAATATCTATCAGTTAAGGGACAGGGGATTAATGAGTTCATGAGAATGTATAAATCTGTATGTTGAGTAAAAAGATGGCTTAAGTATATAGTATAAATTGGAAGTATTAGTCAGAGGGGATTTCCGGAATGAGAAATAGATAGAAGGGGATTGCCAGAAGATATGTAAACATATCAAATTATATAGGACCTAAGCATGACACAATCGGTATGGAATAGAGGGGTGGAGATTCTGTTGGGTCTGCCTAGGATGAAGTTAACTTTGCCCATAGCAGCCCTCATAGTTCTGTGCTCTGCATTTGTAGCTGACCACAGCATTAAGGCTTTCTCTCTAACTCCCCTCACTCATGCAAACGGTCAGGACAGCTGACCCAAACTGACTAAAGGGGTATTCCATACTATATGACATCCTGCTAGAAATAAAACTAAGAGAAAAGGAGGGCAGGGGGAAGTAACATTATTTATTAGGGCACTTTTCTCTAAAGCAACCACTACACATATTGGGGCCCTATTTCCAACCCAATTGGACCTACAACGATCATTTAGTCCAACTGCCTGACCACTTCAGGGCTGACCAAAACATAAAGCATGTTATTAAGGGCATTGTCCAAATGCCTCTTAAACACTGACAGGCATGGGGCATTGACCACCTCTCTAGGAAGCCTGTTCCAGTGTTTGACCACCCTCTCGGTAAAGAAATGCTTACTAATGGCTAGTCTAAACCTCCTCTGATGGAATGTCGAGCCGCTCCCATCCGTCCTGTCACTGGATACCAGGGAGAAGAGATCAGCAGCACCTCCCTCTCCACTTCCCCTCCTCAGGAAGCTGTAGAGAGCAATGAGGTCACCCCTCAGCCTCCTTCTCTCCAAACTAGACAAACGCAGAGTCCTTAGCCACTCCTCACAGGACATGCCTTCCATGCCTCTCACTAGCTTTGTTGCCCTCCTCTGGACACATTCAAGGACCTTAACATCCTTCTTAAATTGTGGGGCCCAGAGCTGCACACAGCACTCAAGGTGAAGCCTCACCAACGAAAGATACAGAGGGATAATCACTTCTTTTGACTGGCTGGTTATGGTGTGTTTGATGCACTCCAGGATGCAGTTTGCCCTCTTGGCTACCATGGCACACTACTGACTCATATTGAGCTTGCTGTCAACCAGCACTGCCAGATCCCTTTCTACAGGGCTGCTCTCCAGCAACTCCTGTTCCAGTCTATATTTGTGTTCAGCATTACTCCATCCCAGGTGCAGAATCACAGAATCATAGAATGGTTTGGGTTGGAAGGGACCTCAAAGATCATCTAGTTCCAAGCCCCCTGCCATGGGCAGGGACACCCTCCAGGCTGAACAATCCCAACTCTCTCAGCCTGTCCTTACAGGAGAGGTGCTCCAGCCCTCTGATCAGCTTCGTGGCCCTCCTCTGGGCTCACTCCAACAGCTCCATGGCTCTCCTGTACTGGGGCCCCCAGAGCTGGATGCAGTACTCCAGGTGGGGTGGAGTAGAGAGGCAGGATCATCTCCCTCGACCTGCTGGTCACGCCTCTTTTGATGCAGCCCAGGACACGGTTGGCTTTCCGGGCTGCAAGCGCACACTGCTGGCTCATGTTGAGCTTCTCATCAATCAATACCCCCAAGTCCTTCTCCTCAGGGCTGCTCTCAATCCACTCCTTGCCCAGCCTATAGTCATGCTTGGGATTGCCCTGACCCACGTGCAGGACCTTGCACTTGGCCTTGTTGAACTTCATGCAGTGTGCACAGGCCCACCTCTCCAGCCTGTCAAGGTCCCTCTGGATGGCATCCCTTCCCTCCAGCGTGTCGACCACACCAGACAGCTTGGTGTCATCGGCAAACTTGCTGAGGGTGCACTCGATCCCGCTGTCCATGTCGCCGACAAAGATGTTGAACAGTGCTGGTCCCAGTACCGACCCCTGAGGAACGCCACTCGTCACCGTTCTCCACTTGGACATTGAGCCGTTGACCACAAGTCTTTGAGTGCGACCATCCAGCCAATTCCTTATCCACCGAGTGGTCCATCCATCGAATCCATGTCTCTCCCATTTAGAGACAAGGATGTCATGCGGGACAGTGTCAAATGCCTTGCACAAGGCCAGGTAGATGACATCAGTTGCCCTTCCCTTATCCACCAATGCTGTAACCCTGTCATAGAAGGCCACCAAATTTATCAGGCATGATTTGCCCTTAGTGAAGCCATGTTGGCTGTCACCAATCACCTCATTTTCCTCGTGCCTGAGCATAGTCTCCAGGAGGGTCTGCTCCATAATCTTGCCAGGCACGGAGGTGAGACTGACTGGCCTGTAGTTCCCTGGGTCTTCCTTTTTTCCCCTTCTTAAAAATGGGGGTTATGTTCCCCCTCTTCCAGTCAGTGGGAACTTTGCCAGACTGCCAGGACTTCTCAAATATGATGGAGAGTGGCCTGGCCACTTCATCCACCAGTTCCCTCAAGACCTGTGGATGCATCTCATCAGGTCCCATGGACTTGTGCACCTTCAGGTTCCTTAGATATTCTCGAATGTGATCTTCTACAGTGGGCGGTTCTTCTTTCTCCCAGTCCCTGCCTTTGCCTTCTGTGACCTGGGCAGTGTGGCTCGAGTACTTGTCAGTGAAGACTGAGGCAACGAAGTCCTTGAGTACCTCAGCCTTCTCCATATCCTTGTGTCCTGGTTCTGGCTAGGACAGAGTTAATTTTCACAAGGAGCCAGGAGAGGTGAGCCAGGCTGGCCAGGGGCTATTCCATACCATGTGACGTCATGCTCACCATAAAAGGGGGGGCTAGTCCCGGAGGGGTGGGTTCAGAGTGGCTCCAGGACATGCTGAGGGTCCAGTGATCAGGTAGGTCGGATCGGTAAATTGCTTTCTGTTATCACCCATTGTGAATATCTGTTATCAGTACTGTTGTTGATTGTTTCCCTCTTCCTTGCCGTCCCAGTAAACTGTCCTTATCCCAACCCATGAGGCTTTGCCTTTGTTTTTCCATTCTCCCCCCCATCGTGCCGGGGGAGGGGTGAGTGAGTGGCTGCATGGTGCTCAGCTGCTGGCTGGGGCTAAACCATGTCACCTGGGTAACCAGGTCACCTGTTTCATTCCAGAGGGGGCCCACATTTTCCCTAGCCTTCCTTTTATCACTAACATACCTATAGAAACTTTTCTTGTTGTCCTTGACATCCCTGGCCAGATTTAATTCTATCAGGGCTTTGGCTTTCCTAACCTGATCCCTGGCTGCTTGGACAATTTCTCTGTATTCCTCCCAGGCTACCTGCCCTTGCTTCCACCCTCTGTAGGCTTCCTTTTTTTGTTTGACTTCACCCAGGAGCTCCTTGTTCATCCACGGGCGCCTCTTGGTGTTTTTGCTTGACTTCCTCTTTGTTGGGATGCATTGCTCCTGAGCTTGGAGGAGGTGATGCTTGAATATTAGCCAGCTGTCTTGGGCCCCTCTTCCTTCCAGGGCTTTGTCCCATAGTATTCTACCAAGCAGGTCCCCAAAGAGGCCAAAGTCTGCTCTCCATCCGGCATTTGTTCTTGTTAAATTTCATGGTATTGATGGTTGTCAAATGCTCCAATCTATCCAGATCCCTCTGCAAGGCTTCTTGTCCATGAAGATTCAACAGCACCTCCCAGTTTGGTATCATCTACAGACTTGCTAAGGGTGCATTCAACTTTTGCATCCAGATCGTTGATAAAAATATTGAACAGAACTGGCCCTATAATCATAGAATCATTTAGGTTGGAAAAGATCCTTAAGATCATCACGTCCAACCATTAACCTAGCACTACCAAGTCCACCACTAAACCATGACCCTAAATACATCTACACGTCTTTTAAATACCTCCAGGGATGGTGACTCAACCACTTCCCTGGGTAGCCTGCTCCAATGATTGATAACCTTTTTGGTGAAGAAATTTTTCCTAACATCCAGTCTAAACCTCCCCTGGGGCAGCTTGCGGTCATTTTCTCTTGTCTTATCGCTTGTTATTTGGAAGAAGAGATCAACACCCACAGAATCACAGAACAGTAGAGGTTGGAAGGGACCTCTGGAGATCATCTAGTCCAACCTCCCTGCTAAAGCAGGTTCACCTAGAGCAGGTTGCACAGGATCGTGTCCAGGTGGATTTTGAATACCTCCAGAGAAGGAGACTCCACAAACTCTCTGGGAAACCTGTTCCAGTGATCTGTCACCCTCCAAGTGAAGAAGTTTTTCCTCATATGCAGAGGGAACTTCCTGTGTTCCAGTTTGTGCCCGTTGTCCCTTGTCCTGTCACTGGGCACCATTGAGAAGAGTCTGGCCCCATCCTCTAGACATCTACCCTTTAGATACAAGATAAGATCCCCTCTCAGTCTTCTCTTCTCCAGGCTCAGACCCAGCTCTCTCAGCCTTTCCTCATAAGGGGGATGCTCCAGTCCCCTAATCATCTTTGTAGCCCTCCGCTGGAATCTCTCCAGTAGTTCCCTGTCCTTCTTGAACTGCAGAGCCCAGAACTGGACACAGTACTCCAGATGTGGCCTCACCAGGGCAGAGTAGAGGGGGAGGATAACCTCCCTCGACTTGCTGGCCACGATCATCTTAATGCGCCCCAGGCTACCATTGGCCTTCTTGGTCACCAGGGCACACTGCTGGCTCATGGTTAACTTCTTGTCCACCAGGACTCCCAGGTCCTTCTCCATAGTACTGCTTCCCAGCAGGTCAACCCCTAACCTGTACTGGTGCTTGGGGTTATTCTTCCCTAGGTGCAGGACCCTACACTCGATACAACCCACGCACTTCGCTACAACCTCCTTTCAGGTAGTTGTAGACAGCAATAAGGTCTCCCCCGAGCCTCCTTTTCTCCTGACTAAACAACCCCAGTTCCCTCGGCTACTCCTCATAAGACCTGTTCGAGATCCTTCACCAGCTAGAATTGAGCCCTGAGGAACACTGCTGGTGACTGGTTGCCAGCCAGATGTAGCCCCATTCACTACAAGGCTTTGAGCCCTGCCATTCAGCCAGTTCTTCACCCAGCACACTGTGTACCTGCTCATCTCACAGTTGGACAACTTGTCCAGAAGGATGCTGTGAGGGACAGTATGAAAAGCCTTACTAAAATCCAGAAAAAACTACATCCACCACCTTCCCTTCATCCACTAGGCAGGTGATCTTATTGTAGAAGGATATCAGATTAGTTAGACAGGACTTCCCAGGAAGTTGCTGGACATCACCTGCTGATGGGAAATAGAAAATAAATATTTTTGCTTTTTTGCTTCTGTGCATAGCCTTTGCTTTTCTTCATTAAATTGCCTTTATCTCACCCCATGATTTTTTCATCTTATTTTCTCCCTGTCCTGTTGACAAGGGGGAGTGATGGAACAGCTTGGTGGGTACCTGGCAGCCAGTCAAGGTCAACTCACCATAGGTAGATGCAAGTGAACTTCAAGTAATTGAATGCAAGTATTTTGTCCTTACTCATTCTCTTACAAATGAAGTTGACCCAAATAATTTATTGTAGTTGTGAGCAAGTTTACAGAGGTTGGTTTCATTAACAGTGATGAAGACAGTTCTCTGGAAAACAGATGGGGGAAACATCTATTGTAATATTTTCTGTTCTTTATCTAAGAGTCTCCTCATACATGATATTAAGGTCATTAACCTTTGTGTGAAGACTGAATTTAATTGCTGTTATCTAAGTCTGAGAAACATCATTCCAAAGAGACTCATCCAATCGTTCTGAAGGAAAATGCCCAGTGCGAATGTACATGTCCCTGCTGTTAAAAGTGGTAGCAGAATAGGAAGTTACTACCACTTAGCTAGAAGTCTTATTTTAATTAATCATTGTACATCAAACTCAATGTTTTGAGTGCCAAACAGCATTTGACAGCCTGTTTTCAACTATCCAGGTTAGCAGACACCGATATACAGATACCTACCAACTCTAAGGCAATATTAATTTTGATATTATATTTTAAAGGGGGGGGGAAATATCTGCCATTTGACAGGCCACTTTCAAGCTTTTTGGCTCACCAGTGGCCTTTGGACCATAAGTAACAAGTTATTTTAGAACATGCATTTTCAGACCTTAAAAGTTCAATACACTGAGAAGATATCACTGCAACACTAAACTGAAAATAAGTTTGGCTTAGGAAAGTATTTTAATTACACTTAAGAATTTGTGAGGTCATTTATTTTCACAAGAGCAAAATGTCTTGCTGACATACTTGAAACAAAATTTCTTCTAATGTAGAAGCCTGCTACAACTTCATTCATGAAGGACCATGTTGTGGTTTAACCCCAGCCAGCAACTAAGCACCACACAGCCGCTTGCTCATTCTGCCTTGGTGGGATGGGGGAGAGAATCAGAAGAGCGAAAGTAAGAAAACTCATGCGTCAAGATAAAGACAGTTCAAAAGGTAAAGCAAAAGCCATGCACACAAGCAAAGCAAAACAAGGAATTCATTCACCGCTTCCCATCGGCGGGCAGGTGTTCAGCCAACTCCAGGAAAGCAGGGCTCCATCACACATAACAGTTACTTAGGAAGACAAATGCCATCACTCGGAACATCCCCCTTCTTCCTTCTTCTTCCCCCATCTTTATATGCTGAGCATGACATCATATGGTATGGAATATTCCTTTGGTCAGTTGGGGTCAGCTGTCCTGGCTGTGTCATCCCCCCAACTTTTTGTGCACCCCCAGCCTACTGACTGGCAGGTCAGTGTGAGAAGCAGAAGAGGCCTTGACACTGTGTAAGCACTGCTCAGCAATAACAAAAACATCCACATATTATCAACACTGTTTTCAGCACAAATCCAAAACATAGTCCCATACCAGCTACTATGAAGAAAGTTAACTCTGTCCCAGCCAAAACCAGCACAGGCCACAATAAAGAACATTTTTTGTTTCCTGCATTCAGAAGTGGCACAGTTTGTGCTTTAGGAACCCTTGATTCTTAGGGTCTACACCCAATTACTGCAGCTGCTTTATAACTTACTTGCAACATAATCACTATTTGTCTTTAAAGGTAAGCAGTGGCAGGCCACCAAGCTGGAGAAGAGAGACAGAAATCTGTCAGAAGATATAAAAAATGGTGTATTATACATTAATATTTGTGCTACAGCAACCGATTTTGAAAGTAGATAAAATTCATAAGCATTCAAAACGCTTATAATGACAAGCTATTATATATTATAGCATCTGATTGATCTGAAAATGAATCTAAGTAGCCAATAAGGATAATGAAAAATAAGAAGCTATTTGACACTTAAAAAAATAAAAAGCCACAAAACATTTAATGGAGGGACCAGTTCAGAAAAAGGAATTACACATTAGCTCTGTATCCAACCAAAAAGATGACATGCTGTTCTATAAATCCATTTATTCATTGAGACACACATGCCTAAACTCCTGTAGTCAACATCACAGTAACTACAATCATGGCAGACAGTATTGAGCTTATTACAGACATTAACTTGGATCTCCATCCTACCCAAATGCTGACTACAAAAAAAATACCAACCAATTTAATTCTCTTAAGTCAGCTAACGGGATTGGGGAGAGGGGGGAGGAATTACATTGTTGGGTAAATTAGGATTGAAGAAGCCTCCTCTAGTCACAAGAAAATGGATAATTTCATTAGAAATTACTAGCAGTGAAAGAGTAAACATTAGTATTTTGCATAGCGATGCACAACACACCAATACAAAGATCATAAGCTCCTACCCAAAGCACAGAGAAGTTATCAATTCTCCCTAGGAGATTAAGGAATTTAAATCAGTGGCAAGTTTCATTGTCTTTAAGCTAAAGTGACTGATTTCTTTATTGTGCAGAAAAAAGCAGTTCTCATGTAAATGCAAGTAAATCACTCAAGTGAAAGCATTTGCTGTTAAACACAAGTCTTGCCATGGGTACTACCCAATAACATGATTTTTTTATTTCCAGACCAATAGCAGAATATTCACTCAGTGCCTACGATGTTAATACAAATCTCAGCCTAAAGAGATTGTCAACTTTAAATAGTGAATAGCTGCATTAGCTGTCAAAGTTCTAAAATGTAGTAACAGCAAGGCACTGAGAAAATTCAGCATTATATTTGGAGCTCTAACTACAGCTAACTACTCTATATATTTATAAATTTGAAAGGTCAGTGAAAAATAGTTATTTAAAGTGAAGAGTGTTGCTTGTAGAAGAGTAATATAGCTGTAGAGAAGAAGTCAGAGCCCTGTAATACTGATAAATTAAATACTGTAGTCAACACCAAAATCATCAGCAAAGGCAAATGAAAAGAACTTAAACTGCTTACTGTACTGTTGTGTTGTAGGTTTGGGTTTTTCTCCTACAAAAGATTAAACCCCTCAGCATCATATGTATGTTAATTTCTGTTTATGTACAGGTCTTTCAGATTTTTGGTGGAAAACAAGTAACATCCTGCATAAGGAAAAAAAAAAAGGTTAAAGTTGTAAAACTGACAGCCCTTCCCAGAAGGAGAGGAAAAGGCAGAGAACAGTGATCATGATACTGCTGGTGCTTTTTAAGAAGCAGAGGAGAAACGCACAAAGAACTGGCTCTGAAACTAATGCATGTTTGCATATCCATGAAAATGAACAAGCAGCAGGTGATCTTAAAGAAGTATTTAACTTGAAACAGTTATTTGTCCCCTTATTTAGTGAAAAGTTATTTACTGGACTATGGAAAAAAATGTACTTTCAGAGAACACCTGCATGAGTTTGTGAGTATATGAACAGATTTTGCTCAGAAATTAGCAAAACTGGTTTAAAGCCAAGGAATTTCTTTTAACTGAGTTTTCAAAACCAACCTGTAGCTCAAGAATTCACAATGCTCACTCCCCCTTGCTAGAATGTTTTTTCAGAATGCAAGATACTTAGCATCTTAAAACAACACTCCCCTTGTGAACTGAAGCAGTATTGGATAGCATTTACTAACACCTAGAAGTAATTTACAGATGTGAGAATTCAGCAGAGAAAGAAGATAATTTCATTATGTTATAGATTATGTTATATTTAGATTATATAACTGGAAGGACTGCCTGTGAATAGGCTTTGGCTTTAAGGAATTGCCTCTACAGACAAGCAAAATGCATGCCTCAAACCTTTAATTCCTCTTGTCCTGTATTAGCAGAGGTGAAAAATTATGGCAAGAAATCATTCAAGACTAAGAATGAAGACGATCTTGGAATCTTTTTTTCCCCCACCATACCTTGCTTGTCTTACAGAAAATGTACATTCATTTCTTACTTTGATAAACTTATTAAAAAAATCCTGCTTCTAAATTATTTTATTTATTGTACATGCAGCACAAATGGAAAAGAAATGGGAACGTGCATTCATCAAGATAGGACTTCAGAGCAAGAACTTTTAGCAAGGACAAGAGGTAGATCCTCCTCCTCTTAGCTTGAAAGTCTTTGCAGAAAGCTTTATGTTTTACCTGAACTAGATTCAGCAACATAAACAATTATATCTTCTATTTCCTGAGATTTTGCATAAATACAGGTATTGCTAACAACAACAAAGTCTTTTTTCTTTCAGAAATACACATACTTATTTAGAGAGAGACAGATTGAATAACCTTATTTGAAGTACTAGAGTCTACTGAAGTACAGAGAAAGGGAGAAAACAGAAACCCAGAAAGGGATAAAGTCAGGATCTCAGAAAGCAGGGTATCCCTCCCCTTATAAACAGGTGAGGCTTTCTGGAAATCTACCCTACAGATAAACAGAGCACACACAAGAACAGACACCTCTGCCTTTCATGGTGCACTGGATGTATGTGGCAAGAGGTCAGGGACTGCCCTGTGCCTGTCACAGCCAGTTCCAGCCTGCTCAGTAACAGATCCACCACAGGCCAAAGCTGAGCCAGTCAGCAAAGCCAGTGGCATCTCTGTGAAAGCATATTTTAAAAATATAAAGATGCCAGAGGGAAAGAGGAGAAGGGAATAAAAAGAAGTGAAAAACAGAGGGAACACCGAGGTCAGAATAGAAAAAGCTCCATGGCAGAGCAAGTATTCCTGAAGGAACTACAGTCTGTAGATGACCCATGCCAGAACAGATAAAAAGTGAGAAGGAATGAGCAGCAGAGAGAAGCTGCTATATGCTGACCATAACAACCCACACACACACTGCATCACTGAAGGGACTGAGTGTAACTTGCAGACATAACAAGGGGCATGAGGAAGAGCATGGAGTACAGCTGAGTCTGGGAAAAGGGGGAGGAAAAGTGTTTTCCCTGTGTTCTCCATAAGTCTTTTAATATTTGTTTTGTTTCTGTTTCCCAATACTTGAATCAGTAATTTTGATATATATATATAAAAATTTGCAATAAATTAAATTCCCCAAGTTAAGTCTGTTTTGCCTGCAACAGTTAATTGGCAAGTGATCTCCCTGTCTTTATCTTGACCCGTAAGCTTTCTTGCTCCTGTTCTTCCTATTTTCTCCCTCCATCCTGCTGGGGGAGGGGGTGAAAGAGCAACTGGGTGAGATCTTGGTTGGCAACCCACCACATCCCTGCTTCACATTTAACCTTGCTCCACCTCCACCCAAACACTCAGTCTCCCAAAATTGTGGTTAAAGGCCTCAGCATGACTGACAACTAGGATGTTTATTCACAGCAAAGAATCCTGTCCCAAGTAATTACCATTTAAAAATGTACTTTTCATCCAATATTGATACAGCTACATCTCTAGTCATATGAAATAAGTTTGCCTCATCATCCTCTCCATATAAGCCAACACTGCTATAACTGAGGGTAGGAGTAAATCCCCTCCCCACTTTCAACAAGTGGACTGTTAGGACAGCACATAAACCAGAAGAGAGGTTGCTTGCCTTCTGTCTTATGGCTGACACCTAACAGTAAAGTATGTTTATACTGATAAAATGGGGGGGGGGGGGGGAGAGAAGAACAAGAGAAATGTTATTAGCATTTGTGAATAACAACAAAAAAGACAGCAGTCACCTGAGGTGCCCTCAGCAGTCAATGGACCAAGAGAGATTTCTATCTTGATTCACTTCTAGAAAAAGCCTTTTCCTCAGTAGACTCAGATCCCAGAGGGTCGTGAGTAACCTTTGTGAATGCTCCCCCTCATTCCTCAGATGTGAGATGCTCTAGTCCCTTATATCAACTTCATGGCCCTTCACTTGGACTCTCTCCAGTATGTCCATGCCTCTCTTGTATCGTGGAGCCCAGAACTGGACATGATAGTCCAGGTGTGACCTCACCAGTGCTGAATATAAGGGAAGGATCACCTCCCTCAACCTGCTAACAACGCCTTGCCTAATGCAGCCCAGGATACCGTTAGCCGCCTTTGCCACAAGGCCACATTACTGGCTCACGTTCAACTTGGTGTCCACCAGGACCCCGGGTCCTTTTCTGCAAAGCTCCTTTTCAGATGGGTGGCCCCCAGCATGCACTGGTGCATGGAGTTGTTCCTCGTCATGTGCAGGAATTGTCATTTCCCCTTGTTGAACTGCATGAGGTTCCTGTCAGCCCTTTTCTCCAGCCTGTCCAGGCCCCTCTGGGTGGCAGCAGTCACTCCTCCCTTCTTCCTGAGGGTATGCTCTTCGTTAATGACCTGGATGATGGGGCAGATGTTGAACAGAACTGGACCCAGTATCGACCCCTGGGGTACACCACTAGTTACTGGCCTCCAACTAGACTTTTTGCCACTGATCACCACCCTCTGGGCTCAGCCATTCAGCCAGTTTTTCAATCCACCTCATCATCCCTTGTGTCTGCAAAACCTCTCCTTCCCCCTGTTCATTCTCCAATCCCATCACCACACATAAAACAGTCTCTTAGATGGCGCAACAAGCGGTGCAGGAGACTGGGGTCAGTGTGCGGTGGTTCTTCTACTGACAGCAGTCCCTTTAGTCAGATCTCTTGGCCCCTGCTCTAGGCTACACCACTCAGGCTCCTGCTCCAGCATGGTCTTCTGTTTTCTCTTTCCTCTGCTTTGGTGTTATTTCTTTTCTTCCTTTTTTCAGCATTTACCACCCTTTCTTAGTTTTGTTTTCACAGAGGCACCACAAAGTTCACCAATTGGCCCATCTTTGATCTGCAAGGGAATTGTTGCTGAGCTGGCTGGAATCAACTGTAACCAGTACAGGGCAGTCAACAACTTTCTCCCACAGAGGTCACTCCTGCAGCCATGCCATGCCCCCCCCTCCCCAACCTTGCCAATTATGCCCAATACAAAATGTCACAAGGGAACTATATTCCAGAACATGGTGCTGGGAACTTCCAGATTTAAAAATCTCAACAGCATACATGAAATTATATAGTGGAGTTAAGCTACCTTTTTTGAACACGCTAGGAAAGAATTTTTCATCAAGAAAATACATACTAAAGTAGGAAAATTTTTTTTGCAACAGAAATAGTTATTTGATCTTAACACATACCAGAAGTCTGATGTCCGATATGTCTTTCAGTTGTGCTTCTTAGGGTAAAAGGTCATGATCTAGTAAAGTTCATTTTTACATTTAAATGTGATTAATACAGGTTCAGAAAAAAAGTCATATTTTTTGAAAGTAGGGTCAAGTTAAGGTATAGATAGGTGAATTTTTTACAGAAATCAGCATAATGGCAGTTTAGTATGCTTTAGAACAAGTCAATGAACGTTACTGAAAAAGTCAAGCTTACTTCTTCATTTTACAAGTGACTGACAACATCTGAGCAAAATAATATCAGTGTAAGAAGCAGCACCAGTGGTAAACATCAATTTGCTAGGTAACGTTATCTTTTACAACCTAGTCAGCATAGTAATCTGAAGAGAAAACAGAATAGTTACCCGTGTTCCCTATATTCATTACTTGTTCTGACCTAATAGTATTGACTGATGAGAAGCTCAACATGAGCCGGCAGTGTGCGCTTGCAGCCCAGAAAGCCAACCGTGTCCTGGGCTGCATCAAAAGAGGCGTGACCAGCAGGTCGAGGGAGGTGATCCTGCCCCTCTACTCCACTCTGGTGAGACCCCACCTGGAGTACTGCATCCAGCTCTGGGGGCCCCAGTACAGGAGAGACATGGAGCTGTTGGAGTGAGTCCAGAGGAGGGCCACGAAGCTGATCAGAGGGCTGGAGCACCTCTCCTATGAGGACAGGCTGAGAGAGTTGGGATTGTTCAGCCTGGAGAAGAGAAGGCTCCGGGGAGATTTAATTGCAGCTTACCAGTACCTGAAGGGGGCCCACAGGAAAGCTGGAGAGGGACTGTTTATCAGGGAGTGTAGTGACAGGACAAGGGGTAATGGGTTTAAGCTGAAGGAGGGTCGATTTAGACTAGATGTGAGGAAGAAATTCTTCCCTGTGAGGGTGGTGAGGCACTGGACCAAGTTGCCCAGAGAGGTTGTGGAGGCCCCCTCCCTGGAAGTGTTTAAGGCCAGGTTGGATGAGGCTTTGGGCAATGTGGTCTAGTGGAGGGTGTCCCTGCCCATGGGAGGGGTGTTGGAACTAGATGATCTTTGAGGTCCCTTCCAACCCAAACCATTCTATGATTGTAATTGGGGGAAAACAAAAAAACTCACAAAGCAATACGGTGGAATTAAAAAGCCTTTGAGGTACACATTCAGAGGATATTGTCATTTTAGTAGGCTATACCCAAAGTTACCCTGCGGTTCAGGACTACCTCTTAACCACTAGGAAGACTCTGAAAACAGGATGAGAGATCAACCAGTGACCTTAACATAGCAACACATTTTATTAGAGCACTTTCATCCTACAGCATTTCTAAACTTGCAGATACAAGCAGTCACACTTAAGCAGACAGATAGGCTCCCCAGAACCCTGACACTAAATCAAACAAACCAAAAACTCCAAAAAGGAGCATTAAGACTAGCCAGGTTACCACACACTACTGATTGCTCCCAGGAAATGGAACTGCAGAAATTGAATCCAAGGCACTTCAATTAAAGTAGCTGGCATTGTTAGTACAAGGGGACTATCAGCTACAACATGGTCAAAGAATAGGATCTGCATACAGCTATGCCAGAAGAAGTGACAGTGAAAATAAAGAAATTACTTCAAAGATGGCAAGTGGACTCAACAATTGGTCACAATGATAAAAATGTTCTCACAATAAATGGCTACTCTAAGTCATCCATATAAAACCAACTGGAATATTATTAGTAAACAAAGAGATAAAGTTCTCCTCTGTTCAAGCTATCACCTGCAATTGAAGGTCTAAAGTTCAGCAGCTCATCTGCATGTTAAGCATTGTTGAAATCCATAGAGCTATTCTTAAAATTAAGATCTACTCTCGCCACTATTTGGAGGTGCAGACCTTGAATAGCACATAAGAGCATTCAGCAATAACAAAAAAAACCCCACGCAAACAAACAAACAAACAAGACACTAAAAGCTAACCTTAGCAAAAAAGGCTATAAAAATCTACCTGGAAGTGTTTACAGTATACTGTCAGTAACTCCCATTTTACAGATACATCTCCAAGAAAATGCCATCATAAAAGATAATTTAACAACACAACTACCTTGTAATAACTGCAAATACTAGAATGCAATAGGTAACATTTAAATCTAATATAGTCACCACAGTTAATGACAACAATTTGTAATGGTTCCACAACCCGCTGAAATACATACAATAAAATTTCCAAGTAAGCAAGTCAAACAATACCTTGCATAGCATGGATTTACAGTTTTATAACATACATTACACAAAATTAATAGAAAAAGGCAATCTCCAATTTTTAGAAACATTCTCAACCTCTGATAGCCAAATCAATTCACCTCCTAAATTCTGCATGCCATCACCAAATTCACATTTTAGATTAAGACAGAAAGTTAAATCCAACCACTGTCACATGGTTGTGTTGGTTTTGCGTGGCAAGGTTTTGGTAGCGGGGGGGCTACAGGGGTGGCTTCTGTGAGAAGCTGCTAGAAGCTTCCCCTGTGTCTGATAGAGCCAATGCCAGCCGGCTCCAAGACGGACCCGCCGCTGGCCAAGGCCAAGCCAATCAGCGCCTCTGTGATAACATATTTAAGAAAGACAAAAACAGTTAGAGAGCGCTTTTGCAGCCAGAGAGAGGAGTGAGAAGATGTAAGAACATCTGCAGACACCAAGGTCAGTGAAGAAGGAGGGGGAGGAGGTGCTCCAGGCACCGGAGCAAGATTCCCCTGCAGCCCGTGGTGAAGACCATGGTGAAGCAGGCTGTCCCCCTGCAGCCCATGGAGGAAGGATGAGGGGGTGTAGCGATTCCACCTGCAGCCCGTGGAGAACCCCACGCCGGAGCAGGTGGAGACACCTGAAGGAGGCTGTGACCCCGTGGGAAGCCCACGCTGGAGCAAGCTCCTGGCAGGACCTGTGGATCCGTGGAGAGAGGAGCCCACGCCAGAGCAGGTTTTCTGGCAGGACTTGTGACCCCGTGGGGGACCCACGCTGGAGCAGTTTGCTCCTGAAGGTCTGCACCCCGTGGAGGAGACTCACGTTGGAGAAGGCCGTGAAGGACTGTCTCCCGTGAGAGGGACCCCACGCTGGAGCGGGGGAACAATGAGTCCTCCCCCTGAGGATGAAGAAGCGGCAGAAACACCATGTGATGAACTGACCGTAACCCCCACTCCCCGTCCCCCTGTGCCGCTGGGGGGGGCGGAGGTTGAAGCTGGGAGTGAAGTTGAGCCCGGGAAGATGGGAGGGGTGTGGGGAGGTGTTTTTAAGATTTAGGCTTTATTTCTCATTCCTCTACTCTGTTTTGCTTAGTAATAAATAAGATGAATTCCCTCTCTAAGTTCGGTCTGTTTTGCTCGTGATGATAATTAGAGAATGATCTCTCCCTGTCCTTATCTCGACCTGTAAGTTTTTTTCATTGTACTTTTTCTCCCCTGTCTAATGAAAGAGGGGAGTGATAGAGCGGCTCTGGTGGGCACCTGGCCCTCAGCCAGGGTCAACCCACCACAATGGTGAAAATAGTTTTCAATTAAATAATTTCACCATTACTTGAAAATTACTTCAGTGATCTCAGGCCCATTTTTCACTATTCACAGATAAAATACAAATTAGTTAACCGATTTGTTAATTAGTTAACAATAGTTAAGAGTAACTGAGTGCTGCACAAATCCACTTGACATATCAAGTTACAGACTTTTGCTCAGACTTTTCCATCTAGAAGTATTACAGTTGGCTTGGGAGCCATGACACGAATACACATTCCAAAATGCAATTTGGATGACTCCACTCAAGTTTTACATTGTAGTAAATGCAATACTATAATTTATTTTCTCCCCCAGTTAATCAACACTTGTTAATGGGGATGGAAAAAGTAGGAGAAAAAACAAATCTAGATTAAAGAAATTATTACTATATGATACTTAATTCTAGCATTAAAATGCAGTAACTACTTCTATCTTAATAAAAACTATGATTATGCTATGCCAGTGCTTCTCCACTAGAAGCTTCCAAAGAAAAGTAGCCAAGGTAAAGAGTCAGGACATTACTTGAAAAATTAAACATTTACTATGAGTTACAGTAACCCATATGTTTAGAAAGCATCACATCCTTTGCACCTTGAGCATTCATCCTTAAATTAAAACCTAGATATGCTGCTCCCCAGAAGATCATTTTAGATATGCCCAAGAATTCAAACGTTATTTTTTTTAAAAAAACAATAAACTATAAGTTATTTTCAGTGAAGCCAGAAGGGGGTACTCTGAATAACTTAGGTTGGGAGGTGCTGAACATTTACCTTGTGTTAGGAGAGGTCATAAACATGCTGTCTTGTAGTTCACTATCACACTTCAGTTCACAATGCCATACCTTTTTTAAGAAAAAGTGCTCCTTTTAACAACAACAACAACCTTCCGTTTGTGCTATTGCCATCACAAGGGCAAATTAATCTGTGACAGAAAACCAGCAACACAAATTCAGCAAGTGTTAATTCCAGTTTTAAATAGCTCGCAGATCATAGGATATAAGATACTGACAAGGAGATACAGAGAAAGCCAAGAAACCCCCAAAACCCTGTACTGTTTTTTTACTAGACAATATCTATTTTAACATAACTAGTTCAGGTCTTTTTAATAAGACTGTGCCCAGTTGATACCTTATATTGAACTACATCCTAAACTGAAAGAAATGGCACTAGATCATTTCGCAAGCACAATACAGTATTTCATCTCCACCAGCACTTTGGTGCACCAGCCGCCCCCCTCCCCGAGGGATACACGCATTCCAATCACGCCTCTCTCAGCGGGACTCAGCCAATTCTCCCCCTCCCTCCCGGCTTTGCTAGGTTCCCAAATCCTCTTTGATTTTAGGTTTCATTTTGTTGTAAACAGCAAAACGAAAGGAGAAAGCCTCCAAAGCGAGGATCCTTACCCTTGAAATTCCACCATGCGCGCAATAAGGAGGGTAATATTTTTTTTTAGTGGGAGATGAAGAGGAAGAAACAAAAGCCTGAATGGAGGAGAGGCTAAGCGGCGGAGACAAGAGAAAGAGAAGAGCCTGGTGAAGGAGCAGGGCGTGCGTCAGCCATGTTGTGTGTGTTGGTTCAGTATTTACAAACCCGCAGCTGCGGCGGCGTTTTGAGTCTGGGAGAGAGGGGAAAGAAGGGAGGGGGAAAGAAAGGAGAGGAGAGAGAGGGAACCGAAGGAGGAGGGGAAAGTGGTGGCGGCAGCAGCAGACAAAGAAACCCAGCAGAGCGCGCACATACACACACACTCTGGGTGCCCCAGACAGCGGCAGTAGCGTGTGCAACCCCAGCACTGCCAGCCCAGCGCGTTAACAACTCTCCCAGCTCCAGCTTTTGGCTACTGCGGCGCGGCCGAGCCCCACCACCACCCTCACATCCCCTTCGCCCCATTTTCGGGGGGGGGGGGGGCGGACGCGTACGGACAGATAACAGGGCAGAGGCATACCTCCCTCCACTTCCCCCAACGTGTACTATCGACGGAGAGGCTTATCTGCCGGGAGGTCCTCGGCGGGCCCCAGCCCACAGTACAATAGCTCCACAGAGAGGAATGGGGGTATGTGCAGCTGCGACCCCTCCTCTCCAACAAGGGACGGTGGGGGTGGGGATACCGAGAGGGGCCGTGCCAGAGGAAGGCAGCAGTCCCCCGGAGCCCAGAAGAGAGTGGGGGTTGTCAAGGAGCCGGGGCGCTACGTGGAAAGGGAAGATAGAAACGGCAACGCGAGCCCAAGGGCCCCCACTCTCACCCGCCTCCCGCAGCTTCCGGGCGGGCCACTGAGGCGGGCAGCGAAGAAGAAAGGGTAACAGAGACGGAACGCCGCAAGTATATAAATAACGTCAGCCTCAAGGGAGGAGAGGGAAAGCTAGGAGCAGCGGCTCCCTCCGGCTCTGCCCGGTACTAGGCTAGGCTAAGCCAGGCCAGGCCAAGGGCAGCATGACGGGCTGCGCTTTCGCGCTTCCCCCTCCCCCCCCCGTATTCGCTACTCACCTGCTGGGGGGATGGGTGCCTGCGAGTGCCAAGAGGACGGCCTAGGAGCGTTAGCGCTACAGCAGTTCTCCTATCTCACTAGGCCACTCAGATTCTTTACAGCAATAGTAGGGACAGCTACTCCCCTTGTCTCATTTGTCCCCCTCCGCCGTCACTACTACTGCCTCCTGTTCGCCTCTGCAACATTTGGATTCTCCTCTCCGTACACGAGCTCCACCGCTAGGATAGAGGCCTCCTCACCTTCCTGCCAAATAGTGAGCTACCCGCATCGAGACGTTCAAAACACAGGGCCGGACACCGCCCTCCTCTCTTCCGCTAACGCGCAGGCGCGCTGTAAATTCCGAACTGCGACAGGAGCGCAGGAAGCAATCCTCCACCCAGTCTACCACTACTCGCTAGCACGCAGTCGCGCCTGTAGCTGCTGCCGCTCCTCCTTCACTGCTGTCTCCCGGCTCTCCCAGCGGTCGTTAGCGGAGGGTGGTGTGTGCTCGTCTGCAAGTGGTTGTCTGTTGGCCCTTCTCCAAACGCAGGCCTCTAGGCCCTGGGGCAGTGAACGTCTGCCTTTCCCCTCCTGTCTGCCCGCCTACCGCGGTGGGTCCAGTGCTGCCTCGCGAGGTGGCCACAGTGCTTTATGGCAGCAGTACCGCTTCCCTAAACAGGCCTTGGGAACCAGCGGCTCTCCGCTGCCCCCTCGCCATCATAGGAAGTGAAATGTGTAAGCCGTCATAAGAAAAAAAGAAAAATCAGCTATGGATATCCTGTGTTACAAATTCGGCCTGTGCCGACTGAGGAGAGAGGCTAGGACGCAAAATATAGAATTACAAAGGTAAATATTAATGTGCATGAGATGTCTCAGTCAAACTGGGCACACCCAAGAGATTTTTCTTTAGGGGTTGTATACCTTATGCTACAAGGGTATGATATGAATCATCCAATTACCTACTAATGCATATTTCTAATTATCTAAACATAAATGTGTTACAGCATAGCAACATACATTGCAAATATATATTTTGTAGGTCTTGCAGCATCATTGTCTGTCAGCATCCTTTTGGTTTATCTGTTAATCCAGATGTTTCTGTCATCAACTTCTGCAAAGTTGTTAGGCATCAGCAATTCATGTTTCTCTTAGATATGGATCATTCAGTTATTTTTTGTGAAAACAGAGGTTTTCTTATCTTAGTCAATTGCTTGTCCTTAGTAGCAGTCTTGGGTCTCTAGATAATGGCGCAGCAATTATACGCTAATAATGTTCCTAGCTCTTAATGAATGTATAGTCTCAATGATTTATATCGCACCTACTAGAAATGAAAATAAAGATTTAGACAAAATGATAAAAGATGCGCTGTCACCAAATCATAGTTTCTACATTATTCAAGGATATACCTTCAAGAGCTGTTCAAAGCTTTAGATTGACAAAGAACAAAATGGAAAACATCAATAAGTAAGAGTACGTTCTTCTCTGTCAAATCAAGTAATTGCCTCAAAAATCAAACAGATGAACAGCTGAGGCACAGTCTGCTTTAACAAATCTAATGGGTATTTTTTTCAAAGTAGACCTTGGCAGGTATAGCATGACATGATATGACATTTTTCTGTTACAACATCATAAGTTAAAGAAACTTCAGTGCATGAAGACAGCCATGAAGAGTTGTTTATTTGAGTCAAAAAGAGTTTGATTGAAGGCCATCATATTGTGAAACCAAAATGCAACTTAAAAAAAAAAAATTTCAGGATATTATTAATTAGGTTAAGTGTTGTTGTCACCTGATGCTACAGGGACAGATAGGTTCTTTTAGGGATCCTTGTCAGAATGATGACAACACAGTTGTAGTTTCAATCAAAGCTTTATTTTTTAACAGAATTTTATGATTAGCATAGCATAGGATCTTATGATCAGAGTAGCACAGGATTTTTAATAAGCAGAATCAGTGTAGCACAATTTTATAAGTAGCATAGCACAGAATTTTATAGCACAGCTTAGCTTACAGTTTCTAATCACCTGGACCCTCTGCAGTTCAGGTCAAATCTTAATACATGACTTGTCATATCAATATAACAATCATTATCTAGCCTTGAAATATGTAAATGAATACGAGTCACTCAATCCTTGGAAGAAGCAGACGATGGGGGAGGCATCCCTGACCACTGGGGGAGTCGTGGGTTTTGCCGTCCAGCAGCAGTTCCAGTCCAAGTAGACTTGTAACTGCTTGATTTTACAGACAGTGCTCTGTGTGCTGCTATGCTTCCCTGTTCTGTGTCAGGGTCACCACCACCTGGTTGGCCAGGTGCCTGGGACCTTCAAGGCCAATAAGGAGGGGAGTAGTCAGCCTTGTGCCCAGAAACTTGGAGGCCAATAGGGAAGAGGAAAAGAAGTCTGCCCAGTGTGCAGGACTTTCAAGGCCTGATGAGGAGGGGAAAGGGGACTGATACATGACCAGCTCAGTCACAGAGAATTGCTGTTTACCTTATAAAATGGCATTAGTTGTGCTAACCATATTACCAGGGGTCAGGAGCAGGGGGTACAGGTTACAGCTGTACATAAACCTCCTAGTCTTTTTGGATGCTTTGAAGTACCACCTAGTTTGGTTAGGTAGAGAATGGCTGAACTCTTCCAGAAGCTTTGAATGCTATTGAGTAGCTTTGGGTGAGAACCAGGTTCCCTCTGGTCCCAGAAAATTTTGCTTTCTTGATATCCTCCCAGCCTAAAGAGAAGCAGCCTTAACTACTGAAAAAAAATCACAGCCCTCTTGATTTGATGGTAGAATCAAGAACTCTTAGAATTCAAGTGGCCAGGTCTTTGCTTTGATCTCAATTTGGAGGAATGATATCTTGCTTCTGAGCTTGATATTCAATTAATATATTTAAATGTTGGGATCAATTGGCCACCTTTGCTTTAATTTAACCTTAAAGGAGCAGTTATCCATTTGAGATAACTATCTGGCTACCTGGTGTGTTGGTTTTGCGTGGCAAGGTTTTGGTAGCGGGGGGGCTACAGGGGTGGCTTCTGTGAGAAGCTGCTAGAAGCTTCCCCTGTGTCTGATAGAGCCAATGCCAGCCGGCTCCAAGACGGACCCGCCGCTGGCCAAGGCCAAGCCAATCAGCACCTCTGTGATAACATATTTAAGAAAGACAAAAACAGTTAGAGAGCGCTTTTGCAGCCAGAGAGAGGAGTGAGAAGATGTAAGAACATCTGCAGACACCAAGGTCAGTGAAGAAGGAGGGGGAGGAGGTGCTCCAGGTGCCGGAGCAAGATTCCCCTGCAGCCCGTGGTGAAGACCATGGTGAAGCAGGCTGTCCCCCTGCAGCCCATGGAGGGAGGATGAGGGGGTGTAGCGATTCCACCTGCAGCCCGTGGAGGACCCCACGTTGGAGCAGGTGGAGGCACCTGAAGGAGGCTGTGGCCCCCTGGGAAGCCCGCGCTGGAGCAAGCTCCTGGCAGGACCTGTGGATCCGTGGAGAGAGGAGCCCACGCCAGAGCAGGTTTGCTGACAGGACTTGTGACCCCGTGGGGGGACCCACGCTGGAGCAGTCTGCTCCTGAAGGTCTGCACCCCATGGAGGAGACTCACGTTGGAGAAGTTCGTGAAGGACTGTCTCCCGTGAGAGGGACCCCACGCTGGAACGGGGGAACGATGAGTCCTCCCCCTGAGGATGAAGAAGCGGCAGAAACACCGTGTGATGAACTGACCATAACCCCCACTCCCCGTCCCCCTGTGCCGCTGAGGGAGGCGGAGGTTGAAGCCGGGAGTGAAGTTGAGCCCGGGAAGATGGGAGGGGTGGGGGGAGGTGTTTTAAGATTTGGTTTTATTTCTCATTCCTCTACTCTGTTTTGCTTAGTAATAAATAAGATGAATTCCCTCTCTAAGTTCGGTCTGTTTTGCTCGTGATGGTAATTAGAGAATGATCTCTCCCTGTCCTTATCTCGACCCGTAAGTTTTTTTTTCATTGTACCTTTTCTCCCCTGTCTAATGAAAGAGGGGAGTGATAGAGCGGCTCTGGTGGGCACCTGGCCCTCAGCCAGGGTCAACCCACCACACCTGGCTAATTTGTCTTGTCCAAGCAAGCTACTATAAAGCTATCATCACAGGAATTATTTAAAGTCAGCAGAAACAGAGGCCTCCTTCTAATGTGTTTGCTCTCTGACGTGGTTACAACATTAATGAAATTTATCATGCCATCAAGAACCAACCATCTATCTTTTAGCAACTTGAATAAAACAGCAATGAGTTTCAAATTCAGGTGATGTAAATTAAATAAATAGAATAGTTCCAGTTGGAAGGGACCTACAATGATCATCTAGTCCAACTGTGTGATCACTTCAGGAAAATTTGCCGCCTTTAAGCAAATTCTTGCATACTACAGGAAGTGGTGAATAATGCCCAGATTTTAAGAGAAATGCTCCAATTACTACTAAATTAAAACTCAGCTGTATCAGATATTACTTCCTTCTGCCAGCAGTGACTTCTGAACAACATATTTTACTTCTAGGAACAGGCTTGTAACAGATCAGCTTTATTTAGAATTGGAAAACATGTAAAAAAAAATTGAAAAACATATTTAAAAGATTTAAGAGGTTGAATGAGTTCAACCTCCAGTTTATTGGGCTAGATGAATTCAACTCAGTAAAAAGGTTTTCAAAAAGCAATGACTAATACTAGAGAGCTGGTGGATTTGCTATAAAAATATATAGAATATAGGTCAAGATTTTAATCCTCAAGATTTGGTCTATATGGGAACGTTTTAGTGCCTCCCCATCCCAAATTTCAGTATCAATCCATGATGATTAGATTTTTTCTTTATATCAACAAAATTCTTCACTTTTACCAGTGTAGTTACATTACTTTTGTAAATAAATGATCCCTACTATGTCTCAAAGAATGATAAACCACTGAAGGGGAAAAAGAGAGTCTAATAAATGTGCCTGGAGAGAAAAGTCACTGATATTAGACATCCCTTTAAAACAGATATGACTTACTGTCATGTAAGATGAGACCATTCTTCAACAGACTGTCTTTGGTCCCAGCTTGACAATACCAAATGAATCATACTATTATTGCAGAAATTTAAACCCTTCTCCTTCCACTCCTCACATGTATCTTCATTTCTCCCTTACACACACGCAGTACTCCTCAGGCTTTTGGTAGACAAAAAGTATAGCATTTTTTCCCCTAGATAACTTCCATGTAGGTAGAGAAAAACTCTATGATAGTCAAAGAAGTCCAAAATATACCTCTTATTTCCTCTTTATTTTCTTTATATGGACTTTGAAACATAAAAGGCTTGATAAGCAACTTAATTTGCAAATACCGTTAAGGGATGTTAGGAGTGTGGCCACCTCTTCCAGCCACTCCAGCCCAGGACTCCCTCCTGACCAGCTGCTTGAGCCCAGACCAGTACCCTGGGCACCTGGAGTCTCTACCCAGGCTGAGGGACTCAGCTGCCACTTATCTGTTTGCAGGTTCAACCAGTAGCAAAGCTAAGCACGTATCCCAGAGACACACAAAGAGGACACTGATATGACTGGTTACACAGACTGCCACAGACAAGGCGCTGCCTTCAACAGCATCTACATATAGGACTCACATAAAACATAAAAACAGAAAGCCAAGTCCCCTTCCTCCTCTTTGGCTGGTGGAGATAGATAGAAAGTCACTGGTGAAAGCACACACACATTCGAGGATCCCTTGAGTACCAGCGTGGACCCTCTGTCCACCTGGTACCCCTGCCTAGATCCCAGGCCCTTTTACCCACTTCATGGGTGTCCTTCTGTCCTGGTTTTCATCTGGGATAGAGTTAATTTTCACAAGAAGCTGGGAGGGGACACAGCCAGGATAGCTGACACAAACCATATGACCTCATGCTCAGTATATAAAGGAGACTGGCCAGGGAGGAAGGGTTGCTGCTCTGGGACGGGCTGGGCATCGGGCTCCTGGCAGTGAGCAAACGACATTGTGTATCACCTGCTTTGTATATTCTAAGTACTGTTGTTGTTATTTTCTTCTTCCTTTGCTGTCCTAGTAAACTGTCTTTATCCCAAAGCATGAGTTTTATCTTTTTTTTCTGATTCTCCTCCCCATCCCACTGAGGGGGAGGAATGAGCGAGTGGCCACATGGTGCTTAGCTGCTGGCTGGGGCTAAACCACGACAGTCCTTTTTTGGCACTCAATGTGGGGCCTGAAGGGTTGAGATAATGACAGATATGACTACAGCATGTTAAAACAAATTTGTTATACACATTTATTATATTAATTAAACAGTCGCTGGTCACAATGGTGTTTTGTTTGTTCTCATGTTTGTGTTATGTAAATCCTTACTTGCTGTATGTATTCCCTGCGATGCGCTTAATCACCTCTGGGAGAGGGATCAGGATTCTCATTTTGCTGTACTGTGTAATATCGACTTATGATATTGTTGTCTGAAATACAAAAGAAGGAGTTAACATTTGGACTGTGTATTCTGAGCTGTGTATTCATTATTGTTTATTGCTTGAGAATAAGATAACTAGGGATTTGAGAACAGGAGGACCATCCTTGGAACCTTCAAATGTATTTAATTAGAATGAGGTATACTTAGATAAGATGTAGCAAAGGAATCCTGAACAGAGGAACACTTGTTAAAGACAAGGAGATGTACATCTTTGAGAGCCAAAAGTCAGCAAAAGTCCTCTAATTGGTGTCCTTAGAGTGAACTGTCTCATTATAATATGAAAACCACACCTCCAGTGCTAAAAACACCCCCTTCCAGATTAAGACCTCTACTCAATGAACATGTGGAGTCAATTTAGAAAGTACTATGTCTTTAAATCGAAGTGAGCAAAGAGTTAACCAATTGTAGTTTAGAAGGTGTGAACAGTAGGCAGAACTAACACCCTGGACTGTATAAATATACAATGTAACTGTAACTGGTATGCTAGATTTGTGGAAAAATATCTAGCACCCATCTTTGCGCAAATATGGAATAAACAATATCTTGTCTCTGTGTGTAAGACTGGCTTATTGCACACTGGGCTAACGAACCCAACTTAAAGGAACAACAATATGATAACATCACTGGTCATGAGGTTAAGCTGGTCTTTGTAAGTTGCATTGCTGTCATGCCTGTACCTCTGATGACATCTCTCAGAATTGATTAATAATTGCACCCAATCTATGGGGAAGACAGGGGGGAATATTTCTCCCACTCTTTTACCTCCCGTTTTCCCTTCTGGCTAGTTACAAAAGCTATTGAGAATTCTGAATACCCTTGGGATGTTCAAGCCAGAATGCTCTTATTGCTATGTCTACTGAATGTGTTCCAGGTCTTGTTTAGGGTTACAAACAAATGTTTTAAGAATACCTCCCAGAGACCTGCCTGGAGGCTGGATAGTCATGGGTGACATCGTATGTGGGAGAATATAGGCAGCTATCTAGAGAACTTCTCATCTCCAATGGTTTGGAAATTCACTCTCGAATCACTATAGGACCCTGATAAAGTGATAGAATACTTGAAAGGAAAATGCTGTGGCTATTCGAAAGAGGCACAACTTGCTGCACTGTGCTAGGCCCTGGCCAGTATCTACCAAGCACTGCTCGATATTAGGCAGCGCCATCAAGGGGAAGCAAGGAAAACAGACAGGCACTGTGGCTACTCCAACTCCAGTGACAGGCACTGCAGCTGAACCAAAAAAACAACTTGTGCCAGTATCAGTTGCTCCTATACACAAAAAGAAATACACAAAAAAAAATCAGTTCACTTAGTGAAGGATGATGATGTACTGGGACCATCACAAGAACAGGAAGAAGAGGCAGAACCAGAGGTAATCACCCCATCCCTGTCCCTGAGCTGAGATATGCAAAAAGATTTCAGCCGCCATCCAGGCGAGCACATTGTCACCTAGCTACTCCGATACTGGGATAACGGTGCCAGTAGCCTGGAATTAGAGGGTAGGGAAGCCAAGCAGCTGGGATCCCTGTCTAGGGAAGGGGGCGTTGACAAGGCGATGAGGGAAAAAGACACAAGCCCTCAGCCTCTGGAGGTGACTTCATTCAAACTTGAGGGAAAGGTATCCCTTCAAAGAAGATGTCCTATGTCATCCAGACAAGTGGACCACCATGGAGGGAGATATACAGTACCTGAGGGAATTAGTCATGTGGGAGATGGTTTATTACGACCCGGACAATGCCCAGTTACCCACAGATCCAGATGAGGTCCAATGCACGTGACTCGTGGTGGAAGTTTGTAGGGAGCGCACCACTGTCGTATGCCTACTTATTGGCAGTAATGAACTGGAAAGGCAAATTGACACCAATGATGGATGAAGTGGCTGGCCATCTCCAGCAATACAGAGAAAGTCTCTCTTCCTCCCTCATCTTGGCTGTGGAGAAACTATCCCGGGAGGTCCAGCAACTCAAAGAGAATATGTCCTATTCCCCACCTGTATGGACCAGTATCTCATCTATTAGGAGTAAGAGTTCCTCCACTCAGGAGAGAGGATATAGAGGGTACACACCACAAGGCACCCTGTGGTTTTACCTGTGTGACCATGGAGAGGACATGAGGAAGTAGGATGGAAAAATCTACCTCGACCCTACAGGCATGAGTATGTGAGATGCAAGGAAAAACAATCACAAAAGGGGATTCTTCCAGGAAAAATACCACTCCAGTTTCCAGAGAGCAGTTCCCCAGACTGAGTGGAAGGCATTTTCGTACATATGATGCTCTTGAAGGGACCCCTAAGTCATTTTTCAAGAAGTGTGTAACAAATCCCCAGGTAGGGATGTGAAGCTCAAGGGCAGCCTTGGCTGCAGTGACCATGAAATTGTAGATTTCAAGCTCCTCAGGGCAGCGAGGAGGGCACACAGCAAGCTCACTACCCTGGACTTCAGGAGAGCAGACTTTGGCCTCTTCAGGGACCTGCTTGGTAGAATACTATGGGACAAAGCCCTGGAGGGAAGAGGGGCCCAAGACAGCTGGCTAATATTCAAGCATCACCTCCTCCAAGCTCAGGAGCAATGCATCCCAACAAAGAGGAAGTCAAGCAAAAACACCAAGAGACGCCCGTGGATGAACAAGGAGCTCCTGGGTGAAGTCAAATAAAACCAGGAAGCCTACAGAGGGTGGAAGCAAGGGCAAGTAGCCTGGGAGGAATACAGAGAAATTGTCCAAGCAGCCAGGGATCAGGTTAGGAAAGCCAAAGCCCTGATAGAATTAAATCTGGCCAGGGATGTCAAGGACAACAAGAAAAGTTTCTATAGGTATGTTAGTGATAAAAGGAAGGCTAGGGAAAATGTGGGCCCCCTCTGGAATGAAACAGGTGACCTGGTTACCCAGGTGACATGGTTTAGCCCCAGCCAGCAGCTGAGCACCATGCAGCCACTCACTCACCCCTCCCCCGGCACGATGGGGGGGAGAATGGAAAAACAAAGGCAAAGCCTCATGGGTTGGGATAAGGACAGTTTACTGGGACGGCAAGGAAGAGGGAAACAATCAACAACAGTACTGATAACAGATATTCACAATGGGTGATAACAGAAAGCAATTTACCGATCCGACCTACCTGATCACTGGACCCTCAGCATGTCCTGGAGCCACTCTGAACCCACCCCTCCGGGACTAGCCCCCCCTTTTATGGTGAGCATGACGTCACATGGTATGGAATAGCCCCTGGCCAGCCTGGCTCACCTCTCCTGGCTCCTTGTGAAAATTAACTCTGTCCTAGCCAGAACCAGGACACAAGGATATGGAGAAGGCTGAGGTACTCAAGGACTTCGTTGCCTCAGTCTTCACTGACAAGTACTCGAGCCACACTGCCCAGGTCACAGAAGGCAAAGGCAGGGACTGGGAGAAAGAAGAACCGCCCACTGTAGAAGATCACGTTCGAGAATATCTAAGGAACCTGAAGGTGCACAAGTCCATGGGACCTGATGAGATGCATCCACAGGTCTTGAGGGAACTGGTGGATGAAGTGGCCAGGCCACTCTCCATCATATTTGAGAAGTCCTGGCAGTCTGGCAAAGTTCCCACTGACTGGAAGAGGGGGAACATAACCCCCATTTTTAAGAAGGGGAAAAAAGGAAGACCCAGGGAACTACAGGCCAGTCAGTCTCACCTCCGTGCCTGGCAAGATTATGGAGCAGACCCTCCTGGAGACTATGCTCAGGCACGAGGAAAATGAGGTGATTGGTGACAGCCAACATGGCTTCACTAAGGGCAAATCATGCCTGATAAATTTGGTGGCCTTCTATGACAGGGTTACAGCATTGGTGGATAAGGGAAGGGCAACTGATGTCATCTACCTGGCCTTGTGCAAGGCATTTGACACTGTCCCGCATGACATCCTTGTCTCTAAATGGGAGAGACATGGATTCGATGGATGGACCACTCGGTGGATAAGGAATTGGCTGGATGGTCGCACTCAAAGACTTGTGGTCAACGGCTCAATGTCCAAGTGGAGAACGGTGACGAGTGGCGTTCCTCAGGGGTCGGTACTGGGACCAGCACTGTTCAACATCTTTGTCGGCGACATGGACAGCGGGATCGAGTGCACCCTCAGCAAGTTTGCCGATGACACCAAGCTGTCTGGTGTGGTCGACACGCTGGAGGGAAGGGATGCCATCCAGAGGGACCTTGACAGGCTGGAGAGGTGGGCCTGTGCACACTGCATGAAGTTCAACAAGGCCAAGTGCAAGGTCCTGCACGTGGGTCAGGGCAATCCCAAGCATGACTATAGGCTGGGCAAGGAGTGGATTGAGAGCAGCCCTGAGGAGAAGGACTTGGGGGTATTGATTGATGAGAAGCTCAACATGAGCCGGCAGTGTGCGCTTGCAGCCCGGAAAGCCAACCGTGTCCTGGGCTGCATCAAAAGAGGCGTGACCAGCAGGTCGAGGGAGATGATCCTGCCTCTCTACTCCACCCCACCTGGAGTACTGCATCCAGCTCTGGGGGCCCCAGTACAGGAGAGCCATGGAGCTGTTGGAGTGAGCCCAGAGGAGGGCCACGAAGCTGATCAGAGGGCTGGAGCACCTTTCCTCTGAGGACAGGCTGAGAGAGCTGGGATTGTTCAGCCTGGAGAAAAGAAGGCTCCGGGGAGACCTAATTGCGGCTTACCAGTACCTGAAGGGGGCCTACAGGAAAGCTGGAGAGGGACTGTTTATCAGGGAGTGTAGTGACAGGACAAGGGGTAATGGGTTTAAGCTGAAGGAGGGTCGATTTAGATTAGATGTTAGAAAGAAATTTACTGTGAGAGTGGTGAGGCACTGGAACAGGTTGCCCAGAGAGGTTGTGGAGGCCCCATCCCTGGAAGTGTTTAAGGCCAGGTTGGATGAGGCTTTGGGCAATGTGGTCTAGTGGAGGGTGTCCCTGCCCATGGGAGGGGTGTTGGAACTAGATGATCTTTGAGGTCTCTTCCAACCCAAACCATTCTATGATTCTATGATATTGCTGCCAGAGCACTATCACCAACCGAGACTCCTTGATTCCCATCATAAGCTGATTTGTCAAGTGGAGTGCCAAGGAGTGCCAAGGAGTGATCAGCAGAACTCACTCACCCTGTAACTGTCCCGTACGGCAAGTGCAAAAGTCCAACGGAGAGTGGAGGCTGACAGGAAACTATCGTGGCCTGAATGAAGTCACACTGCCCATGAGTGCTGCTATGCTGGACATGCTAGAACTTCAATACAAACTGGAGTCAAAGGTAGCAAAGGGGCATGCCACAACTGATATTGCTAATGCATTTTTCTCAGTCCCTTTGGCGGCAGAGTGCAGGCCACAGTTTGCCTTCACTTGGAGGGGCGTCCAGTACACCTGGAATCGACTGCCCCAGGGGTGGAAACACAGCCCCACCATCTGCCATGGACTGATCCAGACTGCAATGGAACAGGGTGAAGCTCCAGAACACCTGCAATACATTGATGATATAATCATATGGGGCAATACAGCAGAAGAAGTTTTTGAGAAAAGGAATAAAATAGTCCAAATCCTTCTGAAAGCTGGTTTTGCCATAAAACGAAGTAAGGTCAAGGGACCTTACTTGCTGGCTAGTCCAGCTTGATGCTTGATAGCACACACGCATACACTTACAAGCTCATCCCACAGGCACTCCACGTTCACAAGTCCCCCTGGGCATACCAGCATTGACCCTTGCCTGCCTGATACCCCAGCCTGGACTTGAGGCCCCCCCTGCTACTTGCTGGCAAGTACAGCTTGAAGTTTGCTAGTGAATACATGTGCACACCCACACTCACACACCAGGTTTGGGGAAGATACAGATACTCGACTCCAACCCTAGCTGCCAGCACCAGGCACACAAGCTGTGACCTGCAGTTTTGCTCCAGCCACCAGTATTGAGCCTGTCGCTTACCTCACTCATGCTGTTTCCCCCCAGTAGCTGGTTTTCAGGACACGCACTGTTCCCACTCCAGTGGCTGAATGTAGAAGGCCCCCAGTCGCTCCAGTAACTGACGTTGAACCCCCCCACTTACTCCAGTAGCTGACACTACAGGCTGCAGGGCGCCTACACCCCCCAGTCTGACTCTAGTAGCTGGTACCAAATTTCACTCTCACACACACAGGTCTCACCAGTAGCTGGCACTGAGACCCCTGCCACTTGCTCCAGTAGCTGACACCACAGGCCAGGGGCTCCTACAGCCCCGGTTTGACTCCAGTACCTGGCACCAAATCCACTCACACTGATCCTCCCAGTAACTAGCACCTAGTCCTTTCAGATCACATACACTCACACACACATACACGCACATATGCCCGAAGTCATGCCAGTCACCCCAGTAGCTGGTTTTCAGGACACACACTGTTCTCACCCCAGTAACTGGAGGTTAAAGACCTGTGTTGGTTTTGCGTGGCAAGGTTTTGGTAGCGGGGGGGCTACAGGGGTGGCTTCTGTGAGAAGCTGCTAGAAGCTTCCCCTGTGTCTGATAGAGCCAATGCCAGCCGGCTCCAAGACGGACCCGCCACTGGCCAAGGCCAAGCCAATCAGCGCCTCTGTGATAACATATTTAAGAAAGAGAAAAACAGTTAGAGAGCGCTTTTGCAGCCAGAGAGAGGAGTGGGAAGATGTAAGAACATCTGCAGACACCAAGGTCAGTGAAGAAGGAGGGGGAGGAGGTGCTCCAGGCGCCGGAGCAAGATTCCCCTGCAGCCCGTGGTGAAGACCATGGTGAAGCAGGCTGTCCCCATGCAGCCCATGGAGGAAGGATGAGGGGGTGTAGCGATTCCACATGCAGCCCGTGGAGGACCCCACGCCGGAGCAGGTGGAGGCACCTGAAGGAGGCTGTGACCCCGTGGGAAGCCCGCGCTGGAGCAAGCTCCTGGCAGGACCTGTGGACCTGTGGAGAGAGGAGCCCACGCCAGAGCAGGTTTGCTGACAGGACTTGTGACCCCGTGGGGGACCCACGCTGGAGCAGTCTGCTCCTGAAGGTCTGCACCCCGTGGAGGAGACTCACGTTGGAGAAGTTCGTGAAGGACTGTCTCCCGTGAGAGGGACCCCACGCTGGAACGGGGGAACGATGAGAGGAGTCCTCCCCCTGAGGATGAAGAAGCGGCAGAAACACCGTGTGATGAACTGACCGTAACCCCCACTCCCCGTCCCCCTGTGCCGCTGGAGGGGGGGCAGAGGTTGAAGCCGGGAGTGAAGTTGAGCCCGGGAAGATGGGAGGGGTGGGGGGAGGTGTTTTTAAGATTTGGTTTTATTTCTCATTCCTCTACTCTGTTTTGCTTAGTAATAAATAAGATGAATTCCCTCTCTAAGTTCAGTCTGTTTTGCTCGTGATGATAATTAGAGAACGATCTCTCCCTGTCCTTATCTCGACCCGTAAGTTTTCTTTCATTGTACCTTTTCTCCCCCGTCTAATGAAAGAGGGGAGTGATAGAGCGGCTCTGGTGGGCACCTGGCCCTCAGCCAGGGTCAACCCAAGACAAGACCCTGCTCACACAAGTAGCTGGCACCACAGGCCAGGGGTGCTTACACTGCCAGTCTGACTCCAGTAGCTGTGTGCTGGTTTTGACTGGGATAGAGTTAATTTTCTTCATAGTAGCTGGTATGGGGCTCTGTTTTGGATTTGTGTTGAAAACAGTGTTGATAATCCAGGGATGTTTTCATTATTGTTGCTGAGCAGTGCTTACACAGAGTCAAGGCCTTTTCTGCTTCTCACACCACCCTGCCAGTGAGTAGGCTGGGGGTGCACAAGAAGTTGGGAGGGGACACAGATAGGACAGCTGACCCAAACTGACCAAAGGGATATTCCATACCATATGATGTCATGCTCAGCATATAAAGCTGGGGGAAGAAGAAGAAAGTGGGGGATGTTCAGAGTTATGGCGTTTGTCTTCCCAAGTAACTGTTACACATGATAGAGCCCTGGTTTCCTGGAGATGACTGAACACCTGCCCGCCGATGGGAAGCGGTGAATGAATTCCTTGTTTTGCTTTGCTTGTGTGCTCGGCTTTTGCTTTACTTATTAAACTGTCTTTATCTCAACCCACAAGTTTTCTTACTTTCGCTCTTCTGATTCTCTCCTCCATCCCAACCTGGGGGAGTGAGCGAGAGGCTGTGTGGTGCTTAGTTACTGGCTGGGGTTAAACCATGACAAGCTGTCACCAAATTCACTCACACCAGTCACCCCAGTAGCTGGCACTCCAGACTTAAAATCTGCAGGACTCTCCCTGTATCCAGAAAGCTATGGCCCCTCCAACTACTGATGCTAGGACCCCCAATTGCTCCAGTAGCTGACACCACAGGTTGCAGGGGGCCTACATCCTCAGTCTGACTCCAGTAGCTGGCACAAAATTCCACTCACACACACAGAGGTCTCACCAGTAGCTGGCACTTAGTCCTTGCAGCACACATGCACACAGGATAGAGAGTGAGATTGCACAGAGGGATAGTTAAGAAAAGGTTTAATAAGAAGATATAAGAAGATAGGGCAGACTCTGGTGATCAGGCGCAGGGCTCAGCCAGGCAAGCCTACTGACTGACACCATTTTACATGCAACTGGACTTTCTGTCTACTCCCCTCTTCATAGAATCATAGAATGTCCTGAGTTGGAAGGGACCCACGAGGATCATCGAGGATATGTTGGCCAGATCATACAGATCTGTTGGCCAGAAAAGGAAGATTAAAGAAAATGTACCCCCCCAGTAAATAAGACAGGAGAACTGGTGACAACCGACATGGAGAAGGCTGAGGTACTCTCTCGAGTCCCTGAACCTCAGGACAGGGACTGGGGGAATGAAGCCCCTCCCATCGTAGGAGAAGATCTGGTTCGAGATCACCTGAGGAACCTGAACATACACAAGTCCATGGGACCCGACAAGATGCATCCCAGGGTCCTGAGGGAATTAGCTGATGTAGATGCCAAGTAACTCTCCACCATATTTTGAAAGTCATGGCAGTCAGGAAAAGTCCCCAGTGACTGGAAAAAGGGAAACATCATGTCCATTTTTAAAAAGGGTAAAAAGCAGGACCCTGGGAACTACCAACCAGCCAGCCTCACCTCCCTACCCGGTAAGATCATAGAACAGATATTCCTGGAAGACACATCAAAACATGTTGAAGACAGGGAGGTGATTAGAGATAGCCAACATGGCTTCACCAAGGGTGTGACGGTGTGCTCCCGCCCCCTCAACCTGACCTTTATTTCCCATAACCCTGCTCAAATGATAACCACCAGTGGCGGTGGTAATGTATGCATCTGGTCATGATGGCTGCATCCCTCTCAAAGTGGATTCGTAGGCAGATAATGACACAATAGCCAAGGACTTATTTGAGCAATGCACCCACCTAAGCACAGTGCTGGTCAATGTCCAACTCAAGCCAAATTTGGAAGAAACTGACGTCTGTGATTGATTGGTATGTAAATATGACTATTAGTCAATCATCTTACCTCCATAAATAGTGAGCAGCCCAAGAGCCCTTTGAGCTCTCCCGCACAGCAGCAGGCTGCATGCCAGGATCTCCCCTGGAGTAGGGATGCCCCTCAAGGTTACTTCTCAAGGTTGAGAGAATCCTTATCACGACAGATAGTTGGTAAGTGAATTGGGAATAAGCATGCTGAAACTTTGAAAATCTTAGCTAAGTGATATAAAGGATTGATTGTGCACATATAATCCTTCAGACATAAACCGTTGACCAAGTCTGGGACTACGATTGGATCCAGCCACACCTAAACTCCTCTGAGAAGGAGTTTTGAAAGCAAGGGGGTCCTCTCTGAACCTCATGACTCAACAGGAGGGTCTCCCTGACAGTTTTGTCCGACTTTATCCTCTATGCAGTAAATAATCAAGTGTACCTTGCCATCAAATCTTGTTAAACCACTGTTGCATTTACCATTGAATTTTGTTAACTCACTTTGTTATTAAAAAAATACATTGCTGCTTCTCCCTTCCGAGTGAAGTGCATCTCTATCACTCCATCTGCAACTGATGTCATCTACCTGGACTTCTGTAAGGCCTTTTGATATGGTCCCCCACAACGTTGTTACCTGTAAATTGGACAGAGATGGGTTTGACAGATGGACTGTCCAATGGATAAGGAATTGGCTAATGGCTACATCAAAAGAGTTATAGTCAACGACTCAATGTCCAAGTGGAAACTAGTAATGAGTGGTTGTGTTGGTTTTGCGTGGCAAGGTTTTGGTAGCGGGGGGGCTACAGGGGTGGCTTCTGTGAGAAGCTGCTAGAAGCTTCCCCTGTGTCTGATAGAGCCAATGCCAGCCGGCTCCAAGACGGACCCGCCACTGGCCAAGGCCAAGCCAATCAGCGCCTCTGTGATAACATATTTAAGAAAGAGAAAAAACAGTTAGAGAGGGCTTTTGCAGCCAGAGAGAGGAGTGAGAAGATGTAAGAACATCTGCAGACACCAAGGTCAGTGAAGAAGGAGGGGGAGGAGGTGCTCCAGGCGCCGGAGCAAGATTCCCCTGCAGCCTGTGGTGAAGACCATGGTGAAGCAGGCTGTCCCCCTGCAGCCCATGGAGGGAGGATGAGGGGGTGTAGCGATTCCACCTGCAGCCCGTGGAGGACCCCACGCCGGAGCAGGTGGAGGCACCTGAAGGAGGCTGTGACCCCGTGGGAAGCCCGCGCTGGAGCAAGCTCCTGGCAGGACCTGTGGACCTGTGGAGAGAGGAGCCCACGCCAGAGCAGGTTTGCTGACAGGACTTGTGACCCCGTGGGGGACCCACGCTGGAGCAGTCTGCTCCTGAAGGTCTGCACCCCGTGGAGGAGACTCACGTTGGAGAAGTTCGTGAAGGACTGTCTCCCGTGAGAGGGACCCCACGCTGGAGCAGGGGAACGATGAGTCCTCCCCCTGAGGATGAAGAAGCGGCAGAAACACCATGTGATGAACTGACCGTAACCCCCACTCCCTGTCCCCCTGTGCCGCTGGGGGAGGCGGAGGTTGAAGCCGGGAGTGAAGTTGAGCCCGGGAAGATGGGAGGGGTGGGGGGAGGTGTTTTTAAGATTTGGTTTTATTTCTCATTCCTCTACTCTGTTTTGCTTAGTAATAAATTAGATGAATTTCCTCTCTATGTTCAGTCTGTTTTGCTCGTGATGGTAATTAGAGAATGATCTCTCCCTGTCCTTATCTCGACCCGTAAGTTTTTTTCATTGTACCTTTTCTCCCCTGTCTAATGAAAGAGGGGAGTGATAGAGCGGCTCTGGTGGGCACCTGGCCCTCAGCCAGGGTCAACCCACCACAGTGGTGTCCCTCAAGGGTTTGTACTGAGGCCAATACTATTTAATATGTTCATCAACAACATAGACACTGGGATTAGGTGCACCCTCAGCAAGTTTGCAGATGACACCAAGCAGAGTGGTGCAGCTGACACGCCTGAGGGACGGGATGCCATTCAGAGTGACCTGGACAAGCTCAAGAAGTGGGCCCGTGTGAGCCTCATGAAGTTCAACAAGGCCAATTACAAGATCCTGCACCTGGGTCAGGGCAATCCCTGGTATCAATACCGGCTGAGGGATGAAGGGATTGAGACCAGCCCTGCAGAGAAGGACTTGGTGGTGGATATAAAATTGGACATGAGCCAGCAATGTGCACTTGCAGCCCAGAATTGTATCCTGGGCTACATAAAAAGAAGTATGGCCAGCAGGTCGAGGGAGGTGATAGGTGATTCTCCCCCTCTACTCTGCTCTTGTGAGACCCCCACCTGGAATACTGTGTGCAGCTCTGGGGCCCCCAGTACAAGAAAGACATGGGTCTGTTAGAGGGGGTCCAGAGGAGGACCATGAAAATGATCAGAGGGCTGGAACACCTCTCCTATGAAGAAAGGCTGAGAGAGTTGCAGTTGTTTAGCCTGGAGAAAAGAAAGCTTCGGGGAGACCTCATTGTGGCCTTTCAATATATAAAGGGGGCTTATATGAAAGAGAGAGAGAGACTTTTTACCAGGGCCTGTAGTCCCCTAAGACAAGGGACAATCATTTTAAATTGAAAGAGGGTAGGTTTAGATTGGACATAAGGAAGAAATACTTTATGATGAGGGTGGTGAGACACTGGAATAGGTTGCCCAGAGAAGTTGCGGATGCCCCATCATTGGGAAGTGTTTAAGGCCAGGTTGGATGGGGCTTTGGGCAACCTGATCAAGTGAAAGATGTCCCTTCCCATGTCAGGGGGGTTGGAACTAGATGATCCTTAAGGTGCCTTCCAACCCAAACCATTCTATGATTCTAACCAAGTTTATAATGAATGCTTAAGTTCAGCAGAAAGTTAAACATCACTTTCTCTAAAGTTATTCATAAAAGAAAATGGAAATTTAGTCCTTTTAAAAAATAGTCCATTTAATGTAGAAATACCACAGAGTAGCTAAAGGAGCACACTAAATGGGTTAAGGTGAAAAATTCCTATATCAAATATTAACCAGAAATAATCAAATTCCTTTAAATACAGAAAAAGAAAAGAGCAGATCAGGCAGAAATGGAAAAGTTTTGTTGATACTTTAAACAATGCCTGGCAGCATGGGAAAGATTCCTCCACTAAACTTTAGCATCAGAGTGCTATGCTTGGTTCTGACTATAAACCTTTTCCTTAAATAAGCAGTTAAGAGTGGGATCAGATGACCAGCCACAGATGTATCAATAATTAATTTTTTTAGAGTAGAGCCATAGTACGTATGTTTTGTAACACGCAGTTCTCTCAGTTCTTCACTTTCTTAGAAATCTACAGAATAAAAGATATGTTTATTGGGAAGAAAATTTTGAACTCATTAGGGGAATGAATCATGCCATACTCTGTTCTAGTGAAGAGGGATCTCAAATGTGAGGCACAAGAAAACTAAAGCACAAAGCAATAGCTTTAAATAGATGCCAGGATCCAGTGCAATGTGCTAAAATAGTTGAAGCCCTTCCCAGAGGGAAAATCCCATTGAATAAGGATGGGAAACTGTATATCCTATTCTCCTCATTTCTATTACCTGGTGTTACAGGCAAAAAGCAGGTGCAGATCCCTCAGGGATGAGGCACAACAGTCAGCGAATGAAAGCTTCGGCTTTATTGAAAGCATAGCGTTTCCACAGTGGGATCCCCATGACACCGATGCTAGTAAAATGGGGACCTGATGCAGCAGAGCCCTGCTTGGGGGTGAGGCTCAAGGGAAAGCACCACAGGGGTGGACAATAAAACTTGTGCTGATTAACATATCATACATATGCAATTTCTTGTTTTGCTCATTAGCAAACTCGCTGATGTAATGCAGGTCCTGTTGTCCGAACTTCGAATCTGCAACTGGCTGTCATGTTGGCCCCTGTGCAAGGGTATGTGCAGATGGGGGGAAGCAAATTATCCTGGGTTACTATGAGAACAAGATAAGATGTGCTTTGGACTCTACATACTTGGATGGGTGAGGCAAACTATCCTGGGTTACTGTGACAGTCTTCTCGTGCCCTACAGCTGGTTAGCTAGGAAACTCTCTTCCTGGTAAATGATGGCATAGTCTCATCATATTAATGACCTCACTATCTTTCAGTTGAACTACAGCAACTCAATATACCTAGGCATGATGTCATTAGTGCTTAGGAAACTCCAGCTAGTACAGAGCAGCTGCCATAGTCCAATACTCTCTGACCAGGCTCTTTTATTTATTCCACCCATGGAGGGTGTGATGTTTAATATAAAATTTACTTATCTGAAGACAGTTGATGTTGATTTCTGATTTAGCAGAGTGATCCAGCAATATACTGAAATCACAATACAAGTGTAAGTTACACTTAGCAAAATATAGCAGTTGCAATACACAGTTCAATCACACCACTAATGTGATTCCCGTTACCGATCTCTATAATATGCTCACCTTCACGATGCTGGATGTCCCCAATCGCTGGGATGGAATATGTGGGTTGAAGCCAGCTCAAGCTCTCTTTGAAATTATTTTGTTAGTTGTCTAGTTTTTATACTCTATGTTGGGCTGAAACAAATACTCACTCCCCCCCATACTGCTCTGGCTAACTCAGGGAGATATTCACACTCTTTTAATGAAACCAGGGAGAAACATTTACACCACCAGTTGATCCACTCAACTGTCATAACAGTTTATCTAAAACAAAGGCCACCCTCGTGTTCCCTTTACGTTGAGATAAAGTCAGCTTTCTTGGCAACAGCTATGGTCAGTCACATTATACATTAATCCCTGAGCTTTATGGGCACATCACCCTTGCCCATCTCCTCTGAGCCTTCTTCCATTGTAGGGGTTTATTGGTCAGTCACAGCAGTATGCACTGTTTCCTCAGCAACAGCATATCAAGGCCAATTTTTTAACACCTGCACTGTTTTCCCATAGGATTCCAAATCCAATTCAAAGACCCAGACCTTTTCTTCAGGTCCTCCACTGCCTAAGCCCAGGACACTCAAAGGACTATGAAAAACACCATGGTGAAAATCATGTCCAAGTTTAACTCTTCTGGCATAGTGATATACAAGAAAGATGAAGCTCATCTAAACCTACTTGGCATTTGGCTTGTCACTGTGAAATTAATTTCCTAGGAATCTAAGGATCATCACAAACTTACTGCTTTCCAGGCCTACTCTTAAAATATAAACTCCTTCCTTTCCTCACTCACCCTCTCAAATAAGAATAGAAACATGACTAAAAGTCATTAATTGACCATTTCTCTTTCCTTGGGAAGATGGAAGAACAAGCAACACATGATAGCTTTTGGTCACATCACTTTCATGGATCTGTGTGCTAATGGGACATGCTTTAATTAGAGTACTCAGCTCAGCATTAAAACCCTATATCGAATTTAACAAGTTCTGAGAGTCCATTTTTAGGTGGACTAAAACTGTGCAAATATCTTTTGTTTTTCCATGTCCTTCTAGTGTGAAGAATGGAAAATTTAGTCTATAAGGAGATCCATCTGTAAGTTTAGTCTTGATGTTGAGACAGGAGAATCTGAATTACTTTCTTTTCAATCCAGTTATGTACTTCTCTTTTAAAACCTGTTTAGAATTTTAGATTGCTCCTATTTGTTTCACTGATACTACAGCTGCTCTGGCTTTTTATGTGATATATACATGCTCTTGAACAGAATAATTTTGCCAATGCTAACTTTAACTTTAGTTACTGCTGTTACGGTTCTTTTAAATGAGAAGAGTTTGAGTGTACCCCATCACTAACTCCAAAGTTATGTCTTGGGCTTGTGTAGAAATTGAACCTAACAAAAGAGCCATCCTCATAAATGAAAGTAAGGCACAGAACTTAGCTGGAAAAATGCTGAGGACATTTTGTTTGAAATATGCTGAAAGTAATAGACATTTCAAGTTTGTGAAAAATCAAAAGATGTTTCAGATGCTTTTGAATGCCCATCAGAAGAGCACAAAGGGCTGCACCTCACAAGTACTCTATTTTCAACCTGGTGAAATAATGTTCAAATTTCTCTCTATATATATGTGCACACAATTGCATGCTAGCTACTTAGATGAATAAAATGTAATTCAGATACGAGCTTATATAGAGATATATGTCATGAAAACAACACAGGAAAAAAAGAGAGATGATATAATACTATATATACTGCAGAAAGAAGTCAACCTGATTTGCTGAGAAAAACCCTGGCTCCATTTCAGACTTGGGAGTTTTGCCAAAACCTTTAATAGGGACGGAATGTCATTATTTGCACTCTATGATAGAAGAAAAAGGGAAAGTTTAAATGTAAAAAAAAAAAGAGGGAAAGAAAATTCGTACTCATATTCACTATAAATATAAATTCACAAGTTATGGATTTCATATATAATGACAAGTATAAGTGCTTGTCAGTGTTTTAATATTCGCAACAAAATCTTAAAATTACGCCTATTTTGTAGATGAATCAAGGTACACTGAGATTACTGATTTTTCTATGACAGCACTTTGTTTCAAGTGTGGTGGGAGACTCTGGAGATTGAAGAAAAATTGTTATTGAAAGAATAATATACTCTGCTCTTCTGCCCCTCTACTCCCCTCTCGTAAGACCTCACCTGGAGTACTGCATCCAGCTCTTGGGCCTCCAACATAAGAAGACATGGGGCTGTTGGAGCGAGTCCAGAGGAGGGCCACGAAGCTGATCAGAGGGCTGGAGCACCTCTCCTATAAGGACAGGCTGAGTTGGGGTTGTTTAGCCTGGAGAAGAAAGGCTCCGGGGAGACCTTAGAGCAGCCTTCCAGTACCTAAAGGGGGCCTACAAGAAAGCTGGAGAGGGACTGTTTACATGGGCATGAAGTGTCAGGACAATGTGATCCTCAGTGGGATCAAGTGCACCCTTACGGGATCGAGTGCACCCTCAGCAAGTTTGCCGATGACACCAAGCTGCGTGGTGTGGTCGACACCCTGGAGGGAAGGGATGCCATCCAGAGGGACCTTGACAGGCTGGAGAGGTGGGCCCGTGTGAAACTCATACAATTCAACAAGGCCAAGTGCAAGGTCCTCCATGTGGGTCAGGCCAATCCCAAGCATGACTACAGGCTGGGCAAGGAATGGATTGAGAGCAGTCCTCAGGAGAAGGACTTGGGGATGTTGACTGATGAGAAGCTCAACATGAGCCAGCAATGCGCACTTGCAGCCCAGAAAGCCAACCGTGTCCTGGGCTGCATCAAAAGAAGCATGACCAGGGAGGTGATTCTGCCCCTCTGCTCTCATGAGACCCCACCTGGAGTACTGCATCCAGCTCTGGAGCCTCCAGCATAAGAAGGACATGAAGCAGTTGAAGCAAGTCCAGAGGAGGGCCACGAAGCTGATCAGAGGGCTGGAGCACCTCTCCTCTGAGGACAGGCTGAGAGAGCTGGGATTGTTCAGCCTGGAGAGGAGAAGGCTCCGGGGAGACCTTATTGCAGCCTTCCAGTACCTGAAGGGGGCCTTCAGGAAAGCTGGTGAGGGATTGTTTATCAGGGAGTGTAGTGACAGGTCAAGGGGTAATGGCTTTAAACTGAAAGAGAGTAGATTTAGATTAGATATTAGGAAGAAATTCTTTACTGTGAGGGTGATGAGACACTGGACCAAGTTGCCCAGAGAGGTTGTGGATGCCCCCTCCCTGGAAGTGTTTAAGGCCAGGTTGGATGAGGCTTTGAGCAACGTGATCTAGTGGAGGGGGTCCCTGCCCATGGGAGGGGTCTTGGAACTAGATGATCTTTGAGGTCACTTCCAACACAAATCATTCTATGATTCTATGAACCTGGACGGGCTGGAGAAAAGGGCTGACAGGAACCTCATGCAGTTCAACAAGGGGAAATGGCAATTCCCACACATAGGGAGGAATAACCCCTTGCACCAGTGCATTCTGGGGGACACCCATCTGGAAAGGAGCTTTGCAGAAAAGGACCCGGGGTCCTGGCGGACACCAAGTCAAACGTGAGCCAGTAATGTGGTCTTGTGAAAAGGCGGCTAACGGTATCCCAGGCTGTATTAGGCAAGGCGTTGTTAGCAGGTTGAGGGAGGTGATCCTTCCCTTATATTCAGCACTGGTGAGGTCACACCTGGACTACCATGTCCAGTTCTGGGCTCCACAATACAAGGACATGGACATACTGGAGAGAGTCCAAGTGAAGGGCCATGAAGTTGATATAAGGGACTAGAGCATCTCACATCTGAGGAAAGGCTGAGAGAGCTGGGAATGTTTAGCGTAGAGAAGGCTCGGGGGAATCTTATTAATGTATATTAATACCTAAAGAGTAGGTGCAAAGAGGATGGAACCAGGCTCTTTTCAGTCATGCCCAGTGACAGGACAAGAGGCAATGGGCACACAGTGAAACACAGGACGTTCCATCTGAACATCAGGAAACACTTTTTTTACTGTGAGGGTGACTGAGCACTGGAACAGGTTGCCCAGAGAGGTGGTGGAGTCTCCCTCCCAGGAGATATTCAGACCGTGTATTGACATGGTCCTGGGCCACCAGCTCAAGCTGGCCCTGCATGAGCAGATGTATTGAACCAGATGACCTCCAGACACCCCTTCCAACGTCATCCATTCTGTGATACTGTGATTTGTATTTAAGATTATTTACTATTCCTTAAAATAAGTTCTTTAGTCTTTGGTTAAGAGGAGAATTTAAGTTCCTGGAATGATTCCAGATTCCTTCAATCCCAAGAATTCCTAATGATCCAGGAAATATTAGGAAGAAAAGGTGACCAGATCCACTGTCTTGTCAAGCAGTAAGATAGGAGACTAATGAGATGGAAGCATGAATATCCATATATAAGGCACATAAACCAGGAAAAATGAAATTTCAATTCCACTGTGGCAAACTTCCTAAGTAATACAATGGGAATACAGGCACCAGCATAGAAATGCTAGAACAGGAACATTTTGTTTGATTTTTTTTTTTTCCTTGTTAGATACTCTCAAGTCAAATACAGTATGCTTTCACCTTGGTAGAGCTAGACAGCATTCTCATATCAAGTCTTGGCTTTGTTTAGACCACTTAGTAGACACTTCAAGTGCAGAATTAGTATGAAACAACAGTTAACCCATTTGTTTGATGGTAGTGCTCTCTCCCATAGCATTTTTCTCCCATCTTAGTATTTTTCTGTAAGTATAAACCTTGTGATTTCTACTCTGATCTTTTCAGGAGCATATCACAGTCATAGATCCCAAAACAGGAATAGGCTTTACAAAGCTTTACAAAGACAATTGCCTTTTACTTACAAGATTACAATTAAATATAGATTACTTATAAAACAGACGGTAATCTGAAGAGTTCCTCACTTTGGCTCACATTCCTTCTTGAGTGTGTAGTGAAGAGACACCTGAGAACTCCATACTGCCCTCATTTTATCTGACATCTGTAACAGCTCCCCACAGTGCGCTTGGATGACTTGATTGGCATCACTGCTTGCCTGGTGTCTTGGTTGCTAGGTGATCTTTCACTGATAAACCAGTTGTCCCAGCTAGAGGATAGCTGACACTTAAGAGTATCCTTCTTGCAGTAGAGAATCATCTTATTTAATGATTCTTTATTGTTACCCTGGGTCTTTACTCCCTTGAGTACCAGCACAACCTGGAAACATAAAAGAAAGGAAGAACGGAAAATCAGATGCATTTCCCAAGTAGTGCATACAACAATGATGAGCATACGCACACAACAGGTTCATGATCTCATACAGAATTAATAAGCATTCATTAAAAAGTATAACATATTCTAGAAGTTGTTAAACTAAATTTGGCTAATTGATTATTAGTATGCAAGGAACTGTCCAAACTCAAGAGTAGTCTGTTTAAAAGTTTCTCTTATCTTTTGTTTACATCTATGAGAAGATCGTGTTAGTAGTAGTCATTTCTTAGCTGAAAAATTATTTCACAAGTTGCATCTATTAGTTATAAGGAAAAACCTAAACAGAAGTAAAAAATGCTTATTAAACAAGCCTGGTTCCTAACTCACAGAGGTTAATAGTGTCTTGAATAGATGCATGGATTTGTTATTTTTTCATTTCCATTTTTATATTTTTCTCATCTCTTTCACTATTTGCACTTAGTAAGTGTGTGTGACTTTTATAAGATCTGTGGTGCTTAGAAAGTAAGCCAGAGACCACTATGCCCTATCAAAAATTATATGCTTTTTGTGTGGTATGAGATTATCACACTGATAAACCACAAATTTTGGAAGAGGATGCTGGAGAATGAAAGGAAGAAAAGTTGAAAAAAATGAGGGATACAGACAAAGCTATATCATAAATATGCCATTCTCACTTCCTGGACATAGAAACAATCCAGGTTTATAAAAGAAGACCAGGAGAATATGGCAGGGAAAAACAAGTGTGCAGTGTGAGCAATCAGCATGGCTCAGTGGAACAGCTTCTTTATATATAACAGCTATCAATCCTGTGACAGTAAAGACTGTGTCTCATTACAGTAAAAGTATGAAAAATATCAATTTTTAAAGGAAAAAATATAAATTAATATAATTGCCAACAGGCACCCAAGAGTATATTTGCTTCCAAAATGATGTGGTTAAGTGGAGTCAAAGTTACTTCCACACAACAGGTTTTTTCCTACCCCTATGCTTCTTCAGTGTCAGAATTTAAGTCTTAAAAATTAAACATGAAAGTACGAAGTGCTCAGGGAGCTGGCAGATATTATTGCTAGGCCACTCTCAATCATCTTTGAAAGGTCATGGAGAACAGGAGAGGTGCCTGAGGACTGCAGGAAAGCCAATGTCACTCCGGTCTTCAAAAAGGGCAAGAAGGAGGACCCAGGAAACTACAGGCTAGTCAGCCTCATGTCCATCCCTAGAAAGATGATGGAACAACTTATTCTGGGGGCTATGAATAAGCACGAGGAGGAGAAGGTGGTTATTGGGAGTGTTCAACATGGATTCACCAAGGGGAAATCATGCCTGACCAATCTGATAGCCTTCTATGACATGACATACTGTGTGGATGAGGGGAGAGCAGTGGATGTTGTCTACCTTGACTTCAGCAAGTCTTTTGACACCGTCTCTCATAACATCCTCGTTAGCAAGCTTAGGAAGTGTGGGTTGGATGAATGGACAGTCAGGTGGGTTGAGAACTGACTGAATGGCAGAGCCCAGAGGATTGTGATAAGCAGTGCAGAGTCTAGTTGGAGGCCTGTAGCTAGTGGTGTTCCCCAAGGGACAGTGCTTGGCCTTGTCTTATTCAACATATTCAGCAATGACGTGGACGAGGGGACAGAGTGTACCCTCTGCAAATTTGCTGATGATATTAAGCTGGGAGGAGTGGCTGACACACCAGAAGGCTGCGCTGCCATTCAGCGAGACCTGGACAGGTTAGAGAACTAGGCAAAGAGGAACCATATGAAATTCAACGAGGGCAAGTGTAGGGTCCTGCACCTAGGGAAGAATAACCCCAAGCACCAGTACAGGTTAGGGGTTGACCTGCTGGGAAGCAGCTCTGCGGAGAAGGACCTGGAAGTCCTGGTGGACAACAAGTTAACCATGAGCCAGCAATGTGCCCTGGTGACCAAGAAGGCCAATGGTAGCCTGGGGCGCATTAAGATGATCGTGGCCAGCAAGTCGAGGGAGGTCATCCTCCCCCTCTACTCTGCCCTGGTGAGGCCACATCTGGAGTACTGTGTCCAGTTCTGGGCTCTGCAGTTCAAGAAGGACAGGGAACTACTGGAGAGAGTCCAGCAGAGGGCTACAAAGATGATTAGGGGACTGGAGCATCCCCCTTATGAGGAAAGGCTGAGAGAGCTGGGTCTGTTGAGCCTGGAGAAGAGAAGACTGAGAGGGGATCTCATCAATGCTTATAAATATCTAGAGGGTGGATGTCTAGAGGAAGGGGTCAGACTCTTCTCAATGGTGCCCAGTGACAGGACAAGGGGCAATGGGCACAAACTGGAACACAGGAAGTTCCCTCTGCATATGAGGAAAAACTTCTTCACTTGGAGGGTGACAGATCACTGGAACAGGTTTCCCAGAGAGTTTGTGGAGTCTCCTTCTCTGGAGATATTCAAAACCCGCCTGGATGTGATCCTGTGCAACATGCTCTAGGTGATCCTGCTCTAGCAGGGGGGTTGGACTAGATGATCTCTAGAGGTCCCTTCCAACCCCTACCGCTCTGTGAATCTGTGAAGAAAAACAGTGTCACTTTTGCAAGAGCATGGCAGTGACATTCAGCAACAAATCCCTTTGCAAGAATGTTGCAGTACTGTGAACAAAGAAACCTCGGAAATGAAAAAGTGTAATGTGATATCACTGACTCTCACAACTGCACCTATGCCAAAAAACTCTTTAATCTTGGATATGAAGGTATAACAAGATTCTATGATTCTATGAATATTGTCCAGGAATTTCTCAACATCTATGCCACTATCCCTTTCACAATTATCCCACAATCTGCATAAGAAAAATGTGGGCATCCCATCTAATTGACCTAGTCTAAAACCTATTCCTAGCAAGACACCCCCATAAGCATCTCTGTTCTCTCTCTGATTTATGAGGGGATCTTTTTATATCAGATATATTAACTTCCACAGGGAATTTTGAAACATTTTGTCTCCTCTTATAATTTCCCTTTGGTGTTTGGGCAACCCTGATCCATCCTTCCCTGTTCCAGTCATATCAGGGGTGTCTCCCATAAAGGCAGTCCAACTCTGCAACCCCTGAGTCATTATAGTGTTCCAATCAGCATCCCCAATGTGTACCATTAAGGTTAGACTGCATTTTGCAATAGTCTTACTTTCCCTGCCTCTGTTGCTTTCATGGACATCATGTCCTGTGGTATAGTACTGCATGCATTAATGACATCTCAAGCAGCTCACTCAGAAAACCCTTCAGAAGTATACTAAGGAGGATAGAGTTATTTGTTTCCAGAAGCTGGGACAGCACACAGCCAGGACAGGTGACCCAAACTAGCCAAAGGGGGTATTCCATACCATATGACATCATGCTCAGCATAAAATGGGGCTAACTGAGGAGGGGCAGCGCGGCTCCAGGACGCACGGCTCGGGGATGATCCAGCTTTGGGATAGGTCTGAGTGTGCGGTCTGAGTTGTATGGTTGTTGGGTGAGAAACTGCATTGTGTATCACTCATTTTGTATGTTCTAAGTACTGTTGTTATTTATGTTCAATGTTGGGGAATCCACCACTTCCCTGGGGAGATTATTCCAATGGCTGATTGTTCTCATTGTGAAAAATTTTTCTCTTGTGTTCAATTGGAATCTCCCTAGGAGTAACTTGTACCCATTACCCCTCATCTTTTCCATACGAGTCCTTGTAAAAAAAGAGTCTCCATCATCTTTGTAGCCATCCTTTAAATATTGGAACATGGTGATAAGGTGTCCCCTAAGCCTTCTTTTCTCAAGGCTGAACAAACCCAGTTCTCTCAACCTTTCCTCATATGGCAGGCTTCCCAGTCCTTTGATCATCTTTGTGACCCTTCTCTTGACCCTCTCCAGCCTTTCCACATCTTTTTGTATAGCAGGGATAAAAACTGAACACAGTATTCCAGGTATGGCCTGACAAGCACTGAGTGGAATAATGACTTCTTTATCTCTGCTGGTGATGCTCTTGTTGATGCAATCCAGCATCCTGTTGGCTTTCTTTGCTGCAGCAACATGCTGTTCACTCATATTGAGCTTGTTGTCCACCAGGACCCCCAGGTCCCTTTCCACAGAGCTGCTCCCCAGATGGGTAGATCCCAGGCTGTGCTGCACTCCTGGATTATGTTTTCCAGGTGCAAGACCTTACATTTGTCTTTGTTGCACTTCATAATGTTTTGTTAGCCCATTCTTCCAGCCTATCCAGGGCTTCCTGCACAGTGGATCTCCCTTCCGAAGTGTCCACTTCCCCACTCAGTTTGGTATCATCGGCAAACTTCATCAGGGTGCACTTGATCCCATCATCCAGATCACTTATGAAGATATTAAAAAGTATTGGGGCCAGTATCAATCCCTGGGGGGACCCCACTTGTGACAGGTTGCCAGTTTGAAAAGGAGCTATTTACCACCACCCTGTGGGTGTGGCCTGTCAGCCAGTTCCCTATGTTCAGGCAATATCTCTCTGTTCTTCCCAGGTTACCCATCCTTGCTTCCACCCTCTGTATGCTTCAGTTTTCTGTTTGAGTTTGGCCAGGAGCTCCTTGTTCATCCACGCAGATCTCCTGGCATTTTTACCTGACCTCCTGCTCATTGGGATGGAGATGGGAGGAGATGATCCTTGAATATTAACCAGCTCTCTTAGGCCCATCTTCCCTCCAGGGCCAAGCAGATCCCTGAAGAGGCCGGAATCTGCTCTCCTCAAGTTCAGAGTTGTGAGTTTACTTTTTACCCTCCTCTTTAAGATCCTTAACTCCACTGTCTCATGGTCACTGCAGCCAAGACTGCCTTTTGCCCTCATATCCCAGATGAACCCCTCCTTGTTGGTGAATATGAGGTCCAGCAGAGCACCTCTCCTCATTGGCTCCTGTATCATTTGGGTGAGGAAGCTGTTGTTGATGCTCTCCAGGAACCTTCTGGATTGTTTATGCCTTTGTGGTGGGTTGACTTCAGATGGATGCCAGGTGCCCACCAAGCTGCTCTATCACTCCCCCTCCTCAATTGGACAGGGGGAGAAAAATATGACAAAAGGCTCATGGGTCGAGATAAGGACAGGGAGATCACTCACCAATTACTGTCATGGGCAAAAAAACTGACTCGACTTGAGGAAATTAATTTAATTTATTACGAATCAAATCAGAGTAGGGTAATGAGAAATAAAAACTAAATCTTAAAAACACCTTCCCCCCACCCTTCCCTTCTTCCCAGGTGGCACTTCACACCCAATTTTCTCTTTTCCCCCCGAGTGCCATAGGTGGATGGGGAACGGAGGTTGCAGTCAGTTCATCACATGTCGTCTCTGCCGCTCCTTCCTCCTCATGCTCTTCCCCTGCTCCAGCATGGGATCCATCCCATTAGAGACAGTCCTCCACTGTCCTGGTTTCAGCTGAGAGAGTTGATTTTCTTCATAGTGATATCCATAAAGTAGAATTTTCCACTTTACAGGGACAGAAATGTGTTTGGGTTGGTGCTTAGACACTGTTTAATTTAGGGTTCAATGCACTACTTGCTTTGCTGACGACTATACCTTTGAAGAAGAGCCGAAAGACTGATAAAAAGCATTCTTTGCTAAAGAGTATCCTTGAAGGAGAGCTGGAAAACTGACAAAAAGGAAACATCCTGCCCCAGAAGGCGCCCAGAGCTGGGTGATTGCCAGAGAGGCCTGAAGTCAACAAGAATCACCAGTAACCAGGGGAAGGGAAAGATGGCTGGGGGGGCTGGCCACCACCTGCCCAGTTAAAGGACGATGCAAATTACACCCCCCACATCCTCAAGGAGCATGCGTGCTAATTTAAAGATGCTTGACCAATAGTAGATGATGCAGTAATTAATAACCAATTAGCATAAATTTAGGTGGGTTTTTCTAATCCTGTAACAAGATAAATATGTGGTAGAATCTGTGTGTAGCATGCTAACTTTGTGGAATTACCCCCTAGCACCCATCTCTGCACAGACATGAAATAAATAAAATACCTCTGCTCTGTGTGTATATTGGTGTACTGCACACCGAGTAAACGATCCCACTTTTGGGACAATAGTAGCTAGTATGGGGCTATGTTTTGGATTTGTGCTGGAAACAGTGTTGATAATATGTGGATGTTTTTGTTATACAGACATTTTTGTTGTTGTTGAGCAGTGCTTACACAGAGTCAAGGCCTTTTCTGCTTCTTGCACTGCCCCGCCAGCTGGATGGCTGGGTGTGCGCGAGAAGCTGGGAGGAGACACAGCCAGGACAGCTGACCCCAACTGACCAAAGGGATATTCCATACCGTATGACATCATGCTCAGCTTATAAGGGGCCTGGGGAAGAGGAAGGACGGGGGACAGGCAGTGGCATTTGGAGTGATGGTGTTTGTTTTCCCAAGTAACTGTTACGTGCGATGGAGCCCTGCTTTCCTGGAGATGGCTGAACACCTGCCTGCTGATGGGAAGTGGTGAATGAATTCCTTGTTTTGTTTTGCTTGTGCACGCGGCTTTTGCTTTGCTTATTAAACTGTCTTTATCTCAATCCAGGAGTTTTCTCACTTTCGTTCTTCCGATTCTCTTCCCCATCCTGCTGGGGGGGAGCGAGCTGCGTGGTGCTCAGCTGCCGGCTGGGGTAAAATCATGACATCCACGAACTTCTCCAACATGGATCCTTCCCATGGGATGCAGTTCTTCACAAACTGATCTAGCATAGGTCCTTTCCACAGGTGCAGTCCTTCTGGAACATGCTGCTCCAGTGTGGGTCCCCCATGGGGTCACAAGTCCTGCCAGCAAACCTGCTCCAGCATGGGCTCCTCTCTCCATGGGGTCACAGATCCTGCTAGGAACCTGTTCCAGCACAGGTTTCCCACAGGGTCACAGCCTCCTTCGGGTATCCACCTGCTCCAGTGTGGGATCCTCCACGGGCTGCAGGTGGATATCTGCTGCATTGTGGACCTCCAAGTGCTGCAAGGGGAGAACCTGCTTCACCGTGGTCTTCACCACGGGCTGCATGGGGATCTTAGCTGCGGCTCCTGGAGCATGTCCTCCCCATCCTTCTTCACTGACCTTGGTGTCTGCATAGTTGTTTCTCTCACATATTCTCATTCCTCTCTTGTGACTGCTGTTGCACGGGATTTTTTATTTTTTTTCCCCCTTAAATATTTTTTCCATAGGCGCTACTACCACTGCTGATTGGCTCGGCCTTGGCCAGTGGTGGGTCTGTCTTGGAGGCAGCTGACACTGGCTCTATAGGACATGGGAGAAGCTTCTGGCATCTTCTTGCAGAAGCCACACCTGTAGCCCACCTGCTACCAAAACCTTGCCATGCAAACCAAATACAGCCCTGCTGTGTTGTCCCTTCAGAAGATATTGGTGTGGTTGAAGTCCCTCATGAGGGCCAGGGCCTGTGAATGTGAGGCTACTCCTATCTGTCTGTCAAAGACCTCATTTGCTTTTTCTTCCTGATCAGGCAGCCTATAGCAGACACCTGCAACATCATCACCCTTACCTGTCTTCTCTTTAATCTTTACCCATAAGCTCTCAGTTGGCTCATCAACCATCACCAAGCAGAGCTACATGTATTACAGCTGCTCTCTCACGTAAAGGGGCTCATCCTCCTCATCTCAGCCAGTTCTTCCTAAAGAGCCTGTATCCCTCAATTGCAATGCTCCAGTCATGGGAACCATCCCACCACATCTCTGTGATCTCTACAAGATAGTAACCCTGTGTCCTGGTTTCAGCTAAGATAGAGTTAATTTTCTTTCTAGTACCCGGTATAGTGCTGTGGTTTGGATTTAGTATGAGAATAATGCTGATAACACACTGATGGTTTTAGTTGTTGCTAGGTAGTTGTTGTGTCTACACTAAGTTAAGGACTTTTCAGCTTCTCACCCCCTGCCAAGTGCACAAGAAGGTGGGAGAGCATAGCCAGGACAGCTGACCCAGACTGGCCAAAGGGATATTCCCTACCATATAATGTCATGCTCCATATATAACTGGGGAAGCTTGCTGGGAGGCAGAATTGCTGCTCAGAAACAGACTTGGCATCGAGTTTTGTTCTTTTTTCTGCATGTGATGAGTAACTGCATTTGTGCATCACTTCTTTTATTATTATTATTATTGTTCTTATGATTATTTTTATTATTATTACTATTATTACTCTCTTCCTTTGTTATCCTATTAAACTGTCTTTATCTCAACCCACAAGCTGAGTCACCTTGCAACTACACACATCTCTCTGATTCCTCATGTTTATTCCCCATGTTGCATGCTTTAGTGTACAGGCACTTCACAGAGGAAATCCAACATGTTAAATTCTTGGAGATGATTTGGAGGATTTCTCCATAATGGTGTCTTATAGGCACTTCCTTGCTTACATGCAAATGCTAGAGGTGGCCCCACTTGGTCTCACTTCATTGATTCTGTGATCCCTTCTTGTCACATCAACCCAGGCTCTTTGCTTGTTGACCCTGTCCATCACTCCCTTACAGGACTGCTGGTTACTCTCTCCCTCCTCCCCACATTCTTAGTTTAAAGCCCTCTGTGGTGGGTTGACCCTGGCTGAGGGCCAGGTGCCCACCAGAGCCGCTCTATCACTCCCCTCTTTCATTAGACAGGGGAGAAAAGGTACAATGAAAAAAAAACTTACGGGTCGAGATAAGGACAGGGAGAGATCATTCTCTAATTATCATCACGAGCAAAACAGACCGAACTTAGAGAGGGAATTCATCTTATTTATTACTAAGCAAAACAGAGTAGAGGAATGAGAAATAAAGCCAAATCTTAAAAACACCTCCCCCCCACCCCTCCCATCTTCCCGGGCTCAACTTCACTCCCGGCTTCAACCTCCGCCCCCCCCAGCGGCACGGGGGGACGGGGAGTGGGGGTTACGGTCAGTTCATCACGCGGTGTTTCTGCCGCTTTCTTCATCCTCAGGGGGAGGACTCATTGTTCCCCCGCTCCAGCGTGGGGTCCCTCTCACGGGAGACAGTCCTTCACGGCCTTCTCCAACGTGAGTCTCCTCCACGGGGTGCAGACCTTCAGGAGCAAACTGCTCCAGCGTGGGTCCCCCACGGGGTCACAAGTCCTGTCAGCAAACCTGCTCTGGCGTGGGCTCCTCTCTCCACGGATCCACAGGTCCTGCCAGGAGCTTGCTCCAGCGCGGGCTTCCCACGGGGCCACAGCCTCCTTCAGGTGTCTCCACCTGCTCCAGCGTGGGGTCCTCCACGGGCTGCAGGTGGAATCGCTACACCCCCTCATCCTTCCTCCATGGGCTGCAGGGGGACAGCCTGCTTCACCATGGTCTTCACCACGGGCTGCAGGGGAATCTTGCTCCGGCGCCTGGAGCACCTCCTCCCCCTCCTTCTTCACTGACCTTGGTGTCTGCAGATGTTCTTACATCTTCTCCCTCCTCTCTCTGGCTGCAAAAGCTCTCTCTAACTGTTTTCGTCTTTCTTAAATATGTTATCACAGAGGCGCTGATTGGCTTGGCCTTGGCCAGCGGCGGGTCCGTCTAGGAGCCGGCTGGCATTGGCTCTGTCAGACACAGGGGAAGCTTCTAGCAGCTTCTCACAGAAGCCACCCCTGTAGCCCCCCCGCTACCAAAACCTTGCCACGCAAAACCAACACATTCCACCCCTCGCCTCTGTGAATCACATATTTAAGAATTACCATTAAAATATACATTCAACACAAAACTTCACAAACACTAATCACATCAACAGAGAAAAAGAAAAAAAAAAAAAAAGAATTCCCCACACCAACATCAAAACAACACTATCACAACACCAAACAAGAGTGGACAATCTACACACAAAATCTATCTCTAGTCCCTTCACAAATATATCACTCTCAAGTTACGTTCAGTCAATGTTTTGCCCGTTACCTCTTCCAATTACTATCCTTATCTCGAGTCTCTCGTGCCCCACGTTGGGCGCCAAAAAAGACTGTGGTGGGTTGACCCTGGCTGAGGGCCAGGTGCCCACCAGAGCCGCTCTATCACTCCCCTCTTTCATTAGACAGGGGAGAAAAGGTACAATGAAAAAAAAACTTACGGGTCGAGATAAGGACAGGGAGAGATCATTCTCTAATTATCATCACGAGCAAAACAGACCGAACTTAGAGAGGGAATTCATCTTATTTATTACTAAGCAAAACAGAGTAGAGGAATGAGAAATAAAGCCAAATCTTAAAAACACCTCCCCCCCACCCCTCCCATCTTCCCGGGCTCAACTTCACTCCCGGCTTCAACCTCCGCCCCCCCCAGCGGCACGGGGGGACGGGGAGTGGGGGTTACGGTCAGTTCATCACGCGGTGTTTCTGCCGCTTTCTTCATCCTCAGGGGGAGGACTCATTGTTCCCCCGCTCCAGCGTGGGGTCCCTCTCACGGGAGACAGTCCTTCACGGCCTTCTCCAACGTGAGTCTCCTCCACGGGGTGCAGACCTTCAGGAGCAAACTGCTCCAGCGTGGGTCCCCCACGGGGTCACAAGTCCTGTCAGCAAACCTGCTCTGGCGTGGGCTCCTCTCTCCACGGATCCACAGGTCCTGCCAGGAGCTTGCTCCAGCGCGGGCTTCCCACGGGGCCACAGCCTCCTTCAGGTGTCTCCACCTGCTCCAGCGTGGGGTCCTCCACGGGCTGCAGGTGGAATCGCTACACCCCCTCATCCTTCCTCCATGGGCTGCAGGGGGACAGCCTGCTTCACCATGGTCTTCACCACGGGCTGCAGGGGAATCTTGCTCCGGCGCCTGGAGCACCTCCTCCCCCTCCTTCTTCACTGACCTTGGTGTCTGCAGATGTTCTTACATCTTCTCCCTCCTCTCTCTGGCTGCAAAAGCTCTCTCTAACTGTTTTCGTCTTTCTTAAATATGTTATCACAGAGGCGCTGATTGGCTTGGCCTTGGCCAGCGGCGGGTCCGTCTAGGAGCCGGCTGGCATTGGCTCTGTCAGACACAGGGGAAGCTTCTAGCAGCTTCTCACAGAAGCCACCCCTGTAGCCCCCCCGCTACCAAAACCTTGCCACGCAAAACCAACACACCCTCCTAATGAGGTCAGTCATCCTACTGGCAAAAATACCTTTGCCCCACTTAGCAAGGTGATCCCATCTCTCCCAAGCAGATGCTGATCCACAAACAGGGTCCCATGGTCATAGAACCCAGAACCCTGTTGCCAGCACCAGTTCCACAGCCAGTTATTGATCCACATTATCAGTGCCCTCTTCCTCCCACCTTTTCCCCTTACTTGGAGAATTGAGAACACCACCTGGGCCCCCATGCTCTTGACTACTGCCCCCAGAGCTCTGTAGTCACTTTTGATCCTCTCAAGGTTACTGCTAGCAGTATCATTGGTACCCACATGGAAGAACAGCAGGGGTAGTAGTCAGAAGGTCAGACAAGCTTCAGCAGTCCCTCCACAACATCCCAAACCCAGGCCCCTGACAGGCAAAAAACCTCTTTAGATGATTGAGCAGGTCAACAGATGGGAGCCTCTGTCCCCCACAGCAGGGAGTCACCTATTATGATAGCTTGACATTTCTTCCTGGTAGTCTTGCATGGTTTAGGGTCAGGTGGCCCAAATGCTTTGCTTGAAGGTACATCTGGCTCCTCTTCAACTTTGAGGGCAGTGAACGTATTTTGCAGTTGTAAGCCTTTAGGTGGGGCAGGAGCTTTCCTCTTGGTGCCAGAAGTCACCAGCTTCCATTCTTCAATTTCTCCAGAGGATGCACTTACCTTAATACTAAGGGTGGACATTGCCTACTTCTCTATTGCAGTTGGGATATGGGGCTCTTCAAGCTACTATATTTCAGAAGATCCTGTCTATCTCCCTTTCATCTCTGATGCTGTGCAGCCTGCTCACTTCCTCCCATAACTCCTCCACTTGGCAGAACACATCCTGCAGGACAGAGAGTCGTGTCTCTTGGCATCAGAGGGAGGCTCCAGACACTCCCTGCAGCCTGGGAATTGGAGGACTGCATCCACCATCTGAAGCTCTGTTGGCATTGAAGCCTCTACTGTAGCAACTTCTACCCTTCTCCAACACCTGCTGTGGTAAATATCCCATGGTGTATCACCACCATACCTAAACTTGTTAGCACTGGTACAAATTCAGATGAGGGTCTCTTCTTCCTATGTCACTGTATAAACTGCTGTATCTGTTAGCTGTACTCTAGGAGATATGCTCTACACCTGACATATAGGCTTCTCCTGAGCACTGACCAAAAGGGTACTTGACTGTCTCTAATCAGTGGGCAACTGTAACAAAGGCTTCAGATCATGGACATCTCATCGTAGATTTTAGAAGCTACTAGAGCACTCTCAGGCCCGCACCCTTGTGACTCCCCTTACCTTGTTCTTACCTGGCAGTAGCAGACACCTTCATGTTTCTTAGAGGGTTTCCAGGTGTTCCCTGATGATCTTGGACCTTGTCCCCAGAAGGTCCAGAAGCTCCCAAAGCAGAACCCAGAGACAGCTTTGTAAACTTCTGTGTCTGTTGGCTGCCCTTGTTAGCTGCACTTTTAGTGAAGTAACTGAGCTAATGAATAAATCATTAAAACGTTGATATATCTGAAGATACAGCTAATACTGAAAAAGGAAAGTTGATCACTTCAATATATAATTTTCCTCTTTTTTTAATACTCCACATAGATTTAGGGTTTGTATAATTTATACAAAATTTTATTTATTCAAATAATTGTGTAGCTTGAATGACCAGGAAGGGGATTTCATTTTGTCAGAAATTAAGGTGTAAAGGATTAAAGTGTGTTAGTAAAGTTCTGTTCTAATTGTGGAATCTTCATATTGTTAGGACACTTTTTCAACACAATAATATAGGACAGCAGGAGAAGACAAGTATATCTGCACCCCCTAAACAGTGGCGACCATTTGTAAATTTGCAAATTTTCTTTATTCAAATGCCAAAGTGTTGTAATTTTGAATATGTCCTTGTCATTTTAGATATGTTCTCAGGATGGGTAGAGGCCTATCCTTGTAAACACGCAGATGCACCGACTGTTTAAAAAAAAAAAAAGTTGAGAGAACTAATTCCTCAGTTTGGCATTCCTCTAATACTAGATAGTGATAGGGGGACCCAATTTAATGGACAAATAATGCATAAAATTTGTGCAGCCCTAAAAATAGAACCAAAGTGTCATTGTGCCTATTGTCCCCAATCCAGTGGGGCTATTGAGAGGTAAAACTCCAATTTGGAAACCAAATTGGCAAAGATTAATGCAGAAACTGGCCTGAAATGTCTGAATGTGTTACCTCTCCCACTGATGTATATAAGAAGTACTGCGAATAGAAAACATGGGCTGTCACCTCATGAGATTTTAATGGGCAGACATGCCTTACACAACACCCTTAACTCCCATACAGGCAAACTTACAATTCAGATGTGATATTCTTCTAAAATATTGTCATAACAATAATTGTATAACAATCTGTGCTGGTTTTGGCTGGGATAGACTTCTTCACAGTATCTAGTATGGGGTTATATTTGGATTTGTGCTGAAAACACTATAGATAATATAGAGATGTTTTTGTTATTGTTGAGCAGTGCTTACACAAAGTAAATGCCTTTTTTTGCTTCTCACACCACCCTACCAGCAAGTAGGCTGGGGGTGCACAAGAAGTTGGGAGGGGACACAGCTGGGACAGCTGACCTCAACTGACCAAAGGGATGTTTCATACCATATGATGTCATGCTCAGCAATAAAAAGCTGGTGGAAGAAGAAGGAATGGGGGGACATTCGTAGTTATAGTGTTTTGTCTTCCCAAGTAACCGTTATGTGTGGTGGAGCCCTGCTTTCCTGGAGATGGCTGAATACTTGCCTGCCAATGGGAAGTAGGGAATGAATTCCTTACTTTGCTTTGCTTGTGTGCTCAGCTTTTGCTTTACCTATTAAACTGTCTTTATCTTGACCCATGAGTTTTCTCACTTTTACCCTTCCGATTTGCTCTCCCATCCCACTCAGTGGGGGGGAGGTGAGCGAGCAGCTGTGTGGTGCTTACTTGCCAGTTGGGGTTAAACCACGACACAACCAATGGCCAATTAAACATATTCAAATAAAATTAAATGCCAAATGCTCCATACAATACTCGTTCTCTGACAAACTGGCTTCCACCAATTTGCATGAGCATTCCTCCCCTGACTAGGAGTATCAGAATTAGAAAGAACTATCACAAATAAATCTGTTGGAGTAGAAAAGATGAGTAATGCTATAGTTGATGCTATTTCAGCCTTACAATTAGTAGTAAAACAAGCATTTTGAGTGGACCTGCAGACAGAATGGCATTAGATTATATGCTCACTGCTCAAGGAGTTATATGTATACTGGTTAACACCACTTGCTATATACATGCAGACCAAGATCAGAGAATAGAAATGGACCTACATAAAATTTGAGGTAAACTTCAGATGCATGAACTACCTGGAGAAAAACCTTCTGACTGCTGAGGATGGCTCCCAGACATGAGAGGATGGTTAGATTTCCTGGTTTCAGCTGAGAGGGTTAATTTTCTTCATAGTAGCTAGTATGGGGCTCTGTTTTGGATTTGTGCTGAAAACAGTGTTGATAACATAGGGATGTTTTAGTTATATAGAGATGTTTTTGTTGTTGTTGAGTAGTGCTTACACAGAGTCAAGGCCTTTTCTGCTTCTCACACCACCCTGTCAGCAGGATGGCTGAGGATGCACGAGAAGTTGGGAGGAGACACAGCCAGGACAGCTGACCCCAACTGACCAAAGGGATATTCCATACCGTATGACATCATGCTCAGCTTATAAGGGGCCTGGGGAAGAGGAAGGACGAAGGAGGGACGTTTGGAGTGATGGTGTTTGTCTTCCCAAGTAACCGTTATGCGTGATGAAGCCCTGCTTTCCTGGAGATGGCTGAACACCTGCCTGCTGATGGGAAGTGGTGAATGAATTCCTTGTTTTGTTTTGCTTGCGCACGCAGCTTTTGCTTTGCTTATTAAACTGTCTTTATCTCAATCCAGGAGTTTTCTCACTTTCACTCTTCTGATTCTTTTCCCCATCCCACTGGGTGGGGGGAGTGAGCGAGCAGCTGCATGGTGCTTAGCTGCCAGCTGGAGTTAAACCACAATATTAGGAAAACTGCTTGGGACAGCACTGAGGTATATTTTTGTTGGGATTATTAACTTTGGTGGTTGCATATGTATTGGTTCAGCTGATCTTATGCTGTGGCAAATTGGTGTGTGAGGGGATGAAATGAGGCATGGCTCAAGTGGAGGCCAGAGTAATAATGCTGAGTGTGTTAGGGGATGTGGAAGAAGAGAAGGAAGTGCTTGGACTAATGAATTGTCCTGGTTTTGACTGGGATAGAGTTAATTTTCTTTCTAGTAGCAGGTATAGTGCTGTGTTTTGGATTTAGGATGAGAATAATATTGATAACACACTGATATTTTGGTTGTTGTTAGGCAATGTTTACACTAAGTCAAGGACTTTTCAGCTTCTCATACTGTCCTGCCAGTGAGGAGGCTGGTGGTGCAGAAGAAGCCTGGAGGGGACATGGCCAGGACAGCTGACCCAAACTAGCCAAAGGGATATTCCATACCATATGATGTCATGCTCAGTATATAACTTGGGGGAAGCTGGCCGGAGGTTTAGACTATGGCTCAGGAACTAGCTGGGCATTGGTAGTCTGTGGGTGGTGAGCAATTGTGCTGTGCATCACTTGTTTTGTATATTCTGTCATTATGATTATTATTATCATCATCATCTTCTTCCTTTTTGTCGTGGTTTTACCCCAGCCAGCAGCTGAGTACCACGCAGCCGCTCGTTCACTCCCCCCCATCGGGATGGGAAAGAGAATCAGAAGAGTTAAAGTGAGAAAACTCGTGGGTTGAGATAAAGACAGTTTAATAGGTAAAGCAAAAGCCGCGCGCACAAGCAAAGCAAAGCAAGGAATTCATTCACCACTTCCCATGGGCAGGCAGGTGTTCAGCCATCTCCAGGAAAGCAGGGCTCTGTCACGCGTAACGGTTACTTGGGAAGACAAACGCCATTGCTCCGAACGCCGCCGCCCCCCCTCTCTCTTCCCCCAAGCTCCTTATAAACTGAGCATGACGTCATATAGTATGGAATACCCCTTTGGTCAGTTTGGGTCACCTGTCCTGTCCGTGTCTCCTCCCAACTTCTTGTCCACCCCCAGCCATCCCACTGGCAGGGCAGTGCAAGAAGCAGAAAAGGCCTTGGCCTCGTGTAAACACTGCTCAACAATAAGTCCATAGAACAAAAACATCTCTATATTATCAATGCTGTCTCCAGCACAAATCCAAAACGTATCACCACACTAGCTACTATGAAGAAAAATCAATCCTCTCAGCTGAAACCAGGACATTATCCACCCCTTATTCCATACTATTTACGTCATGCTCAGGTCCCACACAATTCAATACATCCTCATTAAGCACCACCACCCTTTTCATCCCTTGATATAATATGCTGATATCATTCCCTTAGTCTGTGGACCACCCTTTTAAAATGTCCATAAATGTCCACAAAATGTCCATTGGGTTCACTTGGTCCACAACCTTGGGCTCCATCCACCATGGTGGTCACTCAGGACAGGAGAGGTGGTTGACGTGGAGTTACTGGGCACCAAAACCAGCTCAGGTCAGGTCCACTGCTGCACTTGCGCTGCCCCCTGTAAGGCTTGTTCTCCATTGGTTCAGGTGATTTCTGCTACAATAATTCCTGTAACATGCAACTCAAATCATGGGTTACGACAATTTAAAGGTATTTCCATTACAATCTCCACCCCTGGTCCCTTCGAGTCAGACCATCAAGTTTACCATTGCAATGAACACCTCCCCTTGCCCCTGCTCCGGCTTGAACTTATCCTCAGACTGCAGTCCCTTAGGGGTCTACCTGCTCCAAGCGGAGCCTTATCCATGAGCCACAGTTTCTCCAGGGTTACACCTGCTGTGGCATAGACTTATCCACAGCCACAGTCACTTCGAGGTGCACCTGTTCCAGCATGGCCTTCTCCATGGGCCACAATGCCTTCATAGATACACTTGCTCCAGTGTGGCCTTGCCCACAGTCACAGTCGCTTCAGTCCTCTCAGAAATAAACCTGCCCTATCATGGGCTCGTCCATGGCCACACACTTTGAAATGTTCCAGCATGACCCATGCACAGCCACTGATGCTCCAAGGTGTACCTGCTGTAGCATGGACTTATCCTTGCCACAGATGCTCCGAGGTGTACCCTCTCCAGCATGGACTCATCCTTGGCTCACAGTCCTTCCAGAGGTATACCTGCTGCGGCACAAACGCAACCACGGCCCCAGACACTTCGAGATATACCTGCTGCGGCACAGACGCAACCACGGCCCCAGACACTTCGAGATATACCTGCTGCGGCACAGACGCAACCACGGCCCCAGACGCTTCGAGATATACCTGCTGCGGCACAGACGCAACCACGGCCCCAGACACTTCGAGATATACCTGCTGCGGCACAGACGCAACCACGGCCCCAGACACTTCGAGATATACCTGCTGCGGCACAGACGCAACCACGGCCCCAGACACTTCGAGATATACCTGCTGCGGCACAGATGCAACCACAGCCACAGACACTTTGGGGTGTCCTGCTCCAACGTGGAATCATCCACAGGTCACAGTCCCTTCGACTCGAGTGCACACAGGAGTTCCAGCCTGTCCAGTACAGCAGCACAAAAACAGCAGCGATGCCCTGGCCACCTGCCAGCCCAGGCGCATCGCCATTGCTGTTATCAAAATGTTCCCAGGCACAGCACAGTAAAATGATAAGAAGTACAGCAGTACAGTGAGCAGCGAAAGCACAAAGCAGCCACTAACGAGCACTAGACTCTAATAGATAGTAAGGCAAGCAAGCCCCATGGCAAGCACAGGAGCCTGCCAATTAATAACTAAACAGCTAATACTAAATAGCTAATAGCAGCTATAAATTCAATCTAGCACATTCCGATCAAATCTGTCATTATCTCGAACCCTTCGAGCCCCACGTTGGGCGCCAAAAAGACTGTCGTGGTTTTACCCCAGCCAGCAGCTGAGTACCACGCAGCCGCTCGTTCACTCCCCCCCCATCGGGATGGGAAAGAGAATCAGAAGAGTTAAAGTGAGAAAACTCGTGGGTTGAGATAAAGACAGTTTAATAGGTAAAGCAAAAGCCGCGCGCACAAGCAAAGCAAAGCAAGGAATTCATTCACCACTTCCCATGGGCAGGCAGGTGTTCAGCCATCTCCAGGAAAGCAGGGCTCTGTCACGCGTAACGGTTACTTGGGAAGACAAACGCCATTGCTCCGAACGCCGCCGCCCCCCCTCTCTCTTCCCCCAAGCTCCTTATAAACTGAGCATGACGTCATATAGTATGGAATACCCCTTTGGTCAGTTTGGGTCACCTGTCCTGTCCGTGTCTCCTCCCAACTTCTTGTCCACCCCCAGCCATCCCACTGGCAGGGCAGTGCAAGAAGCAGAAAAGGCCTTGGCCTCGTGTAAACACTGCTCAACAATAAGTCCATAGAACAAAAACATCTCTATATTATCAATGCTGTCTCCAGCACAAATCCAAAACGTATCACCACACTAGCTACTATGAAGAAAAATCAATCCTCTCAGCTGAAACCAGGACACTTTTCTGTCATATTAAACTGTCTTTATCTCAACCCATGAATTTTACGTTCTTTTTTTTCCGATTGTCTCCCCCATCCCACTGGGGAGTGGCGGAGTGAGCAAACAGCTGTGTGGCTGTTTTAGCTGCCTGCCAGGTTAAACCACAACATGAATATAAAGGATTATGAAGTCTAGAGGCAAGAAGAGATGATGGGACAGCACGGCTCATGCAATGATTGATCCTGGGCTGCCAGGAGTCATTAGCAGGGCGCTTATGGCCCTTCTACTGTATTCTAGATCTTTAAAAGTATGGTGGTCTCAAAGGGGGAAATGTGGAAGTAAAATAGTTAATATTTCATAGGCCTTCATAGGCCTCACTAGTTAAGAAATACAAGCAGTTACTCAGACATATACAGGTCTATGGGGCTGGATGAGAACCACCCAAGGGTACTGAGGGAGCTGGCAGAAGTGCTCAGCAAGCCTTTTTCAATCATTTATCAGCAATCCTGGCTAACGAGGGAGGTTCCAGTTGACTGGAGGTTAGCAAATGGAACGCCCATCTACAAGAAGGGCCATAAGGAGGATCCAGGGAATTACAGGCCTGTCAGTCTGACCTCGGTGCCGGGGAAGGTTATGGAGCAGATCATCTTGAGTGCCATCACATGGCACATGCAGGACTCCCAGGTAATCAGGCCCAGTAAGCATGGGTATATGAAAGGCAAGTCCTGCTTGACTAACCTGATCTCCTTCTATGCTAAGTGCCGGGTCCTGCACTTAGGTCACAACAACCCCATGCAATGCTACAGGCTTCGGGAAGTCTGGCTTGAAAGCTGCCTGGCAGAAAAGGACCTGGGGGTATTGGTCGACAGCCATCTGAATATGAGCCAGTAGTGTGCCCAGGTGGCCAAGAAGGCCAATGGCATCCTGGCTTGTATCAGGAATAGTGTGGCCAGCAGGACTAGGGAAGTGATTGTCCTCCTGTACTTGGCACTGGTGAAGCTGCACCTCGAGTTCTGTGTTCAGTTTTTGGCCCCTCACTACAAGAAAGACATTGAGGTTGTTGTCCCAAAAGTAGGATTGTTTACTGGGTGTGCAGTACGCCAATATACACACAGAGCAGAGGTATTTTATTTATTTCATGTCTGTGCAGAGATGGGTGCTAGGGGGTAATTCCACAAAGTTAGCATGCTACACACAGACTCTACCACATATTTATCTTGTTACAGGATTAGAAAAACCCACCTAAATTTATGCTAATTGGTTATTAATTACTGCATCATCTACTATTGGTCAAGCATCTTTAAATTAGCACGCATGCTCCTTGAGGATGTGGGGGGTGTAATTTGCATCGTCCTTTAACTGGGCAGGTGGTGGCCAGCCCCCCCAGCCATCTTTCCCTTCCCCTGGTTACTGGTGATTCTTGTTGACTTCAGGCCTCTCTGGCAATCACCCAGCTCTGGGCGCCTTCTGGGGCAGGATGTTTCCTTTTTGTCAGTTTTCCAGCTCTCCTTCAAGGATACTCTTTAGCAAAGAATGCTTTTTATCAGTCTTTCGGCTCTTCTTCAAAGGTATAGTCGTCAGCAAAGCAAGTAGTGCATTGAACCCTAAATTAAACAGTGTCTAAGCACCAACCCAAACACATTTCTGTCCCTGTAAAGTGGAAAATTCTACTTTATGGATATCAATGCTGGAGCGCGTCCAAAGAAGGGCAATGAAGCTGGTGAAGGGTCTAGAGAGCAAGTCTAAGGGAGACCTTATCACTCTACAACTACCTGAAAAGAGGTTGTAGCAAGGTGGGTGTCAATCTCTTCTCCCAAGTAAGAAGTGATAGGACAAGAGGAAATGGCCTCAAGTTGTGCCTGGGGAGGTTTAGATTGGATGTTAGGAAAAATTTCTTTACCAAAATGATTGTCAATCTTTGGAACAGACTGCCCAGGGAAGTGGTTGAGTCACCATCCCTGGAGATATTTAAAAGATCTGTAGATGTGGTGTTTAGGGACATAGTTTATTGTTTTGACTTGACAGTGTTAGGTTACCAGTTGGACTTGATGATCTTAAAGATCTTTTCCTACCAAAACAATTCTATGATTCTATGATTCTTTGTCAGCATGACCTAATGGCCTCACTGATTCAGCACGATTTATTTGAGTGAAATATTTTCAGAAAAGGAGGTACTGTCTAGAGCTTCCTTATCTGACTTTCCAGAGCTTCCCTACATGAAGTAATCCATGTTACCACTCTTTGTTGCAATTTACTATAGTTCTGCTTATCTGACATGGTTTGATGAAGAACAAATTGTATAACCGAGAAGTATATAAACTCTCTAACTGCTCCATTTGGGCAGAGAACAAATCAGCAAAGTCTGTCACTCTGTTCTCTCCTATAGCTATAATAATAAACTGCTTCCGTTCTGACCTGATCAAAATTGCATTCTGGGTATTTCCACAACAAGGTCGAGAGCACAGGAGGGTCAACTATTGGGACCAGAGGAGCGTTGGACAGCTCTGCGTGTGTGTGTGAGTGTGTGTGAGCAAGATGGACTGTATCAGCAACTGGAGTAGGACTGAAATGGCTGATTGAAGAACAAAGTGCGGAGGGCTATGAAGACTTGAATTTGAAGGTGTTTTTCTTAGATATCTAGATATAACAATAAAGCACTGCATGGACATCGTCAAGAAATTTGATTCAAATGAACTGGTAGTCTGTCTTCAGAGATGCTGGTGAATGTCTGTAAACAATAGACCAGACAGATGTATTTGCTAAACCTAACTTTCATGCTGAGTAGATAATTTAATCCTTAGTGAGAACATAATTGTAGGTCTTTTCCAACCAAAACAATTCTATGATTCTGGGATTCTATGATATGGTGATAAACTAAAATGCATTCCTTAGTCAGCAAATACCATTGGAAGACGTATAAAAAGCATTGCTGAGGATTTGAAGAAACAAATATTAGAACCAATTATGCAGTGTGGAAGGTTTGCTATGCAGTTGGATGAAAGTACAGATGTTTCTAACATGACTCAGCTTATGGTATTTGCTAGATTCTGTTTCATGAATGAAATATATGAAGAACTACTTTTTTGTGAGCCACTAAAGGAAAGATATACCAGAGAAGATATATTCTCAACAGTAAATGACTTCTTTAATAAAAACAATGCTTTATGGAAAAAACTGTGTAAGTGTAACCAGTGATGGAGTGGCTGCTTTGACTGGAATAAAAAAAGGATTCCAGGGTAAGGCCACAGATATTATACCACATGTGAAATTAATTCACTGAATCTGTATTGGATTTATTTGGCAAGGTTTTGGTAGCAGGAGGGGCACAGCCAGTTCCAGCCAGTTTGGCAATGGATCAACTGCAGGCCAAAGCTAAGCCAATCAGAGAAACTGGTGGCACCTCTGTGAAAACATTTAAGAAAGGGCAAAATGCTGTATGACTGTATGAGGAGTGAGGAAAAAAGAAGTGTGAGAAACAATCCTGCAGATACTAAGGTCAGAGAAAAAGGAGAGGGAGGACATGCTCCTGGTAATGGCAGAGGTGGATATTCCCTGAAGGAAGCTGCAGCCTGTGGATAGCCCATGCTGGAGCAGACTCTCCTGACAGGAACTGTGGCATGTAAAGGAGCCCACACTGGAGCTAGATAATCCTGAAGGACTGCAGTATGTGGAGGGGATCCATGCTGGAGCAGAGGAAAAGTGTGAGGCAGAAGAAGTAGCAGAGACAAACTGTTATGAACTCACTGCAACCCTCATTCCCCATCCCTCCTGCGCTGCTCAGTGTGGGAGGAGGAGGTAGAGGAGTTGGGAATGAAGGAGTGAAATTGAGTCAGGAAAGAAGGGAGGGGAAGGGTGGAAGACGTTTTTGTTATCTTTGTTTCTCAGCAACCTACTCTCTTTTTAATTGGCAATAAATTAATTTTCTCCAAGTCAAGTCTGTTTTGCCTGTGATGGTAATTCATAAGTGATCTCCCTGTCTTTTCCTTGACCTATGGGCTTTTCCATGAAATTTTCTCCCCCTGTCCTGTTGAGGAGGGGGAGTGAGAGAGCTGCTGGGTGTCGGTCTGGCAGCTGGCCAAGGTCAACCCACCACAGCATCATTCATAGGCAAGTTATTGCAGAAAAAAAGTTGGAACCATGTCTCAGATCATGGTATTTGTTAAATTCTGTTTCAGTAAGTGTAGAAAATATAGAAGCTTAGCTATAAGAAAACTTATGCTAATCAGAAAGCTACTCAAGGCCTGGAAGGAAAACTTCCAAAGGGGGAAATGTAATCGTGGGATAGAGGCCGTGAGACAGAAACTATAGAATGATTAGCTTGGAATAATTAGCTTGTGATCAAGGTAATAGGTAATGAAGCTAACTGACCATGGCAATGTACAATGCTGCTATGTTCCATGTACAGTCCCTACCCAACCGGACAATAGGCCCGGGAATATTAATCTTATGAAGTAAGTTGTTATGGACAGGTGTATCCACAGCGAGGATACTGCGCATGCCTGCAAGAAGAGGGTCATCCAGCGCACACAGGTGTGCGACCACTGACGACCACCAGAGACCCCTTGAGGACCATCGACTCAAATCATTGAGCATGCGTGATGGGGAGGAGAATATGGAAATGGATTCTAAGAAATGATTATCATAGGACTGCCTTTTCTGAGAAAAATGATGAATATGCATGTTTTGATTCTATATAACCTGTATGTTGGTGATCACCTGGCACGCACTTTTGATGGAGCTGTTTCCCCCGTGCATCCAGCACTGCAATAAAGCAAACCTAGGGTAACTCACGTCTGGTAGATTTCTTTTACACCCCCAAAGGATGGTGGAAAACTCCAGATGGACAATGTATAGTTATCCCTCAAATAATGAAGGAACTCATGAAATGAACTCATGGTACTACTCATATGGGAGCTGAAGCCTTAGTGGAAATTATGAGAACATATGCAATAGGCATCAATATGTTGAAGATCGCCAAAGGTATTACACAAGGATGTGAAATTTGTTTGAGAAATAATCCTAAAGTTCAGAGAAGGCCCTTACCAGGAGAGGTAAAAAGGCTCTACGCCTGGGAATCACTGGCAAATTGATTTTTCAGAGTTATCAAAATGTAAGGGGTATAAATATTTATTAGCCCTTTTTGGGCTGGCCAGAAGCCTTTCTGTGTCGCACCAATAAAGCCAGGGAAGTAGTAAATGTACTTCTAAAAGAAATAATATCTGAAGGATTTTCATTAGATAGAGGACCCCATTTTATAGCAGAAATCATTCAGGGAGTTGCTAAATTTTTGCAAATTCAATGGGATTTGCATAATCCATGGAGACCACAGTCTAGTGGAAAGGTAGAGAGAATGAATCAAACAATTAAACAGCACATTAGGAAATTATGTCAGGACACACAGATGAAATGGACTGAAGTTTTACCACTGGCACTACTTAGAATTAGAATAACTCCTAGAACAAAAAAGAAAGTTAGTCCATTTGAAATATTATATGGAATGTTTCAAATTCGACAGGAAAAGATAGTCAGATGCACCTGAAAGGAAAACAAATTTTGAGTGATTATTTGATATCTTTGGGCAAGGTCCTTAACTCTCTCCACAGACACATCCAGGTTAAAGCTCCTGTGCCTTTGGATTCACCAGTACATACCTTCAGGCCCAGAGACTCAGTATACCTCCGGACGTGGAAAGACAAACCACTCGTGGAAAGGTGGAGAGGACCCCACCAGGTGCTGCTAACCACAAATATTGCAGTGAAGCTCAAGGGCATCGAATCATGGATCCATTTGTCGCGTGAAAGGGTACAAGTCTGATATGTGGCTGAGGGAGGCCCTCCCGTTGAGTCACGAGGTTCAGAAAGGACCCCCTTGCTTTCTAAACTCCTTCTCAGAGAGGAGCCTAGGTGCGGCTAGGTCCAGTCTTAGTCCCAGACTTGGTCAACGGTTTATGTCTAAAGGGTTATGTGTGTAGCCACTTATCAGAGTCAACGTTTGCCTGTCAGAGCCCCACCAAGGACTTTCACTGAAACAGTTTCACAAAGTTGAAAAGAAAAATAGGTAATTTATTGGAGCGACAGATATAAAAGTTCGGAATTGCCGTTGATAAATGCACTAACTAACTGCAACGATTTTGAGCTCAAGTTAATAGTTCAGCGCTTTTGTTAATGATAGTTTTCCCGGGGTAACATCCGACATAGTCGGAGGCGCAAGTCTTACCAAAGAGGCGTCCCTGCTTGGGGAGGAGAGAGGTCCAGGCCCGTCGACCCGTCCGGATAGTTGGAGTTCTCGTCCTCAGAAAAGAGGATTCTAAATGCCAGATTTATACTTTTGGCGAGGTGGGACTAAGTCAGGTATTGTGTGTCGATTGGCCCTTAACAAGGCTTGTTGTGCAGTTGATCGGGGCTGGGGGGGGAAGTGGCAGAGAACAAAGGCGTTCAGTACAGAGGAGCGGTGGTCTGTTTAGTTTTACCAAAGTAACGTCAAGCTGTGAAGGCTCCCCCTCACCCCAGGCGTCACTTAGTTGATTAAAGAGCAGACCCGTCAGGCGCCGCATCTTGTTAAGATGAACAAATTGCTCATCTCCTGCCCCTGTTCAGGTCCAGTGCTTATCAGTGCAAGATAAGCAAGTTGCTCAATCCCTGCTCTCGCCCAAGCTGGACTCCCCCAGGGCCCCTTCTGCTGGGTCATAACGGCCCTGTATTCGGCACCAACAAGCCTGGATAAGTCTGGCACCCCACATTATCCACCCCGTGACTTTAGTCACAACTCGCCAAGAGGAACATCATATAATTTGGATTTAGGCAGGTTGAGGGATCCATCTCTCTCTCCCGTGTTTTCATTCTCATAATTTTCAATAGGGGATGGTATTAAAGGGACATATTCAGTATCACAGACTTGAAGCATCCTGGCTTGTGTAGTTACAGCTCTAGTTATCATAGTTTTCACACATGACAATCTGTGTTGGTTTTGTGTGGCAAGGTTTTGGTAGCGGGGGGGCTACAGGGGTGGCTTCTGTGAGAAGCTGCTAGAAGCTTCCCCTGTGTCTGATAGAGCCAATGCCAGCCGGCTCCAAGACGGACCCGCCGCTGGCCAAGGCCAAGCCAATCAGCGCCTCTGTGATAACATATTTAAGAAAGACAAAAACAGTTAGAGAGCGCTTTTGCAGCCAGAGAGAGGAGTGAGAAGATGTAAGAACATCTGCAGACACCAAGGTCAGTGCAGAAGGAGGGGGAGGAGGTGCTCCAGGCGCCGGAGCAAGATTCCCCTGCAGCCCGTGGTGAAGACCATGGTGAAGCAGGCTGCCCCCTGCAGCCCATGGAGGGAGGATGAGGGGGTGTAGCGATTCCACCTGCAGCCCGTGGAGGACCCCACGGCAGAGCAGGTGGAGGCACCTGAAGGAGGCTGTGGCCCCGTGGGAAGCCCGCGCTGGAGCAAGCTCCTGGCAGGACCTGTGGATCCGTGGAGAGAGGAGCCCACGCCAGAGCAGGTTTGCTGACAGGACTTGTGACCCCGTGGGGGACCCACGCTGGAGCAGTTTGCTCCTGAAGGTCTGCACCCCGTGGAGGAGACTCACGTTGGAGAAGGCCGTGAAGGACTGTCTCCCGTGAGAGGGACCCCACGCTGGAGCAGGGGAACAATGAGTCCTCCCCCTGAGGATAAAGAAGTGGCAGAAACACCGCGTGAGGAACTGACCGTAACCCCCACTCCCCGTCCCCTTGTGCCGCTGGGAGGGGCAGAGGTTGAAGCCGGGAGTGAAGTTGAGCCCGGGAAGATGGGAGGGGTGGGGGGAGGTGTTTTAAGATTTTGGTTTTATTCCTCATTCCTCTGCTCTGTTTTGCTTAGTAATAAATAAGATGAATTCCCTCTCTAAGTTCGGTCTGTTTTGCTCGTGATGATAATTAGAGAATGATCTCTCCCTGTCCTTATCTCGACCCGTAAGTTTTTTTTCATTGTACTTTTTCTCCCCTGTCTAATGAAAGAGGGGAGTGATAGAGCGGCTCTGGTGGGCACCTGGCCCTCAGCCAGGGTCAACCCACCACACAATCCAATTCCAACAATAACAATCATTATGATAACCATTAATGCATACTGGATTAGATTCTGAATCCATCCACTCACTTTTAATCCAAACCAACTGAAAACTTTTGAAATCCACCCAGTCCACTGCCAGTCTCCTGGTTTCATTTTCTCACGGAGTTCGCGGGTCTGGTCTGCAATTTTTCTCATCTCATCCATCGCTTCGTGCAAGGTAACAGACACATTTGGGATTGAAACACAACAAGTTTCATCGGGATAGGTGTTATTTAGCCACCCACAAACGCCGTTCTCCTTCAGTAGTAGTATATCCAAGGCCAATCGATTTTGTAAGGTCATCTGTGAGGTTGCTTGTAGCTGGGTGTTGCTAGCCTCGATGGCAGTTCGTGTCCAATTAGCAAGAGTCTCTACTTGCCACGTTAGATTTTCTATATAAAGTCGATTGTTAACTATTACTGTCCAGTGACCCCAGAATTCTTTCATGGCTAAATTTATCCTCATTCCCGGTGTATAATAACTTGGCCATGACGTGGGGGGTAATACGTTTCTCTTTGTTCTGTACCCTCTTACTTTTGTCAATGATTGAGTGTAATTAAAAGCTATTGTAGGACATAAACTTGGAAGTCCTAAAGTGCATTCCAACCCATCCCAATAGGGTTGAATGTAATCCGATATCAGTCCATCAGAACATACCCATATGGTCTCAGGTGGTGCAGGTAACATTAGAGTGGTACATGTACTGTTTTCTACTACGCTACGCGTGGAGTGTCCATTCCTATAATGTCTCGTAGGGATTCTACATTTACCAGAATTGTACACTGACCAGACAGTGATGTTTCCAGGCGTCACCTCCTTTTTACAGTCTGGTGCTGGCCCAGGGATTGGAGCACTATAATTATGACACAGACATATACTTCGTAAGGCATGATAGAGGTCTGAGGCAAACCATACCCATAGATAATCATCAATATTGGAGCAATTTATTTTGTTGGTACAATTCCATAACCTGTCTGGTCCCAATGGCGTGGTATATTGGGGTCTCCTCACCCATTGTTCAAAACGTTTTTTGTGATCAGTGGTGGTCCATATGCAAGATAAATTATTAGATTGTGGGCCACAGTCAGATCCATACTTAGAAGGAAACTCAATACACCATTCAGCTTCTACTGGGACATTATATTGGAATGTAATAGGCAAACCCCAGAACGGCCGAGGAGGCTGATTAAGCCAAGGTACCTCAGTGCAACTGATATTTGCAGGTACATTGTTGTTATCAGCTGCTCTGCGTGGGTTTATCCAAGGATTCTGTGGCCAATATTGCATAGTGCAATTGGTATCCCATATATTGCTAAGGTTAAGGCCCAAGGGATATGTATAGTTTAAAGAAGTAGTATTTTCTACATTCATCCATGTTAAGTCTTGTATTAGAGTGTCATTTCTTTTCCACAGATCAGACAGTGCTCCACTTAGGTCAAGAGGAATCACCATAAAAGGGAGTCCCTCCGCAGGGGTTGTTGGCATCATTAAGCAAGTAGTACCCTGAGTCCACTCCATCATCCTAAAAAATCCTTGCATTAGCTTAAAAGCAGTGTTGTCCTGTAACATCTCTAAGGTTCTTTTACTTCTTCGATCATAGTCTCTATGGATCACACACACAATTACTATACCTAACACGTATATATATATTAAACTTATCCTAAAACTACTTACACATAATAGGCTCATAATCAAAACTTTGGTTACTACTTAACAGTAAATAGTACAAACAGAACAGCAGTAATGATAAACACAGTTGAGCCTGGAATATATTCCAAACCAACATTTTACTAAACACACAAATTATTTCAACTATGGCCTCAAACAATATCACAGTTTTGTTAACCATGGCCATATTAAAACTTTGGTTTCCAGATAAGTATGAGAATTACGCAACAAATAAAAATCAGTAGCCCTTGGGGGCACTCTAGATTGGTGTAGGGGAGTCCGTGATCCCAGGTGCAATTTCCTGTCATTCGGACTACCTGTGAACACAAAAGAAGTGCTCGGTCTTGATTTGACCGGCAGATATTAGGTTAGAAGGTGGGTACTATCCACCTAGTGCTGATTCGATGGAGTTTTCCAGAACTGTCTTTCGCTTCCCAAGCATAAAGATTCTTTGGAGTTGTTAGTACCATTGCCACTGGCCCAATGTGAGGCATTTTAACCAGCACAGGCTGGCCTGCATAAAAGCCCATAGGGTATTCCCCAGGTTTTACATCTGCCTTTGGCACTAAAGTTGTGGCAGAAGCACAAAAAGCTTTCATCTTTGGGCAACCGTCTCCACTCCATCTATTGTTTAATTGATAGATGGCACTGGACAGTCATAGATGCCATCCAGATTCACGAGTTTTAGCAAATCGCTTGACCAAGCCATTTGTTCGCTCCACAATACCATTGGCTTGGGGGTAGTAAGGAGTATGGAATACCCACCGGATGCCTTCTTCCTTTGCCCAGTCTTGTACTACTGTAGCTGAAAAATGTGACCCGTTATCACTTTGAATCTCTTCAGGAAGGGGAAGTGTACTAAACCATTCCTTCAGACTATGGACTGTGTTTTCACCAGTGGCAGCTGCGACAGCTGTAGCCATGGTAACTCCTGAAATGACTTCCACTCCCACCAGTATGTACTTTTTACCCCCTGAGGGTCGTAGTGGGCCAATGTAGTCAATCTGCCAGGTGTGCCACAGCGTTTTCTTGTCCCAGATATGCAGGGGAGGTGCTTTACTTGGATGATCTTTGTTAAGTCGCAGACGACATTGTGAACAGGCAGTTACTACTTGCTCACACAGCTTTACTGATATGGGCCATCCTCGGGCTATACCTTCTCGATACAAATCGGCTCGCCCAGTGTGGCCTCGTTTTATGTGCAACCATTCAAGCAAGCGTTCCCATTCATGCTCATTACTCACGACATCAATTTTCTGTAGTCGTGTGAGGCTATCGACTTGTTGATTGAACTGGGCAGCAATAGAAGCTGATCGATCATGTCCTTTCACCCATCCAATATGCAACACACTTTGTTCTCCTATTTCTAGCAATTGTTTCCAGCTATCAGTTTGCCAGATTGGGACTCTGTTTACCTGCCAGTCATTGACTGCCCAGTGGCCTACCCACTCTGTGGCTCCTTTAAAAACAGCATATGAGTCGGTGTAGATATGGCTGGCACCATGTCGGGCGGCTAGTAGGACTGCCCTAAGCTCCCCTACTTGTGCACTTCCTTTACCTGTTTCGCTTAACTTTTCCCCTGTGGCCACTTCCAGCGCCACAGCCTTATAATTCCACTCATTGTTTTGCCTGTAAGATGACGCATCAGTGAACCATACCCCTTTAAGGTCACTGCCTTCCTTCAGAGCAGGTGCCTCCTGAATTGGAGATTGTTTGCTTGATGGAGTTTGGAATAACAATGTGCTGTCTATATCTTTCTGCAATTTAGATACTTTAATGCTGCCTTCCGTAATAGGCATGATGTCATTGATACTTTCCAGGTAGGCGTACCATTTACGGACTGTAGGCTTCTGGGCAATGCCTGCAGGTGGTGCCGTACCCTTCCGAACTATATCCAGAAGACGGAAAGGTCCCCGAATGATCACACTCTGTCCTTTTCTTATCTGTTCCACTTTTTTCACTGCTCGCACTAAGGATAGCAAGCCTTTTTCAAGGTCTGAATATCTCATTTCAGTGTCATTGAAAGAATGGGAGCTAAACTCTAGCGGTCTCTCTGGCCCTTCTGGTCCCTTTTGCCATAGGTTACAATGGGAACCATGTTCACTGAATCCCCACTCTACGTGGATAGGGTCAGTCGGGTGTAAGGGGCCTAGCTGTTGAAATAGCCTCAGTTCTCTTATTAACAATTCTAACACAGTCTCGTGCTGTTTAGTCCATTCCCATGATTTACCTTTCCTGAGCAGATTGTATAAGGGACGAGCAATAATAGAAAAACCAGGGATATGTTTGTGCCAATAGCCTAAGGTTCCCAGAACTTGCTGTAACTCCTTTATGCTAGATGGATTCTGCCCATGCTCTATTTTTTCCAGGGTGTCAGGGGGAACAGAGGCGGCTCCTTTAATCCACCAAACTCCCAGGAACTTAACCTCCTGGGCAGGTCCCTGACACTTGGATGGGGGAATGTCTAGTCCCAAAGTCACCAATTTTTCTTGTATACCTTCCATGGTATGCCCGACTTCCTCTGAGTTTTCTCCTCCTATCAGTATGTCATCAATATATTGATATATCGTGACACCCTGTGGGCTGGGAATTTCTGATAAAACCTTCGCCAAAGCATTGTGAGCAATGGTGGGAGAGTGTTTATATCCCTGAGGCAGCCTATTAAAGGTGTACTGTACCCCTTTCCAGGTAAAAGCGAATTGGGCTTTATCGTGTTCCTGGAGTGGGATCATAAAGAACATATCTTTGACATCTAAAGTTGCCATCCATGGGTGCGATGCTCCTTGAATTTGGGTTACTAATTCTGCAATGTTTGGTACGGCTGCTGTTAAAGGTGCAGTATTGGCATTCAATCGCCTATAATCAATCGTAAGCCGCCACTGTCCATTTGGCTTTTTTACTGGCCAGACAGGAGAATTATAGGGGGAGTGTGTGCGAGTGATAATACCTCTTTTTTCTAAATCTGTTACCACCCCGTCAATGCCCGAATGTGCAGTTGCTGGCAGGGGGTACTGCTTTACATTAGTAATTCTTGATGGGGGTAGAGGTATAGACATCTCTAATAAGTTTATAGCTTTAGTTTCATCCTCTTCAAGCCATGCTATTTCTCCATCACCTCGTCCGGCGAAACTCCAGACTGACCCATCGGGGAGTTTCCACACTCTGCCATACAACACATCAAATCCCAATATGTTGGTGTTTGCAGCACCGACCAGTACTTCAGTGCGGGTCAATTTGCTCTCGCCTGGGAGCCACAAGGCAATTTTTGCTGTGGGGCATTCCTTTACGATCCCATCAATCCCTGTAAATTTTACCTTACGGCGACCGGGTTTCACATTTAGGCATTCCATGGTGTCCTTGGTGATTACTGACATTTGAGCACCTGTATCAATGAGGAAATATGTAAAAATTCTCCTTGGTCCTACTGGAATAGCAATGACAGGTTCATGGTGTTTATCAAAGAGCCATTGTATAGTTAGCACTTGCTGGGCAGGGTGGCTCACTGTCCTCCCCGGGGATGCAAGTTTTTTGTTTGAGTATCTACTAAATCAATCAGCTCCTGCTGTGGGGCTGAGGGCAAGGATCTAACAGGAATTGATTTATTTCCAGCCGTCTGACTTCCCCCCACTGAATCAATTCTTTGGCTTAGTGATTGTACCAGAGCTCGGAGATCAGCAGTGGATGTGCTGTATAGTAACTGTCGTGGCACTCCCATCGCCAAGGCTCTGCGCCACAGATCATTACGTTCCTTATCAAACTTTAGTTTGAACTCTGATTTAGGCTTAGTGGTGTGGACCTGACGAACTCGTCGAGGGGGTGGTTCTGGCGGTTTCCCAGTGGTCGGTCCAATCCAACCCATGCGGCGCCCATAATTCACTATCATCTCTTGTACAAACTCGCTCCAGGTGGGAATTGACTGATCCCTGTGTCTCCCAACTCGGGGTGCACGGTAAGGTACAGCATTAGCCTCCCCGGTGGCTCTGATCCTATCCTGGACATTAGCTACATATGTCTTTAAGCTGTCCGGGAGGCCACGGATGAGGGGAGTTAGTTAACCTTGCTGGGTCAATAGGGGCTAGCATTGGGGATTTCCTTAACACATCCCTCTCATACATTGCTTGTATGCAGGCTGCCTTTTGTACAGACACAGCCAAGTCAGAGAATCCTGATGTTTTGATAACAAGGGGATCTCCTCTTTCTTGCGGGTCTATGCCGCCAGCCCAATAGGCAGCCCGTGTCGTTAATGAATAATTATGATTGCCTGGTGTAGTGGTTAAAAACACTCCAGGGCCCCAATAGCCTCCTGCTTCTTCCTCGCTTAGTAAAATTCGGTCCCCCCCCGTAAGGGAGACTCGCCACACGTATTCCGTCTCAGACTCCTCCGGGTTCCTGGAATACTTTTCCTGCAACTTTGCTAATTCAGCAGGAGACCAGGGAATAGTGCGTACAGTAGTACGAACATCATCATCCCCCTCATTTGTAGTTTCAGTTTTAATCAGTGGTCGTATAGGCACAGGTTCTGGGGTAAGATCAAAATCTTCCACCGGTTCATCATTATCGTTATCATACCAGATGTCTCCATCCCATGTCTCGGGATCTGCACAGTGTATTAATTTGCGGATCTGTTTAGCCAAGACCGAGGATGGCATTTGATTCAGTAAAAGATTTAACTTTTCCTGCAGTTGTTTTCCTCGCCTTTCCGCTGAGGCTAATAGCATTTTAAGTTCCCTATTTTCTGTTTCTAAGCTTTGGTTTTCAATCACGAGGGCATCTACTCGTGTTCCAAATTTCTCACCTTTTTCCTTTTCAAAGGTTAATGAAGTTTTCAATACTTCATTTTCTGATTTCAGAGAGGCGTATTCTACATCTGCAATTCGTTCGGGGGGAGGGGACTCTTTAATTTCCCTTTGTGCACAGGATAAACAAGCCCCCAACACTGCACAAACAATTCCTTTGCCTTTACCTTTTTTAATCTTTTGCTCACTTCTACACTGTTCTATCCTCTCTATCACTTTATCCTCATCTTTCCAAAATTTTTGGGCCCATTCTATTCCCGCTTGGGATGGTGCACACTTATATTTTTGCAGCAGTTTATCCATGGCAATCCTGTCCGTGACGCCAATTTTACTGTCGCGTGAAAGGGTACAAGTCTGATATGTGGCTGAGGGAGGCCCTCCCGTTGAGTCTCGAGGTTCAGAAAGGACCCCCTTGCTTTCTAAACTCCTTCTCAGAGAGGAGCCTAGGTGCGGCTAGGTCCAGTCTTAGTCCCAGACTTGGTCAACGGTTTATGTCTAAAGGGTTATGTGTGTAGCCACTTATCAGAGTCAACGTTTGCCTGTCAGAGCCCCACCAAGGACTTTCACTGAAACAGTTTCACAAAGTTGAAAAGAAAAATAGGTAATTTATTGGAGCGACAGATATAAAAGTTCGGAATTGCCGTTGATAAATGCACTAACTAACTGCAACGATTTTGAGCTCAAGTTAATAGTTCAGCGCTTTTGTTAATGATAGTTTTCCCGGGGTAACATCCGACATAATCGGAGGCGCAAGTCTTACCAAAGAGGCGTCCCTGCTTGGGGAGGAGAGAGGTCCAGGCCCGTCGACCCGTCCGGATAGTTGGAGTTCTCGTCCTCAGAAAAGAGGATTCTAAATGCCAGATTTATACTTTTGGCGAGGTGGGACTAAGTCAGGTATTGTGTGTCGATTGGCCCTTAACAAGGCTTGTTGTGCAGTTGATCGGGGCTGGGGGGGGAAGTGGCAGAGAACAAAGGCGTTCAGTACAGAGGAGCGGTGGTCTGTTTAGTTTTACCAAAGTAACGTCAAGCTGTGAAGGCTCCCCCTCACCCCAGGCGTCACTTAGTTGATTAAAGAGCAGACCCGTCAGGCGCCGCATCTTGTTAAGATGAACAAATTGCTCATCTCCTGCCCCTGTTCAGGTCCAGTGCTTATCAGTGCAAGATAAGCAAGTTGCTCAATCCCTGCTCTCGCCCAAGCTGGACTCCCCCAGGGCCCCTTCTGCTGGGTCATAACGGCCCTGTATTCGGCACCAACAAGCCTGGATAAGTCTGGCACCCCACACCATTATACTAGAATAAAGAAGACACCTTCTCATCTGTGGACATCCATACAAAAGGGACCTTTGAAATTGAGAGTCGCATGCGCTCAGCTGCATGGTGCTCAGCTTCCGGCTGGGGCTAAACCACAACAGTCACTTTGCAGCACTTTTGAGGGAAAGGAATATGGGAAATGTGCATGCTGTTGGAGTGAAATTAATCATTACTGAGGCTTGCATACGATCCAAGACCTAAGTCTTCTTTCCCTCTCCCTAGGAACTGTTGAACTCCTGGACGAATAAGTGAAAAGCTGCCGTTCAACCTGTATATTACAGAAAGTATCCATCTAGAAAGTACAGTAATACTCTCTATGATAAAGTGCTATCACTGGAAAGAATGTTAACATCTAAAAAGACAGGAATCTTCATGTATTGGATAAGTCTGATCCTTGTGTTGGGGAATCTGGCATTCTATTACCTCAATGAAGATGCACAATGCAATTATCAAGGAAATCCATAGAAGTTGGAAACTTCTACCTTAACATGGACAGTGAGGACCAACGTATCCAAAACCCACCAGTGGGGCAGCAAGAACGAAGGTATCCACCTGACCATGCACACCAACCTTATCTTTTGCTTAAGTGCTAGTATTCTGTATCCAGGAATCTGGACTTGCGTTGGAGAGACTAATACTAGCATTATAGATAGGAGCGCTGCCCTACAATATGATCAAGATACCACTACAGAACCTATTAAGTTTGTCTTTTAAAAATTGCACACATGAAATAAAGTTTAACCAACAGAGTACATTGCCCTGTAAATTTGAGAGATCTGAATGGACTTTGACGCTGGTTTTAAATTTTTTTTTCTCCTGTTGGTCTGCAATTTAGAATCATAGAATCATAGAATGGTTTGGGTTGGAAGGGACCTCAAAGATCATCTAGTTCCAACCTCCCTGCCATGGGCAGGGACACCCTCCACTAGACCAGGTTGCCCAAAGCCCCATCCAACCTGGCCTTAAACACTTCCAGGGAGGGGGCCTCCACAACCTCTCTGGGCAACCTGTTCCAGTGCCTCACCACTCTCATCATAAAGAATTTCTTTCTAACATCTCATCTAAATCAACCCTCCTTCAGCTTGAACCCATTACCCCTTGTCCTGGCACTACACTCCCTCATAAACAGTCCCTCACCATCCTTCCTGTAGGCCCCCTTCAGGTACTGGAAGGCCATAATTACATCTCCCCGGAGCCTTCTCTTCTCCAGGCTGAACAATCCCAGCTCTCTCAGCCTTTCCTCATAGGAGAGGTACTCCAGCCCTCTGATCAGCTTCGTGGCCCTCCTCTGGACTCACTCCAACAGCTCCATGTCTCTCTTGTACTGGGGACCTCAGAGTTAGATGAAGTTATCCAGGCGGGGTCTCACGAGAGCGGAGTAGAGGGGCAGGATCATCTCCCTCGACCTGCTGGTCACGCCTCTTTTGATGCAGCCCAGGACACGGTTGGCTTTCCGGGCTGCAAGCGCACACTGCCGGCTCACGTTGAGCTTCTCATCAATCAATAACCCCAAGTCCTTCTCCTCGGGGCTCCTTTCAATCCATTCTCTGCCCAGCCTGTAGTTGTGCTTGGGATTGCGCCGACCCACGTGCAGGACCTTGCACTTGGCCTTGTTGAACTTCATGCGGTTTGCACAGGCCCACCTCTCCAGCCTGTCAAGGTCCCTCTGGATGGCATCCCTTCCCTCCAGCGTGTCGACCCCACCACGCAGCTTGGTGTCGTCCGCAAACTTGCTGAGGGTGCACTCGATCCCGCTGTCCATGTCGCCGACAAAGATGTTGAACAGTGCCGGTCCCAGTACCGACCCCTGAGGAACGCCACTCGTCACCGTTCTCCACTTGGACATTGAGCTGTTGACCACAACTCTTTGAGTGCGACCATCCAGCCGATTCCTTATCCACCGAGTGGTCCATCCATCGAATCCATGCCTCTCCAATTTAGAGACAAGGATGTCGTGCGGGACAGTGTCAAATGCTTTGCACAAGTCCAGATAGATAATGTTAGTTGCTCTTCCCTTGTCCACCAACGCTGTAACCCTGTCATAGAAGGCCACCAAATTTATCAGGCACGATTTGGCCTTAGTGAAGCCATGTTGGCTGTCACCAATCACCTCCTTGTTTTCCATGTGCCTGAGCATAGTCTCCAGGAGGGTCTGCTCCGTGATCTTGCCAGGCACAGAAGTCAGACTGACTGGCCTGTATATCCCCAGGTAACATGCTGGTTTGTACATCCCAAGGCTATTCAACATTCTGAAGAGCTATTGTAGTTTGCCTGGAGAAGAAGGGGAAGCTGAAGGAAGGTGTCTCCCCCACATATGGGCTCCCTGAGGAGAAAAAGTAAAAAACGTAATTATTAATAGCTTCTGACAGTTGGCTCCCGAAGTGTGGAGATGAAGCTGTCGCTGTTGCTCCGCTGTCGCCGAATACAGATTCAACTGTTGCTGAATACAAATACAAAACTGGTCTGACTATCAATGATTTTATCATACCATAAACCAGTAGAACAGTGTATAAAAGAGTGATAACCTTAATCCAACACCCAGATGTGATAAACCACGCAAAGACACTGATAACCAGTATATACGGTAAGTAAGGTGTTACATAACACAACTATGTCAGCTGAAACCAGGACACATGGTTAACCTCCATGGCCTACAGGGGGACAATCTGCCTCACCACGATCTTCACCATGGGCTGCAGCGGCATCTCTGCTCTGATATCTGGAGCACCTCCTCCCCCTCCTTCTTCAGTGACCTTGGTGTCTGCATAGTTGTTTTTCTCACATATTCTCACTCCTCTCTCTGGTTGCAATTGCTGTTGCACAGTAACTTTTTCCCCTTCTTATATATGTTATCACAGAAGCGCTACCACTGTCACTGATTGGCTTGGCCTTGACCTACAGCAGGTCCGTCTTGGAGTCGACTGGCATTGGCTCTATCTGATATAGGTGAAACTTCTAGCAGCTTCTCACAGAATCCACTCCTGTAGCGCCCCCCCCCCCCTTCCAAAACTTTGCCACACAATCCAAATACAGTCTACTTATACATCTATACCAAAAAGGTATAAAAAGTAACTCACTTCCTACCCAAAATGAGCTTCTTTGCAAGAGCAGCTCTGCAAGAGCTTCTCTGCAAAGGAGATCTCCGGGACAGACCAGACCAGACCCATGCCAGAACCAATACCGACTTAAATTAAGTGCAAAGTCTGTATTTATAATTCTTTCCTCTCTCTAGTTAACCTAAAGGCACAGAGTTAATTTCTGTGCTGGTTTTGGCTGGGAAAGAGTTAATTTTCTTCATAGTAGCTTTTATGGGGCTATGTTTCAGATTTGTGCTGTAAACAGTGTTGATAATATAGAGGTGTTTTCATTATTGCTGAGCAGTGCTTACACAGTGTCAAGGCCTTTTCTGTTTCTCAGACTGCCCCGCCAGTGAATAGGCTGGGGGTGCACAAGAACTTGGGAGGGGACACAGCTGAGACAGCTGACCCCAACTGACCAAAGGGATATTCCATACCATATGATGTCGTGGTGAGCAATTGTTTTCTTTTGCATTGCTTATTTTTCTTAGGTCTTATTTTCCTCTTTGTTGTTTGCAGGGTTTTTTCCTTACATTTTTTTTTAATTATTAAACTGTCTTTATCTCAACCCATGAGTTTTCTAGCTTTTACCCTTCCGATTCTCCCCCTCCATCCCACTAGGTGGGGGAGTGAGTGAGCAGCTGTGTGGTGTTAAGTTGCTGGCTGGGGTTAAACCACAACACTTTCCTTACTGGAAAGCTTGTCTGAACAGCTCTTTCCCTTCAAGGTTGTTCTCTCCCCTTCCCCTGTCTCTGCTCCAGCTTTTTCCTGCCAGTTCCTCCGTGGCAAGGGGAGCCTGTTCTGCACTGTGGGAAATGATGTGGAGCTGTGCACATAGGGTTGATCTGCCCTCAGAAATACCAAAAGAACTAAAAAGGCAGTGTCCTGACTGAATCATCTGATTTCAGCCCTTCTCCATGCATCCACTTGAGGCTAAGTGCTGCTGACATGAAGAAAGCAGACAGAGGGAACCTTCTTCCTTGCTCCAGACTGTATTCTCCGTGCCCATTCTGAGATCTCAGGATAAGCCCCATTGTGCGCTATCTATCTCGGATACAAGTACAGTGATTTGGGCATCAGGCAGTCTGGCCTCACCTGGACCATCTGCTGCCTGAATTTTCTACCAGAATGACTCAGCAGGAACTGTGGCCAGAATGGAGAATACTGACCAAAGCCAATCATCTCTAGATCCTATAAATAGCAATCCAAAAGTGAGACCTTTTGAGCTCTCTGGGACCGCAGCAGGCTGTGTGACCCAGTATCTCCCCTGAGCTGGGACGCCTTTCAGGGTAGATTTCATGAGGATTCAAAGATCGTCCGTTGACAATTTCGTGAGGACTCAAAGGCCTGATTTTGCGAGGTTTGTTGTCCCAAAACTGGGGGTTCATTTACCCAGTGTGCAACACACCAATATACACACAGAGTAGAGGTATTTTATTGCATATTTGCGCAGATATGGGTGTCTGTCCCAAGACAGCACCCCAAAGCTCCAAATCAGTGGCTATTTTTACACACAGCATTAACATATTCATCTTTCTAAGACATGTGCATGATTATTCTATTAAATGATTGGTTTAGACTTGTTCGTCTAGCATGCAAACTAGAACGCATGCTCAGTTCTTTTCTCTGCCTTTATCTTTTGAGTAGGTGGTATAATTAGGGTGGGTGGTCCATGGGTCGGTGGTCGCAATTCCCCCTGTCAGAATTACCTTTCCTCTAGTTTCCTAGTACTTTTCGCAAGTCCAAATGGTTCTTCAAGGCTTGTTGGTCAAGCTAACAATTTATCAGTTATGCTTCTACTTCTGACAATCACATCTTAATTAGTACATTGTTTGGGTAAACATTAACTAACACAGGGGTAGGACTATACAATGGTCATCCTTAGCAGCAATAGCCTTGGTTACATTTGATTTTGCTGTAACAATTTCCCCCCTTTGAGACTTACCAAAATCCAATTTTTCGACAAGTCTCACTTCTATTTTGCACAACTAATACATAAGATTGAGTCATTTGACTAGTAATTAGACTCTTTCCTTCCAAGTCCAAATATAAATAAGGTCTTCTGGCTGAAAGGGATGAACAGGGGTGTCCAACGGCAATGGTGGTCTCTGATTTAAATACCTATGTAAAGAAGATAAAATCTGCAAAAGAGAAATTACGTATTCTTTAATCATTTCCTGTCCTTTAAGGTGCATTTGATCTGACTCATTCTTTCTACTTTCCCACTAGATTGAGGTCTCCATGGAACATGGAGATCTTGTTTTATTTTCAAAGTTTTTGATATTCCTTGCTATGAATTGGCCATTGTCAGAAGATATTCCTTCTGGGACACCAAATCTAGGAATTATTTCTTTTAACCTTACCTTAATTACTTCTCTTGCCTTATTGGTGTGACAGGGGAAAGCTTCAGGCCAACCAGAAAAGGTATCTATTAAAATTAACAAACAAGTTACATCTAGGTAACTCTGAATAATCTATTTGCCAGTATTCCCCGGTGTTATTCCTTGTTTTACATTTCCCCCTATTGTTTTCTTCTCCACCTTTGGATTATTAGCAGCAATACTTTGCATTTTCGGCCCTGTAACATGTTTTTTTTTAGCAGCCAGGACTAATGCGTCAGAGCCCATATGTGTTTCTTGGTGTAATTTCTTTAACACATATTCCATTGTTCTTTCAGGAATTAGGAGTTGCTTTAAAGGTGTCACCCACCATCCTTGTTCAATTTTGGTACAATCTAATTGTTCAGCTAATTGATCTTCCTTCTCCGTATATTGTGGGGGGGTTAAATCCAGATGACATTCCAGAATTAATGCTCCTTCCATATCCAGTCTTTTCAGGGCTACTTCCTTTGCAGCTGTATCAGCTCTCAGATTTTCTTTGATTATATCGCTACTCCCTTTTTGGTGTGCTTGACAATGAATTATTGCCAATTTCTTCAGCTGTAACACAGCTTGTAGCAATTTCATGATCTCTGTTCCATATTTAACAGGAGTTCCTTGTGAATTCAAATTCCTCTTTCTTTCCACATTGCTCCATGAGCATGTGCAACCCCAAATGCATATTTTGAGAAAGGTTCAGCTTCCAGAACGTGGTGTCTGCTCACTACTGCATATCCAGCACATCGTCTTCCTCCAGACATGTCGTTATATAATTCTAGGTCAAAATCAGTAAGAGGAGTGTCCTGTAAATCCAGTTGGTTGGAATAAACTTGCTCAATTGTTGTTAAGCAATCATGTTGTAATTCATTTTATTCTGAGATTGGCAACAAAGTTGCAGGATTTAAAGCAACACAGACTGGTACTTGGCCAATCTAGTAGGAGAAATCCAGTGATGTCCTTTGTTTTCTAGGGAAGAGATCACAGCATGGGGTATGAACACAGTCATAGGTTGTCCCAAAGTCAGTTTCCTGGCCTCTTCAAGTAAAATCACCGCTGCAGCAACAGCTCTCAAGCAAGCAAGCCATCCTTTACTGACATCATCTAACTGTTTGGAGAAATACCCCACAGGCCTCTTCCAAGTTCCCAGCAATTGAGTTAGGACTCCTAAGGCCACTTGCTGTCTTTCATGTGCATATAACTGAAAGGGTTTTTCTAAATTTGGGAGTCCTAATGCAGGAGTTTCCATAAGCCTTTTCTTGATTTCATCAAACCCTTTTTGGCATTCAGTAGTCCATTCCAATAGCCCTTCTGGACCCTTGGTGGCAGCGTATAGTGGCTTAGCAATCAATCCAAAATTAGGAATCCACAAGCGATACCATCCAGCCATACCCAGGAATCCTCTTAGTTGTTTCTTTGATGTTGGTACAGCAATTCTGCAAACTGCTTCCTTTTCCTCTGCACTCAGTCTCCTCTGTCCCTGCATAATTTCAAATCCCAGATATCAGACTCTATCTTTTGCTATTTGTGCTTTCTTCTTAGAAGCATGATATCCTGCAAGTCCCAAAAAAATCAGTAGACTAATTGTAGCTTCTAAACATTCACTGTAATTACTTGAGCCGATTAATAAGTCATCAACATACTGCAACAAAGTTATATGCCCATTATTATTTTGCCAGTGTTCCAATTCTTTTGCCAATACGTTACCAAATAATGGCGGGCTATTTTTGAATCCTTGTGCTGTTGCACAGCAGTTTTTTTCCCTTCTTAAATATTTTATCACAGAGCTACTACCAACATCACTGATTTGCTCAGCTTTGGCCAGTGGGGGGTCCATCTTGGAGCTGGCTGGAACTGGCTTTGTCGGACACAGGGTCAGCTGTTGTCCGAAAAGCGGATTCGTTGCCTGGTGTGCGATAAGTCAATTCTCACACACACAGGAGAGATATTGCTTTTTATTCAGGCCTGGGTGCTCAGTGGATTTCCACAAATCAAGCACACCTAACGCCGGTTCTTTTGTCATATTTATGCACAAAAGTTATAAATTAGTACACTCCCAGTTACAATGATTGGTTCATATTTCTTCCCCTAGTATGCAAACTAGAACGCATGCTCAGTTCTTTTCTCCGCCTTTATCTTTTGGGTAGGTGGTATAATTTGGGTAGGGGGCTGATGGGTCGGTGGTCGCGGAGACCCTGGCCCAAATTACCTTTCCCCTAGTTTCTCAGTACTTCTGGCACTTCCGAATGGTTCTTCAGGGTCTGTTGATCAGACGAACGATTTATCGGTTATGCTTCTACCTCTTGACAATCACGTCTTAATTGATACATTGTTTGGGTGAATATTAACTAACATAATGGTAGGACTGTACAATAACCATCCTTAGCAGTACCTAGCAACTATTTGCAAAATTATCTGTGACATTCCTAACTATGGAACTATGAAGAACTATCTGTAACTTCTTAGCTACAGAATCATGATTAACTCTTAACTTCGATGCCGGATATCACGCTTCTGGTGTTCTTTCACAGAAGGCACGCTTGTAGCCCCCCTGCTACATAAACCTTGCTACGTAGACTAAATACATTTGTTTTGTATTAAGGAATAGATACAAATCTTAGAAGTTGTGAATACCTTTGTGCGGTTTCTTCTTTCTTTCCACTATGCCTGTGTAGGCTGAGAGATTTTCTACCTTCCTTTGATTGTAGCCCTGTCTTTGTTTAGGCAGTTCCTTTGTATGATTAATCTTTTACTTCCTTCATCTGCTTTCCATTCTCCTGCCTGCAGCCTAAGGCAATTACCTCAACCCAGGTGGGATAAAGAAAGGAGAGTTTCTTATTTAACCAAGAGAATTGCTTAGTAATGATCACATTTCTTCCAAAATAAATGACTGTATAATATTAACCCTTCAGGCCATAAATTAGGGTTGGATAGTGCAGAAAATGACCTTAGTTAAAAAAAAAATGGTTTGTAGTCTGTTTAATAAACAACAGGGTATCCAAATATTTATACATTGATTATTATGTTGCTTTTCATATTGAAGATCTTCAAAGGTTAGAAGTTAGGCTCAATTTAGTGAAATGACGACATAAAATTAAGGGGCTAAGAAATCTTGTTACTATATATAGATATTACTGTAACAACACAGATCTTTCATGGCCATTGGGAAAAAAGGTATATCAGTGTATTGGGTTTGCCTGGCAAGGTTTTGGTAGCAGGAGGCTACAGGGGTGGCTTCTGTGAGAAACTGCTAGAAGCTTCCCCTGTGTCCGATAGAGCCAATGCTCTGAGATGGACCCACTGCTGGCCAAGGCCAAGCCAATCAGCGACGGTGGTAGCGCCTCTGTGATAACATATTTAAGAAGGGGAAAACCCACCTGCGCAACACTAAGAGCAATTGTAGCCAGAGAGAGGAGTGAGAATATGTGAGAGAAACAACACTGCACACACCAAGGTCAGTGCAGAAGGAGGGGGAGGAGGTGCTCCAGGCGCCAGAGCAGAGATTCCCCTGCAGCCCATGGTGAAGACCATGGTGAAGCAGGCAGTCCCCCTGCAGCCCATGGAGGACCCCACGCTGGAGCAGGTGGCTGCTCCTGAAGGAAGCCATGATCCCATGGGAAGCCTGCCCTGTAGCAGGCTCCTGGACAGACCTGTGGATCTGTGGAGAGGAGTACACGCTGGAGCAGGTTTGCTGGCAGGACTCGTGACCCCATGGGGGACCCACACTGGAGCAGTCTGCTCCTGAAGGACTGCACCACGTGGAAGGGACCCACACTGGAGCAGTGCATGAAGAACTGTAGCCCATGGGAAGGACTCATGTTGGAGAAGTTCATGGAGGACTGTCTCTCGTGAGAGGGACCCCATGCTGGAGCAGGGGAAAAGTGTGAGGAGTCCTCCCCATGAGGAGGAAGGAGCGGCAGAAACAATGTGTGATGAACTGACCGTAACCCCCATTCCCCATCCCCCTGTGCTGCTGAGGGGGAGGAGGTAGAGAAAATCGGGAGCAAAGATAAGCCCGGGAAGAAGGGAAGGGTGGGGGGAATGTGTTTTTAAGATTTGGTTTTATTTCTCATTAGTTGACTCTGATTTGATTGGTAATAAATTAAATTAATTTTCCCGAGTTCAGTTTGTTTTGCCCATTATGGTAATAGGTGAGTGATCTCTCCCTATCCTTATCTCAACCCACGAGCCTTTCATTATATTTTCTCTCCCCTGTTCAGCTGAGGAGAGGGAGTGATAGAGCGGCTTTGGTGGGCATCTGGCATCCAGCCAAGGTCAGCCCACCAGACACCCATAGAAGAGAAGTCCAAGGAAGAGTCTAATTGTTGTCTTCCACTACCTAAATGGGAGTATAGAGAAGATGGAGCTAGACTTTTTGGAGGTACACAGGGGAAGTTCAAGAGGTAATAGTCACAAGTTTCAGCAAGGAAAATTGCTATTAGATTTTTAAAAAGTTTTTCACAGAGAGATTGCTCAAACATGAGAACAGTTTTCCCAGAGAGGTTGTGGTATTTCCGTCCTTGGAGCTGGACAAGGACAGAGACCATCTCATCTGGACAATGTTCTGAGTAACCTGATTTAACTTTGAATTTGGCCCTGTTTTAAGCAGGGAGTTGGACTTCAACCTCTAGAGGTCCCTTCCAACCTAAATTATTCTATGATTCTATGAAGACATATTTTGTTTTGTTGTATAGGACAGTTTTTGAAAGAACTGTTGTGGTTTAACCCAGCAGGCATCTAAAACAACCACACAGCTGTTCGCTCACTCGCCCTCTGCAGTAGAGGAGAGAAACGGGGGGGAAAAAAAAAGGTAAAACTCATGGGTTGAGATAAAGATAGGTTAATATGACAGAAAAGGAAGATAATAACAATAACGATAATGATAACAATATCAATAACAAACTACAAAACAGGTGATGCACAGCACAATTGCTCACCACTCGCAGACCACTGGTCCCCAGCTAATTCCCGAGCCATGGTCTAATCCTCCAGTCGACTTCCCCCAAGTTATATACTGAGCATGATGATACTAAACTGGGAGGAGTAGTCGATACAGCAGAAGGCTGTGCTGCCATTCAGTGAGACCTGGACAGGCTAGAGAGTTGGGTGGAGAGGAACCATATGAAATTCAACGAGGGCAAGTGTAGGGTCCTGCACCTAGGGAAGAATAACCCCAAGCACCAGTACAAGTTAGGGGTTGACCTGCTGGGAAGCAGCTCTGCAGAGAAGGACCTGGAAGTCCTGGTGGACAACAAGTTAACCATGAGCCAGCAATGTGCCCTCGTGACCAAGAAGGCCAATGGTAGCCTGGGGTGCATTAAGATGATCGTGGCCAGCAGGTCGAGGGAGGTCATCCTCCCCCTCTACTCTGCCCTGGTGAGGCCACATCTGGAGTACTGTGTCCAGTTCTGGGCTCTGCAGTTCAAGAAGGACAGGGAACTACTGGAGAGAGTCCAGCAGAGGGCTACAAAGATGATTAGGGGACTGGAGCATCCCCCTTATGAGGAAAGGCTGAGAGAGCTGGGTCTGTTGAGCCTGGAGAAGAGAAGACTGAGAGGGGATCTCATCAATGTTTATAAATATCTAAAGTGTGGATGTCTAGAGGAATGGGTCAGACTCTTCTCAATGGTGCCCAGTGACAGGACAAGGGACAACGGGCACAAACTGGAACACAGGAAGTTCCCTCTGCATATGAGGAAAAACTTCTTCACTTGGAGGGTGACCAAGCATTGGAACAGGTTTCCCAGAGAGTTTGTGGAGTCTCCTTCTCTGGAGATATTCAAAACCCGCCTGGATGTGATCCCGTGCAACATGCTCTAGGTGATCCTGCTCTAGCAGGGGGGTTGGACTAGATGATCTCTAGAGGTCCCTTCCAATCCCTACTGTTCTGTGATTCTGTGATTCTGTGATGTCATATGATATGGAATATCCCTTTGGCCAGTTTGGGTCAACTGTCCTGTCTGTGGCCCCTCCCAGCTTCATGTGCACCAGCCTCCTCGCTGTCAGGGCAGTATGAGAAGCTGAAAAGTCCTTGACTTAGTGTAAACATTGCCCAGAAACAACCAAAATATCAGTGTGTTATCAACTTTATTCTCATGCTAAATCCAAAACAGCATGATACTGTCTTCTAGGAAGAAAATTATCCCAGCCGAAACTAGGACAAAACAGAATGCTAAATTGATTTATGACCTTTTTTTCTGTGACACTAATTCATATAGATCCCCCAAATGTTGCAGAAAGAGCATATTCAGTGGCTTTCATACTGCTAAAATAACCCTTAATACTTTAACACACCATGCCTCAAGGCTAAGAATTGTTTCCTTGATCCTTCTTTTGTAATTAAAGCTGTGTGTAGTCTGGTTATGAAGACTACTTCCTACCTAGGTTCAACATTTTGTTCCTTTAATTATAAATAACTGAGAGAAAGTGAAAGCGCTTTTCTTAAAAAAAAACCCAACACCCACACAATTTTTCATTCAGATTGCAACTCAAAGTTAAAATATACTAAAATATACTACCTACAAAGGCCTAGAAAGTGCCAAGAACAGCCTGAAATATACATTTCTAAAATAATCTGCACTGAAAGGAAAGTACAAAATCCACTTCAGAGTAAATTCTGATAAAGGCAACGTGTTTCATGAGCTCTTCAATAACTAAGCTGAGAAATATAAATGATGTTGTCATGGTTTCTTTTCCTCACAGTTCACCCATCCACATTCTTGGAAATATTTAATGAATGAACTGGGAACCAGTCGAGACTCTTGCTTCCTTTTCAGTGGTAAATTGGATGCATTAGAGACTTTTTCCTAAATATGAGCGGCTGGTGTACTAGCTCTGAAGTGACTGTAATGAATAATTATTTCTCAAAAGGTGAAAATGAGGTCAAGTCTTGGGACTACTCATATGACTAAGTCTAATGGGCTACCTCTTAGTGCTTATCTCTGCGACTCCCCCGAAGCGCAGCCGGTCTGGGGCTCTTTGCGAGCTCCCCCAGGCATGGCTGGCCTGGGGCTCCATGCCAGCCCCCCAAAGTGCAGCCCACCTGGGGCTCCTTGCCAGCCCCGCAAAGCGTGGCCGGTCTGGGGCTCTTTACGAGCTCCCCCAGGCACGGCTGGCCCGGGGCTATTTGCGAGTAGTCCGAAGCTGGCCAGCCCAGGGATCCTTGCGAGCCCCCCGAAGCGCGGCCGGCCCGGAGCTCCATGCCAGCCCCCCAAAGTGCGGCCCGCCTGGGGCTCCTTGCCAGCCCTGCAAAGCACGGCCGGTCTGGGGCTCATTGCGAGCTTCCCCAGGCATGGCTGGCCGGGGGCTCTTTACGAGCTCCCCCAGGCACGGCCGGCCTGGGGCTATTTGCGAGTAGTCCGAAGCTGGCCAGCCCAGGGATCCTTGCGAGCCCCCCGAAGCGCAGCTGGCCCGGGGATTTTTGCGAGCCCCCTGAAGCACGGCTGGCCCGGGGCTCCTTGTGAATGCCCGGAAGCGCAGCTGGCCTGGGGCTCCTTGACACCCCCCCGAAGTGTGGCCAGCCCGGGGCTCTTTGCCAACCTCATGAAGCGTGGTCGGCCCAGGGCTTTTGCGAACCCTGTGAAGCACGACCGGCACAGGGCTCTTTGTGAGCCATGTGAAGAGTAGCCTGCCCGGGGCTCTTTGCGAGCCCCCCGAAGCTTGGCCAGTCCGGGGCTCCTTGTGAGCCCCACAAAGCACGGCCGGCCCGGGGCTATTTGCAAACTCCCTGAAGCGTGGCAGGCCTGGGGCTCCATGCCAGCCCCCCGAAGCCAGCGAGCCTGGGGCTCCTTGCGAGCCCCCAGAAGCGCAGCTGGCCCAGGGCTCCTTGCAAGACCCCCCCCAAGCACAGCCGGCCTGGGGCTCCTTGCAAGCCTACCCGAAGCGTGGTCGGCCCAGGGATCTTTGTCAGTTCTCCAAAGCGCGGCCGGGCCAGTGCTCCTTGCGAGCTCCCCCAAGCACAGCCGGCCAAGGGCTCTTTGTCAGCTCTCCGAAGCGCGGCTGGCCCAGGGTAATTTGTGAGCCCCCAAAGTGCGGCACGCCCAGGTCTCTTTGCGAGCCCTCCTGAAGCGAGGCCGACCCGGGGCTCCTTGCAAGCCCACCCAAAGCGCGGCAGGCCGGGGTCTCCTTGTGAGCCCACCCGAAGCGCAGCAGGCCGGGGTCTCCTTGCGAGCCGTCCCGAAGCATGGCTGGCCCAGGGCTCTTTGCAACACCCATGAAGCATGGCCGTCCCGGGGCTCCTTGAGAAACCTCCGAAGCACGGCCGGCCTGGGGATCTTTGGAAGCCTCGCGAAGCGCGGCCGGCCCGGGTCTCCTTGCGAGCCCTCCCGAAGCGTGGCTGGCCCGGGTCTCTTTGCCAACCCCACGAAGCACGGCCAGAACGGGTCTCCTTGTGAGCCCTCAAGAGCGCATCCAGGACGGGGCTCCTTGCGATGCCCCCGAAGCGCAGCTGGCCCAGGGCTCCTTGCGAGCCCCCCCAAGCGCGGCCGACCCAGGGCTCCTTGGAGCTCCCTCAAGCGCGGCCGGCCCGGGGCTCTTTGCGAGCGCCCCCCAGCGCAGCCGGCCCGGGGCTCCTTGTGAGCCCCTTGTTGTGTGGCTGGCGCGCAGCTCCTTGTGCTTTCCGTGAAGCGCGGCCAGCCCAGGGCTCTTTGCAAGCCTCCCAAAGTGCAGCCGACCTGGGGCTCTTTGGCAGCCCTCTGAAGCACGGCCGGGCCGCTGCTCCTTGCGAGCTCCCCAAAGCGCTGCCGGCCCGGGGCTCCTTGCGAGACCCCCCAAGCATGGCCGGCCCGGGGATCTTTGTAAGCCCTCCCAAACGTGGCTGGCCTGTGGCTCTTTGCGAGCCCCCACAAGCATGGCCAGCCCGGGTCTCCTTGCGAGCCCTCCCGAAGCACGGCTGGCCTGGGTCTCTTTGCCAACCCCACGAAGCACGGCCAGCACGGGTCTCCTTGCGAGCCCTCAAGAGCATTTCCAGGACAGGGCTCCTTGCGAACCAACCGGAGCGCGGCCAACCTGGGGCTCCTTGTGAACTCCCTCAAGCGTGGCTGGCCTCGGGCTCTTTGCAAGCCCTCAGAAGTGTGGTCTGCCCGGGCTCCTTGTGAGCCCCTTGTTGTGTGGCTGGCGCGCGGCTCCTTGCACTTTCCGTGAAGTGCGGCCAGCATGGGGCTATTTCCGAGCCTCCCAAAGTGCAGCCCGGGGCTCTTTGTCAGCCCTCCGAAGCACAGCCAGGCCACTGCTCCTTGCGAGCTCCCCGAAGCACTGCCGGACCAGGGCTCCTTGTGAGCCTACTCGAAGCATAGCTGAGCCGGTGCTCCTTGCAAGCTCCCCAAAGTGCAGCCGGCCCAGGGCTCCGTGCCAGCCCCCCGAAGCACGGTCGGCCCGGGGCTCTTTGCCAGCCCCCCGAAACGCGCCCAGACAGGGGCTTTTTGAGAGCCCTCCAAAGCATGGCTGTCCCGGGGCTCTCTGCCAACCCTCCAAAGCACATACGCCCCGGGGCTTCTTGTGAGCCCCGTGAAGCGCGGCTGGCCTGGGGTTCCTTGCAAGCCCCCCAAAGGGCGACCAGCCTGGGGCTCCTTGCCAGGCCCCCGAAGCACGGCTGGCCCAGGGCTCTTTGCGAGCCCCCACAAGTATGGCCGGCCTGGGGCTGCTTGTGAGGTCACCGAAGCGCAGCTGGCCCAAGGCTCTTTGTCAGTCCACTGAAGCGCAGCCGGGCCAGTGCTCCTTGCGCGCTCCCCAAATCTCGGCCGCCCCAGGGCTCTTTGTCAGCCCTCTGACGCATGGCCGGGCCGGGGGTCATTGCGAGCCCTCAAGAGCGCGTCCAGCCCACGGCTATTTGCGAGCACCCCCAAGCATGGCTGGTCTGGGTCTCCTTGTGAGCCCCTTGTTGTTTGGCCGGTGCTCGGCTCCTTGCGCTTTCCGTGAAGCGCGGCCGGCCTGGGGCTCCTTGCGAGACTCCCCCAAGCACGGCCGGGCCAGGGCTCCTTGCGAGCCTACCTGAAGCGCGGCCTGCCCAGGTCTCGTTGTGAGCCCTCCCGAAGCGCAGCCGGCCCGGGTGTCTTTGCCAACCCCGCGAAGCGCGGCCCGCATGGGTCTCTTGCAAGCCCTCAAGAGCGTGGCTGGCCAGGGGCTCCTTGCCAGCCCCGCAAAGCGCAGCCGGTTCTGGGCTCCTTGCGAGCCCCCCCAAGCGCGGCTGGCCCAGGGCTCCTTGCGAGCCCCACAAAGCACAGCCGGCTCGGGGCTCCTTGTGATACCCCCGAAGCGCAGCTGGCCTCGAGCTCCTTGCAAGCCCACCCGAAGCATGGCCCGCCTGGGGCTCCTTGCGATCCCCTCCAAGCGCAGCCAGTGTGGGGCTCCTTGCACTTTCCGTGAAGTGCGGCTGGCCAGGGCTCTTTGTGAGCCCCTGGAAATATGGCCGGCCCAGGGCTCTTTGGAAGCCCCCGGCAGCGGGGCCAGCCCAGGGCGCCTTGCGAGCCCTCCGAAGCCTGTCCGGCCCGGGGCTCCTTGCCAACCCCTCACTGTGAGCCTCCCGAAGCGCGGCTGCCTAGGGCTCATTGCGAACCCTCCCAAGCGTGTCCGGCCCAAGGTTCCTTGCAAGCCCGAACACGGCGTGGCCGGCCCGTGTCTCCTTGCGAACCCTTCCGAAGTGTGGCCAGCCCAGGTCTCTTTGCGATCCCCCCAAAGTGCAGTCGGCCCAGGGCTCCTTACGAGCCCTCCCAAGTGTGTCCGGCCCAAGGCTCCTTGCAAGCCCTCCCGAAGTGCAGCTGGCCCAGGGCTCCTTGCGAGCTCCCCCAAGCGTGTCCAGCCTGTAACCGTGGGATAGGGACCGTGAAACAGAAACTATAGAATCAGTTTGAGATAATTAGTTTGTAACCAAGGTAATAGGTAATGAAGCTAACTGACCATGGCAAGGTACAATGCTGCTCTGTTACATGTACAGTCCCTACCAAACTGAACAATAGGTTCGGAGATATTAATCTTATGAAGTTGTTATGGACAGGTGCATCCACAGCAAGGATACTGGGCACGCCCACAAGAAGAGGGTCACCCAGCGAACATGGGTGCGAGACCACTGACGACCACCAGAGACCCTTGAGGACCACCAACTCAAATCACTGAGCATGCGTGACAGGGAGGAGAATATGGAAATGAATTCCAAGAAATGATTATCATAGGACTGCCTTTTCTGAGAAAAACGATGAATATGTATGTTTTGATCCTACATAACCTGTGTGTTGGTGATCACCTGGCATGCACGTTGGGTGGAGCTATCCCCCGTGCATCCAGCGCTGCAATAAAGAATGCCTGCCTTTTAACACTACATTGGTGTTACGAGGTTTATTCCCGGGTTTTGGTGACAGTTTTTGGCGACCCAGATGGGACCCTGCTTTTGAACCTCGACGGATCCGTGGGATCGCAGGACCTCCAGCCGGCACCAGGGAATTCTCCAGGAGAACCTCCGATCCCCGGACAGAAGAGCTCTGAGCAAGACCCCTGGGAGAGGTAAAGGCATTCTTATTTGATTTGAATATTTGCTCTTTTGAATATTTGCTCTTACCACCATGGTGGGACAGGCCCGCACCAGGAGCACGGGAGGCCTGCTCGTAAGGCACGGTGAAAGCTGCACAGAGTTGGGCTAGGGAGACGTCTCAGGTAAAAGTCTCTGCTAGGCGAAAGCCTGTGGAGCAGGGCCCACAGGGGAGGGGAAGCCTCCAAGGTTGGGATTTCTCTTACCACCGTGGTGGGACAGGCCCGCACCGAGAGAAATCCCTGAGGGAGCTCTAACGCGGGTTGGGGTCCCTCTGACTAGTGCTTGTGATAGTGCACAATCACAACCACTAAGTCCCTGGGAGACGGGTACTTCTCCAAGTAAGAAACCAATCCCACGAAAAACACCACTGGGATGTACTTTGGAACATTGGAAAGATCTGGGAAGAATTGATCCTTTGACTCAGAAACAATTGGTTGAATATTGTAATCACTGGTGGCCACTGTATACTTTAGAGAGTGGGGAAAAGTGGCCGGAAAATGGGACATTGCAGTATAACACAATTTTGCAATTGATGCTATTTTGTAAAAGGGAAGGTAAATGGAATGAAATGGCATATGTGGATTTGTTTTTCACATTGCGAAATCATCCGGAATGGCAAAGGCAATGTGAATTGGTTTCACCTAGTTCTGCGGTAATGGCATTAAAGGGGCAGGAACCTGATAAAAATTTGGAAAAGGTTGCTCAGCTTGTAATATCAGTAAACGTTGTTTTAAATGTGAATTTGAAGATGATGATGTTGAATTATTGGTTGCACCTCGCAGAAGGCTAGGAAATGATCAAGGGGATCAAAATCTGGGGGCCAATAATGCTTCCGCCCCTCCTGTGGAAGAGGAGACGGAAGGATTCAGCTCGATTGCTGGGAGGACAAGGGGAAGAGGGGGAGGAGATGGATTAACTCCCCTCCAGGCCCCTCTTCGACAGGCAGTTGGTAATGAGGGTCCGGTAATGGTAAAAGTTCCCTTCTCAATAACTGATTTAAGAGCATGGAAAGAAAACGCGGGCACTTATCGGGATGATCCCGAAAGGGTTGCCAAAGTAGTTGAAACAATAATCAGAACCCAAAACCCCAATTGGGAGGATTTTCAAGTAATATTGGATACTTTGTTGGAAGACACTGAAAAGAAAATGGTATTAAATACGGCCAGAAAACAAGTGGAAGGAGCTCATGCTAATGGGATTATACAAGGGACAGTGGACCAGAATTTTCCATCCACAAATCCTGAGTGGGACCCTAATCAACCAGGATCCAGAGGGATGTTGACTAGATATCAGAAGTGGATTTTGTCTGGTGTTAGACATGCAATGCCAAAAGCAATTAATTGGTCTAAACTTTATGAAGTGAGACAAGAATTAAATGAGTCCCCTTCAGCCTTTATGGAAAGACTGAAGGTGACTGCTAGAAAATATACTAATTTGGACCCAGAGAAGAAAAAAAAAACACAAACAAAACCACAAGCAAACAAACAAAAAAACCACCACGGAAGAAGCTATACAATTGGCCTCTATATTTATAGGACAATCAGCCCTAGAAAAAAACTCCAGAAACTGGAAGGGGCTGAGTCCAGAGACTTAGGTAAAATGCTTGAAGTAGCCTGGACTGTGTATAACAACAGAGAAAAAGAAAAAGAAGTCAGACAAATGCAAAGGGATGGAAAATTCTGGCAATCTTGACCGAGAATAATAAACATGTAAAGCAAAACTCAGCTATAAATCAGCAGAGGGAGTTGGTGCGACGGGGCGAAAAGAGAACTGGCCTTTCTTGAAACCGTTAAAATTTAAGCTGGCAAAACAGTGGGTAACACATCAATTTTTGTACATGCCCGAATGTCCGTTGCCCTTATTGGGATGAGATTTATTAAGCAAATTAGATGCACAATTAATTTTTAAAGATGGAGAAATTAGATTACTAATACCAGAATCAAAAGCCATAGAGGCGAGAGTTTATGTTACAGGATTCCTCCAAGGAGGAACAGATTCCAGAAGTGGTGGACAATGCAGTAACTCCTTTGGTATGGGCAAGTGAAGTTCCAGGACGATCCAAACTGGCAGAACCGGCAAAGGTGACTTTAAAACCTGGAGCCAAGCCGGTAAGACAAAAACAGTATCCTATTAAGTGGGAGGCTTGAAAGGGATTAGAGGAATTAATCACAAAATTTTTAGAATATGGGCTGTTAGCAGAATGTGAATCAGAATATAATACCCCTATATTACCAGTAAGGAAATCAGGAGGCAAGGAATATCGATTACTTCAGGATCTGAGGGCCATAAATCAAATAGTTCAAGACATACGCCCAGTAGTGGCCAATCCATACACTTTACTGACATCTTTGAAAAAGGAACATAAATGGTTTACTGTGCTGGATTTAAAGCATGCCTTCTTTTGCATACCTCTGGATACAAAAAGTCAAAGCATATTTGCTTTTGAGTGGGAAAGTCTTGCTACAGGATGAAAAACGCAACTAACATGGACTGTACTTCCCCAAGGATTTAAAAATAGCCCCACAATATTTGGAAATCAATTGGCAAAAGAGTTAGAAATATGGAAGAAACAGAATCAAGGAGAAGGTATATTATTACAGTATGTGGATGACATCCTGATAGCAGCAGAAAGCAAAGAAACATGTTTTGAAATGACCATCAGTTTATTGAATTTCCTGGGCCAAGGGGGATACAGAGTTTCTAGAAACAAGGCCCAGATAGGGAAAGAAGCAGTGATTTATTTGGGATTTGAGATATCTCAAGGACAGAGACAATTGGGAAATGAAAGAAAAGAAGCCATTTGTCAGATCCCCGAACCTAACAGTCCAAAGGAACTGAGAGCCTTTCTGGGAATGATTGGGTGGTGTCGACTCTGGATTCTAAATTATGGACTGTATGTGAAACCCCTATATGAAGCCCTGAAGGAATCCAAAGACCAATACTTGGCTTGGACACCTGAATGCCAAAAATCATTTAAAGAACTCAAAAAGGCAATGATGATGGCCTCTGCATTGGGTTTTCCTGCTCTAACCAAACCTTTTGAGCTGTTTGTGCATGAAAGGCAACGTCTGGCCCTTGGAGTGCTGGCGCAACGGCTGGGATCCTGGAAGTGGCTGATGGGGTACTTCTCCAAACAACCTGACAATGTGAGTAAGGGATGGCGGGGATGTTTGTGTGCCGTGGCAGCAACGGTGCTGCTGATTCAGGAAGCTGGAAAATTGACTATGGGCCAAAAGATAGCGGTATACGTACCGCATATGGTAATAACTGTCTTAGAACAAAAGGGGGGTCACTGGCTATCCCCTAGCAGAATGTTGAAATACCAGGTTGTCCTATTGGAACAAGATGATGTGGAATTAAAACCACAGCAATCCACCAATGTTCCTGTCAACAGAAAAATCCTACCGAGAAATTGGAACATGATTGCCTGCTAACCATTGAACAAGTTTATTCCAGCAGACCGGACCTGAAGGACGAACCTTTGAGGGATCCTGATCTGGAGCTGTTTATGGATGGAAGCAGTTTTGTGCAAGAATGACGTGGTTTAGCCCCAGCCAGTAGCTAAGTGCCACGCGCCACTCGCTCACCCCTCCCCCGGCGGGATGGGGAGGAGAACGGAAAAACAACGGCAAAGCCTCGAGGGTTGGGATAAGGACAGTTTACTGGGACAGCAAGGGAGAGGGAAGACAATCAACAACAGTGCTGATAACAGATATTCACAATGGGTGATAACAGAGAATGATTTACCGATCCGAGGACTGACTGACCAGATGTTCGACCCGTCCCGGAGCCACGCCGACACGCCGAACCTGCCCCTGCCCGACTAGCCCCCTTTTACGGTGAGCATGATGTCACATGGTATGGAATAGCCCCCTGCCAGCTTGGCTCACCTGTCCTGGCTCCTTGGGAAATTAACTCTATCCTTGCCAGAACCAGGACATTATCCACCCCTTATTCCATACCATCTACGTCATGCCCAGATTATTTTACAGATCTCATTGCCTTACTCTATGGGCTATCGCTCTAAAATGTCTGTTGAGTTCATTTAGTCCATGGTTTTGGGTTCCATCTGCCATTACAGTCTCTCAGAGCAGGAGCAATGGTGCGTGCTGCTGGATTGTTGCACGTTGCATCCGGAGTTTTCACAGCCAGTGTATCTGGTATGGTCCATGCTCACAGCCTGGATGTCAAAGATGTGATTTTTTTTCGATAAAGTTTCTGGGCACCAGCTGTTGAAGTCAGTTCTAGTTCCATCATCGTGGCACTTTGTTCAGTTTCAAAGTCCATCCTTCATTAGTTTGGGGTGATTCTTATGGTCATACCATTGATACAGTATATCGCTATTAACATCATGCAATTTAATTTATTGGCTATTTTCACCCAAAATCAAATCCCCTTGGGGTACACACCGGACTTCCCCATCTTTTCTCATCACCCACCAAGTGCACCCTGGTCCCTGAGCAAAAGCAATCCCGCAGATGGGCTTGCCTTTGCCTGAAGCAGGGATAACCCAAACTGTTTTACCCAACATATTTTTCATGTGCACTACAGGAACTTTATCCCCTTCTACTGGGCGTGGAAGTTTTGACTGGGCAGGGCCAGCTCGATTGCCAGATCCCCTAGTGTTAAGTAACCAGGTGGCCTTTGCTAAATGTGTGTCCCAGTGTTTGAGGGTCCCACCACCCATTGCTCTAAGGGTAATCTTTAGCAGGCCATTGTACCTTTCAACTTTCCCAGAGGCTGGTGCATGGTAGGGGATGTGATACACCCACTCAATGCCATGCTCTTTGGCCCAGGTGTCTATAAGGTTGTTCCGAAAATGAGTCCCGTTGTCTGACTCAATTCTCTCTGGGGTGCCATGTCGCCACAGGACTTGCTTTTCAAGACCCAGGACAGTGTTCCTGGTGGTGGCATGGGGCACAGGATATGTTTCCAGCCACCCAGTAATTGCTTCCACCATTGTAAGAACATAACGCTTGCCTTGGCGGGTTTGTGGGAGCGTGATGTAGTCGATTTGCCATGCTTCCCCATAATTATATTTCAACCATCGGCCTCATTACCACAGAGGCTTTAACCGCTTGGCTTGCTTGATTGCAGCGCATGTTTCACATTGATGGATGACCTGTGAGATGGCGTCCATGCTCAAGTCCACCCCTCGATCATGGGCCCATCTATATGTCGCATCTCTTCCTTGATGGCCTGAGGTGTCATGGGCCCACCGAGCTAGAAATAATTCACCCTTACGCTGCCAGTCCAAATCCACCTGAGCCACTTCAATCTTGGCAGCCTGATCTACCTGCTGGTTGTTCTGATGTTCCTCAGTGGCCCGACTCTTGGGTACATGGGCATCTACATGACGTACCTTTACAACCAGCTTCTCTAGTCGGGCAGCAATATCTTGCCACAGTGGGGCAGCCCGGATGGGTTTGCCTCTGCATTGCCAGTTGCTCCGCTTCCACTGCTGTAACCACCCCCACAGGGCATTGGCCACCATCCATGAGTCAGTGTAGAGGTACAGCGTTGGCCACTTTTCTCTTTCAGCAATATCTAAAGCCAGCTGGATGGCTTTCACCTCTGCAAACTGCCTTGATTCACCTTCTCCTTCAGCAGCTTCCGCAACTCATCGTGTAGGACTCCATACAGCGGCCTTCCACCTCCGATGCTTTCCCACGATGCGACAGGACCCATCAGTGAAGAGGGCATATGGCTTCTCATCCTCTGTTAGTTTATTATACAGTGGGCCTTCTTCAGCACGTGTCACCTCCTCCTCTGGCGACATTCCGAAATCTTTCCCTTCTGGCCAGTCTGTGATCACTTCGAGAATCCCTGGACGACTGGGGCTTCCTATTCTAGCCCGTTGTGTGATCAGTGCAACCCACTTACTCCACGTAGCATCGGTTGCATGGTGTGTAGAAGGAGCCCTCTCTTTGAACATCCAACCCAGCCCTGGCAGTTGGGGTGCCAAGAGGAGCTGTGCTTCAGTGCCAGTCACCTCTGAAGCAGCTCGAACCCCTTCGTAGGCTGCCAATATCTCCTTTTCCGTTGGAGTGTAGCGGGCCTCGGATCCTCTGTATCCCTGACTCCAAAACCCCAGGGGTCGACCTCGAGTCTCCCCTGGTGCTTTCTGCCAGAGACTCCAGGTAGGGCCATTCTCCCCAGCTGCGGTGTACAGCACATTTTTTACATCTGGTCCTGCCCGGACTGGCCCAAGAGCTACGGCATGAACTATTTCTTGTTTAATTTGTTCAAAAGCTTGTCGTTGTTCAGGGCCCCATTTGAAATCATTCTTCTTCCAGGTTACATGGTAGAGAGGGCTTACTATCAAACTGTAATTTGGAATGTGCATTCTCCAGAAACCCACAACACCTAAGAAGGCCTGTGTCTCCTTTTTGTTGGTTGGTGGGGACATGGCTGCTATTTTGTTGATAATATCCATAGGGATCTGACGCCGCCCATCATGCCACCTTATTCCTAAAAACTGGATTTCCTGCGCAGGCCCCTTCACCTTACTTTGTTTTATGGCAAAGCCAGCCTGCAGCAGGATTTGGATTATTTTCTTCCCTTTCTCAGAAACTTCCTCTGCTGCTGAGTTGCCCCATACAATGATGTCATCAATGTATTGCAGGTGCTCTGGGGCTTCACCCTGTTCCAGTGGAGTCTGGATCAGTCCATGGCAGATGGTGGGGCTGTGTTTCCACCCCTGGGGCAGTCGATTCCAGGTGTACTGGACGCCCCTCCAAGTGAAGGCAAACTGTGGCCTGCACTCTGCTGCCAAAGGGATCGAGAAAAATGCATTAGCTATATCAATTGTGGCGTACCACTTGGCTGCCTTTGACTCCAGTTCACATTGAAGTTCCAGCATATCCGGCACAGCAGCACTCACGGGCAGTGTGACTTCATTCAGGCCACGATAGTCTACTGTCAGCCTCCACTCTCCATTGGACTTTCGCACTGGCCATATGGGACTGTTAAAGGGTGAGTGGGTTCTGCTGATCACTCCCTGACCCTCCAGTTGATGAATTAGCTTGTGGATGGGAACCAGGGAGTCTCTGTTGGTGCGGTATTGCTGCCGGTGCACAGTTGTAGTAGCAATCGGCACCTGTTGCTCTTCAACCCTCAGCAACCCTACAACAGAAGGGTCCTCCGAGAGACCAGGCAAACTAGACAATGGTTCAATTTCCTCCGCTCCCAAGGTAGCTATTCCAAAAGCCCACCGGTAGCCTTTTGGGTCTTTGAAATACCCTTTCCGGAGGTAGTCTATGCCCAGGATGCATGGAGCCTCCGGCCCAGTCACAATGGGGTGCTTTTGCCACTCATTCCCAGTTAGACTTCAGCCTCCAGCAGAGTCAACTGTTGGGATCCCCCCATCACACCAGAAATAGATATTGGTTCCACCCCTTCATAGTTCAATGGCATTAGGGTACACTGTGCACCAGTGTCCACTAGGGCCTTGTACTCCTGTGGGTTCGATGTGCCAGGCCATCGGATCCACACAGTCCAATAAACCCTGTTGTCCCTTTCCTCCACCTGGCTGGAGGCAGGGTCCCTCTAATCCTGCTCGTCATAGTCCCTACTCACCTTTTGCAAAAAGGACTTAGAAGTCCCTTCAAGAGGATCAGAAGTGCGATCTGGCCTTTAACTTGGTCTGGGGGGCTGCCCGGTGGAAACTGGAGCAGCATTCTTTCTGGAAGAGTCCTTTTTTACAGCTGTCTTGCCTTGTAGCTCATGTACGCGTGCCCGCAGGGTTGAGGTGGGCTTCCCATCCCATTTCCTCATGTCTTCTCCGTGGTCACGCAGGTAAAACCACAGGATACCTCATGGTGTGTATGCTTTATATCCCCTCTCTGGAGCAGAAAAACGCTTACTCCTAACAGCTGAAATGTGGGTCTGTACAGGTGGGGACTAAGATATATCCTCTTTGAGTTGCCGGACATCCTGAGACAGTTTCTCCACAGCCGAGACGAGGGAGGAAGAAAGGCTCTCTTCATACTGCCAGAGTCGGCCAGCCATTTCATCCACCGTGGGTGCCTCTTCACTCTTCCAGTCAATTACTGCCAGTGAGCTGGCGTACGATGATGGTGCACTTCGCACAAATTTTCGCCACATGGGTCGGGTACAGTGGACTTCATCGGGGTCTGTGGGCAACTGTGCGTTTTCCGGATCATAATAAACCATTTCCCGCACAGCTAATTCCCTCAGATATTGGATACCTCTCTCCATAGTGGTCCACTTGCCTGGCCGACATATGACATCTTCGCTGAAAGGATACCTTTCCCTCACACTTGACAGGAGTCGCCTCCAAGAGGCTGAGGGCTTGTGCCTTCTTCCCAATTGCCTTGTCAATGCCCCCTTCCCTAGACAGGGATCCTAGCTGCTTGGCCTCCCTGCCCTCCACTTCCAGGCTACTGGCCCTGTTATCCCAGCAGCGGAGCAGCCAGGTAATAATGCGCTCCCCTGGAAGGTGGCTGAAATCTTTCCGCATATCTCACAGATCACTCAGGGACAGGGATCGAGTGATCACTTCTGGTTCTGGCTCTTCTTCTTGTTCTCGTGATGGCCCCGGTTCATCATCATCTTTCACTAAGCGAACCGATTTCCTTGTGTATTTCTTTTTGTGTATAGGGGCGACTGATACTGGTGTGGGTTGATCTTTTGGCTCGACTACAGTGCCTGTTGCGGGGGTTTGGGTAGCTGCAGTGCCTGTTGCAGGGGCTTGGGCAGCTGCAGTGCCTATGGGTCCACTCTCTCCCTCTGGATGGTGCTGTCTACTATCAAGCAGTGTTTGATAGATCGTGGCCAGGGCCCAGCACAGCGCAGTAAGTTGTGTCTCCTTAGAGACAGCATTTTCCTTTCAAATATTCTACCATTTTATCAGGGTCTTGCAATTGTTCAGGAGTGAAGCTCCAAACCATTGGGGGTGAGAAGGTCTCTAGATACCCGCCCATACTCTCCCACATGCCATGCCAGCCCTGACCATTCAGTCTTGGGGAAGATCCCTGGGTGGTACTCTTGAAAAGATTTTTGCTAACCCTGAACAGGAGTGGGAAAGCATTCAGGAGACCTAGCAATAGGAATATACTGGCATGAACATTCCAAGGGTATTCAAAATTCTCAAAAATTGTTGTAACCAACCAAAAGGGAAAAGGGGAGGTGAAAGAGTGGGAGAAGGTATTCCCCCTGTCTTCCCCATAGATTGGGTCCAATTATTAATCAATTCTGAAAGATATTGACTGATTTATGGGCCTGACCTAAATGCTACATACACATACCAGCTCAGACCCATGACTGTCAATGATATCTTATCATAAGTCAATATCACACAATACAACAACATGAGAACACGAACCCCTCTCCCAGAGGTGATGAACAGCACCGCAGGGATTACATACAGTAAACACGGGTTTACAAACCAGAGCCATGTGACCAAACAGAACATCATTATGACCAGCGACTGTTTCAATAACATTATAAATGCTTATAACAACTTTGTTTTAACACACTTGGGTCAGACTTGTCGTTATCACAACCCCTCGAGCCCCACGTTGGGCGCCAAAAAGGACTGACGTGGTTTAGCCCCAGCCGGTAGCTAAGTGCCACGCGCCACTCGCTCACCCCTCCCCCGGCGGGATGTGGAGGAGAACGGAAAAACAACGGCAAAGCCTCGAGGGTTGGGATAAGGGCAGTTTACTGGGACAGCAAGGGAGAGGGAAAACAATCAACAACAGTGCTGATAACAGATATTCACAATGGGTGATAACAGAGAACGATTTACCGATCCGAAGACCAACCGACCGGATGTTCGACCCGTCCCGGAGCCACGCCGACACACCGAACCTGCCCCTGCCCGACTAGCCCCCTTTTACGGTGAGCATGATGTCACATGGTATGGAATAGCCCCCCGGCCAGCTTGGCTCACCTGTCCTGGCTCCTTGGGAAATTAACTCTATCCTTGCCAGAACCAGGACAAAGAAGGAAGGCGAATAGCCAGATATGCTGTTGTCACCACCGCCGAGATATTGGAGTCAGGGACACTACCTGCAAATACATCAGCGCAGAAAGCAGAATTGGTGGCGTTAAAGCAGGCTTTACGGATGGCAGAAGAGAAAAGGGTAAACATATGGATGGATTCCAAATATGCATTTGGTGTGATCCACGCTCATGGAGCTATCTGGAAAGAAAGAGGACTCTTATCAGCCCAAGGATCACCAATAAGACATAAGGAGGAAGTTCTTCAACTCCTACAAGATGTACAAAATCCGAAGGAAGTGGCTGTAATGCATTGCAAGGCTCATCAATTTGGTCAGACGGCTGTAAATGTAGGTAATCAGTTGGCGGATAAAGCTGCAAAGGAGGCTGCAGAACAAGGTATCCTTGCACTAGTACCCATAAAACAGATGAAAATCCCAAATTTAACAGCAAGGTACAGTAAACTAGATGAACAATTGGCAGAGCACTTAAAGGAATCTCAGAATACAGAAGGATGGTGGGTAACACCAGAAAATCAGGTAACAGTGACCCCACAAGTTATGATAGAACTTGCAAAAGAAAAACATGAGCAGACACATTGGGGTGTAGATGCTATGGTTACAAGTTTAAGAACATCTGTAATGTGTCTAGGATAGGAAAATATGAGTGGAAGTATTGAAAAGTTATTATTTCAAAACTTCCAAAGGGGGGAAATGTAACCATGGGATAGGGGCCGTGAAACAGAAACTGTAGAACCAGGTTGAGCTAATTAGTTTGTAACCAAGGTAATAGGTAATGAAGCTAACTGACCATGGCAAGGTACAATGCTGCTCTGTTACATGTACAGTCCCTACCAAACTGAACAATAGGTTCGGAGATATTAATCTTATGAAGTTGTTATGGACAGGTGCATCCACAGCAAGGATACTGGGCACGCCCACAAGAAGAGGGTCACCCAGCGAACATGGGTGCGAGACCACTGACGACCACCAGAGACCCTTGAGGACCACTGACTCAAATCATTGAGCATGCGTGATGGGGAGGAGAATATGGAAATGGATTCTAAGAAATTATTATCATAGGACTGCCTTTTCTGAGAAAAACGATGAATATGTATATTTTGATCCTATATAACCTGTGTGTTGGTGATCACCTGGCATGCACGTTGGGTGGAGCTATCCCCCGTGCATCCAGCGCTGCAATAAAGAATGCCTGCCTTTTAACACTACATTGGTGTTACGAGGTTTATTCCCGGGTTTCGGTGAGAAGCCCAGGCCTCCTTGCTAGCCCTCGGAAGCGTGGCTGGCCGGGGGCTCTTTGCAAACCCTGCGAAGCGCAGCCGGCCCTGAGCTCTTTGCAAGCGCCCCCCAGTGCGGCCGGCCTGGGTGTCCTTGCGAGTCCCAGAAAGCGCGGCCAGCCCAGGGCCACTTGCGAACCCCTGGAAGCTTGGCTGGCCCGGGGCTCCTTGCGAGTCGTCCAAAGCGCAGCTGGCCCAGGGCTCTTTGCCAGCCCTCCGAAGCATGGCCTGCCTGGGGCTCTTTGCGAACCCTGCGAAGCACGGCCGGCCCAGGCCTTTTTGCGATCCCCCTGAAGTGCCACCAACCAGGGCTCCTTGTGACTCCCCTGAAGCGCGGCTGGCCCAGAGCTCTTTGCGAGTCCCCCTCAAAGTGAAGCGCAGCTGGCCCGGGGCTTTGTTGATGCACTTTATCAATTTTGTATTTTCTGGAAGTTTATAGCAGTCTTTGATAGTTGCACCAGCTCCTTGGACTACTGCATCACCACTTGCATTTTTTGAGCCATTCACTGTATTGTTCTTTTGCAGTCATCACTGTTGTTTTTTTTTGTCAGGTCTCCAGTCTGGATCTTTGTAGGAGCCCTCCATCTCCTGCGTGTGTTCGAGGTCTCCATTCACTGCTCTCCTGGAGGTCTCCAGAGTTGAACTTTTTATAGAGCTCTTCAGCATTCTGGGTTTTTTTGCGCCTTTACAGTGTGTCTTTCTTATGGAACACTACAACACCCGGTCCTTTTGGAACGCATCACCACTCGGACCTGGAGGAGTGCTTTACTGGGTTTTTTTGTAAGCCCTTTATGGTTTTACTGTAGTATGGAATACTACAGCACTTCACTTTTTTGAAAAAGGATCGCAGCACTGCCCTGGAGAAATGTATCACCATTTGGTTTTTTGGAACTGTTTACTGTGACCCTGGAGGAGTGTGTCGCCGCTGTGCTGCCCTGGAGGCGTACGTTCCTCTTTGGTGTTTTGTGCCATTCTCTGTGTTGCTTTTTGGGAGTCATCACCGTTTGGATTTTTGGCTGCTCTGCACCCTGGGTATTTTCTTGAAGCTCTCCATCTCCTGGGTGTTTTTAAGCTCTGTATCCCAGGGCTTTTTGGGAGCTGTGCACCCCGGAGCTTTTTGTCAACCCTTGATCCTTGGCTTTTTTAGGGAAGTCTCCAGCCTGAGGCTTTGTTGGAGCTCTTCACCATATTGGTGTTTTGGAGGCCTTTACAGTTTTTGTGTGGAATACTACAACACTCGATATTTTTGGTGTTTCTTTTTCCTGTTTGATTTCTTTGGGAGCTGTTTACCATGTTGGTTTTTTTGGAGTTGTCACCATTTGTCTGTTTGGGTTTTTTTGGCAGATCTCCACCCCAGACCTTTATTGGAGCCCTCCATCTCCTGGGTGTTTTTGAGCTCTCTGTCCTGGGGTTTGGTGGGTTTTTTTTTTTTTTTGAGCGCTTCATGGTTTGGATATTTTGGAGCTTGCCAGCCCTGGGACTTTTTTGGCAGCCCTTCACTGTTTGGGTATTTTGGAGTGCTTCACTCTGGTGCTTTTTAAGATTGCTCCATGCCAGGGCTTTTTCAGCAGCCTCTATCACTTGGGGTTTCGGGGAACACTCTACCCTGGGTCTGTTTGGGAGCTCTGCACCCTGGGGCTGCTTGGAGCACTTCACCATTTTGTTTTTGGTGCCCTTTGCAGTTTTGCTATTTTCTGGAATGCTGCGATGCCCTGTGGCCCTGGAGGAGCTCTTCACATTTAGATCTTTTAGAGCGCTCCATTCCCTGGCTGTTATTAGCATTCATCACTGTGCGGCCCTCAGAGCGCATCTCTGTGTGGGCTTTTTGGCTCTTTTAAATCAGTTTTAGTAAAAGGTCTCTTAGATTGGCAAATGATTAGGAAGTACATCTATTGCATGATACAAATGGAGTGGTCAGAAATGTTCTGACTTCACTGTTGTTGACGTGTGAAATTGTTTGAGAATGCAAAATTGAATGGTATGGGGAAATAAGATGGGAAAGAAGTGTTGGGGTTTTTCTTGCTTAAGAGTAGTAGTGCTGTGTGAAGTTTTAAGGACCGTTTCATACTGAAGTGCCTAAGAGCACTTTAAAAGCCCACTGTCAATTTTTGTGGTTTGGATTTGTCTTTTATCTTTGCTTTTCTCTCTTGAGCTGCAGAGTTGTTTAGGACACTTAAAGGAATAGATGTAAATTGTTCTGGCTCATTCTTTTGTGTGATTCCTTTTGTAAGGTATTATGCTTCCTTGTTACAAGTACAGTAAAGTTGTACTCCATACAAAGTGTCAGTGTTTAGAAACTTTCTAAATAAACATTGGCTGTTCTAATTCTTTCTAATGCATCTTCCTGCATGTACTAGACTTCAGCAACTCCAGCTGAAATTCTCCGCATCGGCTATCTGTTGCAGCCAAAAGCTTTTCAGCCATATTGGCCAAGTGTGTCAGGAGTTGAGCTCCCCATCACTGCTCTAGTTTCTTTTCCTCTGACCTTTAGCCTCCTGTATTTCAGCTCATTTATTTCCTTACGCACGCGCGCGCACACACACCCACACCCACCCACCCCCCACTGGCTTCACACACAATAAATGCAAGCGGGTGATGGGCCAGGCAGGGACAGTTTTGACAGCAGAGTGAAGAAGAGCCTTCTGCTCCAAGATTCTGTGCAGTGGCCCTGTAGGCAGAAGGGACAATGACAAAGGGCTGCCGCTTCTGAAGCCCTGGGCTGTGGCTCAGCTGCTTGTGCTGGGGCTGTGCTGCAGAACAGCTGGAGCAGGTATTCCCTGAAGGGCACCTGCAGACAATATGTAGTCACCCAGCTGAAAAGCCTGAGTGTATCTGGATGCCCCTTTTCCACCATCATTGGGCAGATGGTCACAGGTGAGCCAGAGCCCCACGAGAATTTCAGGACTGTGTCCACCCAAAGTGCCAAATTCACATGGCTCCAGGCATCTGCCCACAAACACAATAAACTATTTTACCTCAAAGCAGACCAAATTACTGGAAAGCTCAGGAAAGTTGTGAACACGCTGAAGGCAAGATCTTCCAACAAAGCCCTTAGAAATCACAAGTTACAAGTTTTTCCCCACAGTCTGTTACAGATTTCATGGTGCAAAACCAGTGGCATCAAGGTTTCAGCTTTGTTGTGAACTGAACACAATTACAGTCATGTACAGTCATGTAAAGAGGTACTACTGGAATTAGAGCAAAATACTAAAGACTTCCCTAATGCCGTTATTTGTTCCAAGCCCCGGAAGATGAAGCATTAACAATCTTTACAAGTGTAGCGCAAACGATGAGACACCAATAGCGCTGGAAAAGAAGTAGCTGAGAAACTTCTAAAAGAGCCCTGCGTCAGTTGCCGCAGAATATAATCCCAGCAATCCATCCTCTGGCCCCATCACGTGTGACAACAAACACAAAACCCCCACCAAAACAATACATATGGACAAGAAAGGCACTGCTGAATCCCCTCACCCCCTTTACAATCTTCCTCTAGTTGCTGAGGCAAACACAGTTTTCAAAGCAATTTCTCTCCGTGCGCATCCATGTTTTAACACAGCCAGGTCAGGCCTTTGTAGTGTTGTTCCGTGCAGCTCCTTTTTGGGCTTAACAAATCTACACTGTCCTTGCAAAAGTGTTTTGACATCATTATCCTTGTCTGCTGAACTTGGTTCCCAGTCAGAGTCTTCATCAGTAGGCTCGCACTCCTCATCATCTATCAAGCTGTCATTAAGGTTGTATTCAGTGGGTTCATGTCATGATCATTGTCACCACCTTTCTCCACAGCCCTTTTGTCCTTTGTAGGGACAAAACTGTCATCTAGTTGTGAATCATAAATGCAGAACAAGAGAGACCTCCCAGAGACCATCGAGTTGGTCTCTCCTCAAGAGGAAAGAGAATCAACTGCAGCACCCAACCCAATGCTGACAATTTGGGGGTTGATGTTCAAGACTCTCATGAAAAGCTGTGCCATCTCTCGCTGACCCCTATGGCAGCACTTACCCGCCAGATGACTCAGAAAGTTTTCCTTCCTGCCCCTTAATCCCAGGCCCTTGTTACCGAGGAGCCAGAAGGTCACTACCTGCCTCTCTGCAGCACCTTTTCTTTCTTTCCTCTTGCTCCCCACATTTTCTCTAGCCTAGACTGGGCTGGTCCCGCAACAGCCGGTTGGCTGAGTTGGACAGATACAGAGGCCGGGGTGGAGGCAGGCGGACCGGGCTGGCGTCTGGGCTGGCAGGGGCCGGTCCCCCCCCCCAATGCTCCATGGCTGGCGGGCCGCTTCTCCAGGCGATGGCTGCTGGTGTCTGGTCTGGCTCTCAGGGTTGCTGAGGGGGGTGGTCTGGCTGTCCAGGTGTGAGGGGTAGCTGTTGGTGTTGGGCCAGGCTCATGAAGCTGCAGCGAGGCGCCTGCGGAGACAGGAGGCTGCTGAGGCCCTGCTGCGGTGCTGGGCAGGTGCGAGGGTGTGGGGTAGCGCTGGGCGCGCTGTGGGGTGGGGGCACTCGGCTGCATGTGGGAGTTGTGGGCACAGAGAGCTCTGTGCAGAAAATGGGGCGCTCTGAACCCCATCGGCCTGGGCTCTGCTTGCCTGCCCGTGGCTCATCTCCTCTCAGCCCTGACCATCCTGACCTGCCTGCACTGCACATGCCGGAAGGAGACCTGACCCCCAACAGACCAAAGCTGGGCACAGCCCCTTTCTCAGCGTGCCCGGCAGAGACCAGCACTTGGCTCCCCTGACCAGATGAGGGGACAGCCTCATCCGCTCTTTGGAATACCTATCAAAAGAGATGTGGACGCCTGCACAGACAAAAACCCCTGGCTGTGCTGAGAACACGCACGCTGGTGGTGTTGGGGTGCAGCTGGGACAGCCTGACTCCTCTCGTTCTCCAAAGCAAGGCCGGTAGCTGGGAAGGCTTTTGACCAAGGTCTGAGTTGCTGGGACTCCTTGGCTGAGGCAAACATCTGGAATTTATGGCATCGCCTAAAATGGGGATTTCTGCTTGTAAAAATATAGAAGCTTAGCTATAAGAAAACTTATATTAACTAGAAAGCTGCTTAAGGCCTAGAACTGTTTTAAAGCCTATAATCGTGGGAAAGGGGTTTGTAATCAAGGTAATAGCTAACTGACCATGGCAATGTACAATGCTGCTACATTCCTTGTACAGTCTCTACCCAGCCGCACAATAGGCCCGGGAATATTAATCTTATGAAGTAAGTTGTAAGGGACAAGTGTATCCACAGCAAGGATACTGGGCATGCCTGCAAGAAGAGGGTCATCCAGCGAACACGGGTGTGAGACCACTGACGACCACCAGAGACCCCTGAGGACCACCAACTCAAATCACTGAGCATGCGTGATGGGGAGGAGAATATGGAAATGGATTCTAAGAAATGATTATCATAGGACTGCCTTTTCTCGGAAAAATAATGAATATGTATATTTTGATTCTATATAACCTGTGTGTTGGTGATCACCTGGCATGCACGTTTGGTGGAGCTATTTCCCCCGTGCATCCAGCGCTGCAATAAAGCAAACCTAGGGAAACTCACGTCTGGTAGAATTTTTCTTTAACATGCTGGTAGGTTCACTGGTAGGGAGATGTCACTGTTGCGCTTCTCACTTCCTATGGCAATGTCATCTATTGTTGTTCTTCTTCCTGACCTTGCTCTGCCTACGTCTGTTACTGGTCTGCTCTTGTTGAGGCAGGGTCACTTGTAACTAAGACTTGCAACAGTAAGAAGGGGTTTCTGAAAAGAGTGGGCAGGTATTGAGAGGCCAGTTCAAGCATCTCACACCAGAAATCTCAGTAGAGTTTGGCCAGTAACTAACGCGGCACTCCAGAATACCCTACCTCCAAATGCTTCATGGCTAATAGCAGCCATCTAATATAGAAGTTTGGCAGTCCACCTCTCCCCCCAACAACTCACCGTCTTCTCTTCCTCCACACATAGATGCCACAACACAATACCATCCCAAGCAGCATGGAGCCCAGGATTGCCACGGCGCCTTCTATGCACTACTTCTGGAAATCATCAGGAGCCATAACATTTGCATTTCTTTTGCCATCCACACCTGGAGGAACCATTCTGTATGTTAGCGTGTCCTGCACACCCCTGGTAATCTCACAGGAGGCCCGATGTTGCCAGGAAATGTTCTTTCTCACTTTCTTAGGATCCCTGAAGCAGTGGACATCCTGGGGCTGCAACGTTTCCTTGGTTTCAGTAGAAGCAAAGGAAACTCCCAAAGCCGTTGCAAATCAATGCAGTCTGGAGCCTCTCTTTCTCCTCTCAGCTTTGCTTACCCTCTGGGGTGGCCATAATCCAGTTTTCCCAGTGCTGCAGCTTTGCTACCCCTTCCTGTTGAGCCTTCACATTTGCACACAAATTCTTTTGCGCTCGCCCACCTTCGCTCTCCGAGGCGTGCTAGTGCTGCTGACTGGAGGCTCTCTCTGACCCTTTGGGACAAATTGTCCCACTGAACAGACCTCATGAGGCCAGATGGAGAGCACGTGGGGGAGCGCAGCTGTTTGACCAATTGCCCCTTTGAGACAGAAAGACCAAAACCATCCCTGTGTCAGGGAGTGCCACCCCCAGCTCTCCCTCCCCAGCCCAGCACCCACCCCCTGAGGGGATGGAGTCAGGCCCTCTGGGGAAGAGACCTGAACCGCACTCTCCCTCTGCCTTTTCTCCAGCATGGGCACTGCTTGCATGCCACCAGTTTCCAGGACTTGCTCCCACTTATGGCCCTCTGCAAGACTGCTCAGTACCTGTATTTGTTCAAAAAAATTCATAGATGCCGGCATGGTGGTCTTCCCTGAGGTTGGACAGCGCTGCTAAGAATCAGAGAAACGTAAAACCTCAGCGTGGCTCAGGCACAGAGGATGTCGGAGGACAGTGCAGTTTCCCCTCTAAGGCCGTGCCCGATCTGTCAGTGCATCCCTTTGGACCTCAGCTCACAGGAGGAAGCCCGCCCAGCTCTGTTGTGCCTAGGAGGACTCATGGCAAGCTCTGGGATGCAAGTATTGCGGGAGGCACATTCGATTGAGTCGTATGTCCCATCATCTGCTGAGCATGGTTCAAGTGGCCTCGTTCCCAAAACGGTAAAGTTCTGAAAATCCTGTGAACTGGGTGTGGTGAGTGGTGAGCATCTCGCTGCATCCACAGAGGGTTACGAGTGTCTTTCTCTCTCTCTCTCTGGCACACTGATGGCAATAACCTCCGCACCCCAGAGAGGACAGTCGTCCGCAGAGAGCCACTCCCGGCTTCTTTCAGAACACTCGCTCTGTACTAATAGTTTGGCTGCTGACATGATGTGCAGTAGCGGGCACTAGGGCATGAGCCTGCAGGCACACGGTGATTTTGATTTATGACACTGGCTGACCAAAGGACAGCAATTACCTGGCATGCCTGTTGATTGAATTGCCCCCTTTTTTTAATCAGAGACTGGCACTGCCTGGTTGCCTCCTTCCTGAAGCGCCTCCTTCTCCACAGTCTCACGGTCCAGCTCTTTAGAAAGAAAGTGGGTCAGTTTCACTAGATGCAACTGTGCCTCATCAGGAACAGAGTATCTTCAGGAGGCAATACTTCTCCAAATACATTAGAAACAAAGCCTGGGCATTTGGCGGTGCACCTAGTTGCTGGTTCAAATGATGTGTCATTCATGGAGAAAAAAATTAAACGCTAGGCACTTTGCAGTTTACCAGCAGACAGCAAATCCTGACCTGCAGAGAGACTAGGGGATTGCATGTGATCTTCTTGTTTGCATTCCACTTAGTGCATTTTTGGAAAACTGCAAAATGATGGTAAATTACTTCCTTCAGAGAGGACAGGAAGACGCTGTAGCCAGTTCAGCTGGGGAAAGAGCCCTTCTGAGCAGCACTTCCCATCATGCCAACTCCATCACACGGTCATGGTGACAGACATGCGCAGTGGACTAAACTGCAAGCTCTTGCAAACATATTCTGGGCACTTTCACAAGTGGCAGTGAAGAGCCCACAGTCCCCCAAAAGAAGAGGAAAACCACAACCAAGTTATCTGAAACACAACTAGAAACAGACAGCTAACCCACTCGAGCCTGAATTAACAGCCCTTTGCTTTAGCTGCCTTCAAGTTAGGTGTGCGGCCTCAAGCTGGGTGTCCAGCTTCCACCTGTCCCTGACCCTGAGGTGTCACCAACAGACCTCAGACCTCAAGGGGAACAATGGGGCTGGACCAGGCTGTGAAGCTGCGGCTGCTCCAATCCTGGCCAGGGCATGCCTGCAGCCCAGGCAAAGTCTCAGGGACACCAAGCTGCCTGCGCATCCTGCTTGTCCGTACATACATCTAAAACCTCCTCTGCCCACATCTTCTGGTTCAGAGTGATAGATACCTGCCATATGCTGCTTTGTCCAATTCCTTCACGTTATCCTTTAGGTCTTCTGATGACTGCCGGGAAGGTTTTCCTGTTTCAGCTTTATACTTTGCTCTTTGAAGACCTTAATGGAAAGCATAAAGTTAAAGTTCTCACGACTAAAATATTGAAAACGAGTGGTTTGTCTAAGTCAGTCAAGACTGACTACTGGGATGCCAGGTGACCTCCAGTGCAGGATCCAGCCGTGGAGCTGGAAAAGCTCTCCCTCTACCCACATCTACAACCAAACACCCACGAGAAGTTTCCATTGTACACTGTGATATACACCGTCATAACTGAATTGCAGAACATATAAAGGGATCACATAGCGACAGGGCACACACGATGCAGGTCTATATTCTCACACCTGCTGCAAGAGATCCCTCACTCATGTTTGGGCTTTGAGCTGGCAGCTCTCAAAGGAAGTAAAAAGCCATGACGTACCCATGAGATCTCCCTGTGCATCAGCCATGTCTGTAAACAAACCAAAAAGAGAAGCGCCCATGAAATCTTTGAATATACTTCTTCAGATCTGAATGGCAGTGAACGCAGTTGAAATGCAGGATTGCTCCACGTCGCTCGTCTCTCCTTTCTGCTCAGGAGCATTGTGCCACCTGGCGTGCCACCATCTTCTTGCTCTTCCTGGGTGGCATGTTGTCCTGCGGGGAGGTCTCTTGCATCATGGGGGTGCCGGCTGGTGCGGGGCATTGGCCTTCTTGCCACCTGCCTCTCCTGATCTGGGCACTGCATGGCCCGAGATGATGCCTGGCGGCAGTGGCA